>NC_090448.1:361281938-361591626 GCF_031143425.1 Pleurodeles waltl | reverse complement strand
GAGGACTGTTTGGCTGAGGTGCTGGGCTGGGTCATTGGGACCCTGATTTTACGTGAAGGACGGGGGGAGGGAAGAAGTTAAGTTGGGCAAGGAAAAGCTTCTTAGGGACAGTGGGTGGAATGAGGGAGGAGGAATGGGAGTGAAGTTTGAGGTAGTGGTTATAGGAGGAGTATGTCTTCTGGATTTGGGTGCAGGTGCATGGGAAGTGTGCTGATGTGAGGTGGATGACTGTTGTGTGTGTGAGTGCTTGCGTTTGTGTCCTTTGGGGGCAACAGACAGGGTGGGAGAGGACACAGGGGACGCGTGCATGGATGTTGTGGATGTGTCTGCTAGTGAGGTGTGTGTGCTGTTTGGTGTGGTGATCCTGGATGTTGATGCAGTGCATGCAGGTGTGAGTGTGGATGAGATTGTGAGGGAGGTGGAGGAGGAAGGGGAAACAGTGGAGGCAGTGGATGTGGTAGTGTCTGCAACTGTCTGGTGTTTGCGTAAGGGCTTGTGGGATGAAGTGTGGTGCCTGTGTTTGACTATGCCACTCTTCGGTGTTGCCTTGTGTGCATGCTCGTCTGTATGTGTGCATGGAATGGGTTGGGGTTGAGTAGACTGGGACTGGGAAGTGGTAGTTGGAGGGGGGACGGTAGGAACAGGGACAATGGCTGCCATCAGGGAGGAGGCCAGAGCCTGAATCGATCTCTGTTGGGCTGCCAATCTACAGTTGATGCCCTCCAGGAATGCATTGCATTTCTGCATCTGGGATGCCAGCCCCAGGATGGCATTCACAATGGTTGACTGCCCTATAAAGATTTATCTCAGGAGGTCAATAGCCTCCTCACGCAGGGCAGCAGGGCTCACTGGGGCAGGGAATGAGGTGCCTGGGGCAAAGGAGATGCCCACCCTCCTGGGTGAGCCGGTACAGGCAACTCGCTGAGGGGCTACTGTGAGGGCGGTACTGGTACGGGGGTGACGGCTGTACCTGCAGCTGGGGTTGTCACAGAGCTGTCCACCACCACCAGGGAGCTTCCATCGGAGGAAGTATCTGAGTCTGTGGTGTCTCCTCCGGTCTCCCACGTGGTGCTCCTCCGTCCCACTGGTTCCCTCGGCATTGGTGGACTCTGACTCTTGGGTCCTGTGGGATGCAGTTCCCTCTGTTGTCGGTGCCCCTACTCCTCTGCCAGATGATGCTAATGCACACATGGACAGGATGCCTGAAGAAAAAAGGAGGGAAGAGAGAAAAAGGAAACACTGGGTCAATTACTGCACCAACTCCACAGATGGCACACGCAGCACCGTCACACACAGGTATCAGGCTTGAGAACTATGCATTTCACTGTCAGTGATTTGGCTGGATGCCACGGCAAGATGAGGGCCACACCCCACCAACTGCATCCTTCCTGCTACCCACAAAGCCCTGACTGACATGGAATGCTAACAAGCTAGGTTACCTGCATTTGTCATAAACCCATTACCCTTGAGCTGAATCACACTGCAATGTATGGCCTGGCCTTAGGGGCACCCACTGACTCGCATCCACCACCCGGATCCCATGCCCCCTGCCAATTATTGTAATAATGCTCACTGTACTCACCCCCTTTTGGCTGCTGTGATTTCCTCAAGCGCCCATCCAGCTCAGGGTAGGCCACACCAGTATGCGGACCATCAGAGTGGTCAGTTCTGACAGACACCCCTTCCTCGTTGGGAGGCCATCCCCATCTGGGCCTCCGCAGTCTTCCGTGCCCAGCGTCTCAGGTCCTCCCACCATTTCCGACAGTGGGTGCTCCGCCTGCCACAGACCCCCAAGGCCCGCATGTCCTTGGCAATGGCATGCCAGAATCCCTTCTTTTGATGGGTGCTGACCTCCAGAGGTAGTACAGACAGGAGGACAGCATTACACATTCAATCCAGCCTGTCACACATATGGCCCACCTATCCTGTTTCTGTCACCATTTGCACACCATGTACACCACCACACAACATTCCCCCCCGATGACACGATGCTTGCACACACATCTCCATGCATCCTTCCCACATGCATTGTGCCCAAAGTGTACTCACCTCTTGGTCAGGAGGCCCATATTACAGTCCGTACCTGGGTAGGACACCATCCACCAATCGCTCCAACTCCTCCAAAGTAAAGGCAGGGGCCCTTTCCCGGGTCACATGGGCCATGGTAGGTTCCAGACACAGGTCACAGCAGCACACGCAGTGTAGGTGTTCTCCTGTTGAAGGTCAGGAAACAAGTGAGGAATCAGATAGAAAATGGCAGTCATGTCTGCCGCGGTGTACACCGTCACCGTCGGTGCAGATCCACATTGGCCACTGTACTCCATACAGCCCCATATTTTTCAATGAGGAATTGCACGGCAGTGCAAGACTACCTTCCACCATGACCCCCAACGTCGGCGGAGTTACCTCACTTCCACCTGTCCCTACATACAGGACAGGCAGTCGCCATTTCATGGTAGCGGACAACGGTCACATCAACCTTAACTGCATCACAGCCTAGATTGGCACATACCTCGCCATTCCCACTGTCCCATCACATAAATGCACTATGTACACTGAGTATATGGTTCCATTCTTCGAAATGTGACAGCCTACTCACTCTTGTGTTCCTTTGATACCTATCGCTGCGGATAGATCAGAGGAGGAGACATACCGCCATGTAAAGACCCCTTGTGGACTTGGCTACACTGGCGGACAGGCACATTATACTCACCTGTAGACTGGACAGGGCTACAATAACTAAGCTGTGTGCCCAATTAGAGCCAGACCTGATATCTTCTATCCGTCATCCCACTGGGATCCTCCCTCTTGTACAAGAGCTATCAGTGCTGCATTTCCTGGCAACTGGTTCTTTCCAAGTGACAATGGGCCTGGCAGCAGGAATGTCACAGCCAATGTTCTCAATCGTTCTGGCAAGAGTTTTGTCTGCCCTGGTAAAACACAGGTGCAGCTACATAGCTTTCCCCCAGGTGGAAGATTTGCCCACAGTGAAGGCCGGATTCTATGCAATGGGACATATACCCAATATTATTGGGGCGACTGATGGAACAATATTGTGTTTGTCCCCCCCTGCCAGAATGAACAGGTGTTCAGGAATCATAAGAGTTTCCACTCACCAAATGTGCGAATGGTGTGCCTGGCGGACCAGTACATCTCCCACGTCATTGCTAAGTATCCTGGATCGGTGCACAATGCCTTTGTTCTGAGGAATAGCAGCATCCCAAATGTAATGGCCCAACTACAGAGGCACAGGGTGTGGCTAATAGGTGAGCCATGGTCCCTACCCACTGTATGTTAGCGTATGCCTTCAGGTATCATCCCCAAATCATTGTGTGAGGCTAAATGTTTTCCCTCAATACTTGCAGGTGATTCTGGCTACCCAAACCTATTGTGGCTGCTGACCCCTGTGAGGAATGCCAGGTCAGGGGCTGCGGAACATTATAATTAGGCACAAGTGTGAACCAGAAGGCTCATCAAGAGGATCTTTGGGCTCCTGAAGGCCAGGTGCAGGTGCCTCCGTCTGACAGGTGGTTCCCTGTACTACTCACCCGGGAATGTCTGCCAGATATAGTGGCATGCTGCATTTTGCACAACCTGGCCCTCAGAGAGCATGTGAGGAGGCTAAGGATGAGGATGAGGACAACAGAACATCAGTTAAGAGTCAATACTTCCAAGGACACACAGGTGAGACAATGCAACTGACCATTCCTCTGACTATTGATGTATTCTGTGTGGCTGTAGCATGGTTTGCATCTCAACTTACGGTCACCTATGGCTTGTATTTTACAGATGTTGGTGATATAACAAATGTGTACGTATGTGATGACTACAGACAGCTAAAGTTCCTTATTTCTATGCTCTGACAGTGTTCAGATCATTTGCACTAGATGTGACTGTTTCCATAAATACGCATTTTCAAAACAGAAAATACTAGTTGTGTTCAAGGGTGTTTATTGTAGTGCTATGAAATTGAGGGAAAAGTGCAATGGAATGGGGTGATGATGGAGGAAAGTCCAGGGTATTGTTCCAAGCTATTTGTAGCACAGGTCCAGTGTCCAAGGGGCCATAGGAAGGGGAGCAAAGGCAGTTCAAAGTGGACAAGATGACGGTGTGGGACACAAGGGGGGCAATCAGGAGAGTCTCATTTCCTGGCAGTGGTCTTGGCAAGTGTCTTTGGCTTCTGTCTGGCTCGCAGGGAACGTTTGTGGGGTGGTTCATCTTCTGCATGGGGAGGGGTGCTGGTGGCCTGTAGTTCCTGTGGCAGTGCTTCCTGCCCACTAGCTGCAGCTGAGGTGGAGAGCTGGTCAATGGACTGGCTAGTAATAGAGCCCACTGCTGTGCTGTTGCCTCCCTCATGATGTCGGCCATGTCTGCCAGCACCACTGCTATGGAGATCAAGGTGGTGTTAATGGCCTGCAAGCCCTTCTGATCCCTGATACTGTCCCTCCTGCAGCTGCCTGATCTCCTGCACTTTGTCAAAGATCTGGCCCATCGTGTCCTGGGAATGTTGGTAGGATCCCAGGATCTCGGTGAGTGCCTCCTGGAGAGTCAGTTCCCTGGGCCTGTCCTATCCCTGGCGCACAGCAGTCCTCTCAGTGTCCCTGTTGTCCTGTGCCTCTGTCCCCTGAACCGTGGGCCCACTGCCACTGACCCCAGGTCCCTGATAGTCTTGAGTATGAGGTGTGGCCTGGGGTCCCTGTACAGGTGGGCACACTGCTGATTGATATGTCCTGGGGACAGAGGTGTGGGTACTCTGGGTGGGTGCTGTGGTTTTGGATACTGATGGGGGAGGCTCTGTGGTGGAATGTGAGTGGGCTGGGGTGACGGACTGTCTACTGGTCTCTGATGGGCCAGGTTGTTGGTCCAAATTCTGAAGACCAGAGTTACTGTCATCACTAGGGGCATCTTCTGTTGGGGGACTGGATAGTCGTGGCACCTCCTCTCTGCTGACATTGGCTGGGGAACCTATTGTACTTCCCTGGCTTCTCCTCTATTGTTGCTGTTGCCCTGGCACCTTTGTTTGTGTATGGTGATGTATTGTGTGATTATTAATTTTCCTTTGCTATGCATACTTTGGTGATGGGTGTACATGCAGGGCTGGGAGGGCTGTCCATGCATTTGAATGGCATGCAGGATCTGGCAGTTGGGTTAGTCATATGCGTTGGTGCAGTGTGTGGGGTGGAGTGGAGTGATGTGACTGAAGGTAAGAGGGTCTGATGGCATGCAGGTATGGGGTGATAAATGGTAAATGTTGACTTACCAATGTCCAGTCCTCCGGCTACTCCTGCGAGTCCCTCAGGATGCAGTAGTGCCAAGACTTGCTCCTCCCTTGTGAGCTTTATGGTCAGTTCTCTGTATGGCGAGCTGGTGCCATGATGCCACAGAATGCACCCTCCCCTATAGGTTGTTCCACCTCTTCCTGATGTTGTCCCTTGTTCTTGGGTGCTGTCCCATGGCTTTCACCCTGTCCATGATTCTCCACCACAGCTCCATCTTCCTGGCAATAGATATCTGCGGTACCTGTGCTCCAAACAGCTGTGGCTCCACCCTGACAATTTCCTCCACCATGACCCTTAACTCCTCATCAGTGAGACGGGGTGCCTTTGTGGGGTCATGGGTGTTGTGTGGTGTGTGTTGGTGAGAGTGTGTGTCTAGTTGTCTCTGTGCTGTTTGTGTCAGTCTCTTGGCAGTAATTGTTGTTTGTAAGGGGTTGTGGGTAATGTGGGTATGAGTTTTATAGTGCTGTGTTTGGGTGTGTGTTGTGTGTGTATGTGTGTCATGTGTATGTTTTTAGTATTGGCCAATGTGGTGTTGTTTTGTATGTAGTTGTCCATTCTGAGCACGGCGGTATGTCCTGCCAATGGTTTACAGCCATTGAATATCTGCCATGGCGATTCGTGGGTCATAATGTGGTGGGAGTTGTTCTGTTGGAGTAATGGTATTGGTGTTGGTACCGCCACGTTAGCACTGACTTTTGGGCTGGCAGATTTGTGTATGTGGCAGTATTCTGTCAGATTGGTGCGTGTGTCATAATATGGCGAACGGATATTCGCCACAGTGACTGTATGTTGGCGGCCGACACTGCGGCGGTAAGTGGGATTTACCGCCAATGTCATAATGAGGGCCTTTATGTCCATTTTTACCCAAATGATTCAGCTAGGCAATAGTATATTGCCTACATTCTTTCTTCATTTTTGAAGCAACCAAAAGATCATCAATGTACTGAACCAATGCTGCTTGGCAAGGCATTTCTAATGATTCCAAATTCTTTTCCAACACCTGGTTAAATATTGACAGAGACTCAAAAAATTCTTGTGCGATCCTACACCAAAAATACGCATGATTACAAAATTTGAAAGAGAAAAGAAATTGGCTGTCCTCATGTAGAGGCACTGAGAAAGGTGCTTGTGACAAGTCCACCACCATGAACCATTCTGTGTCATATGGGATCTGAAACAAAATCACTAGTGGATTAGGCACTTCAGGACAACATTTGATTACTATGTCATCAATTTTTCTCAAATCTTGAACAGTTCTAAATTTTCCACTTTATTTTCGCAAACCCATAATAGGAGAATTACATGGGCCGCTCAGCATTTCTTCCAGAACTTCCTGTTTCACAAAATCGACAATTACAAAAGTAAATCCTTCAATTATATCTGGTGCCATATGATACTGCATAGTATGTGGAAAAACTGCATTAGGGTTGAGTATGACTTTAATTGGCTCAACTCCCTTAATCAGACCAATGTCCTTTCCAGAAAGATCCCAAACGTTTAGAGTAACTGTAGATTGTAAGTCAATATGGCAGATTGTGTACTGTAAATGCGGGATAGAAACTTATCAGTGGACATTCTTCATTAACTGAGTCACATTTAATTGCCATAGATGTATCATCATCACCATCACTATTCATCTGAATAGCAATTCCATCATTTGTACAGATAATCAAAAATTTTGTTTTGCACAACAGGACTCTTCCCAATAAAGAAACTGGACTTGAATCACAAACTACAAATTTGTTCAAACCTTCAAAATTGACTATTTTATCAGGAATCAGTTTAGTAATCAGGTTTGGCAGTAATTGATTTGCAACTCCTACAATCTGCACTATTTTCCCACAAAGTGGCACATTAGGAACTTCTGCAGTTCTCAATGTAGAGTGTGTACCTCCTGTTCAACTAGAAATGAAACCTGATGACCCATTACTTTTCTATTTACATGAGGATCCTTTTGATCCACTTCTAATGAAGCTCCTAACACATATTCTTCTTCATCCAAACTCTCACTCATCAATTCATTATTCGATTCACCTTCACCGAGTAGTGTAAAGTGTTGCACCATTTAATTATTTTGATTTAACTTTTGACCTGTGTTTTGCTGAGGAAGCATCACCTGCTGCTGTGCCCTTGGAGCTTGAGGTATCTGCATTTGTTGCTTTGGTATCATTTGCATTAGGAACTGCATTTGTTCTGACTGTGGCACCTAAAAATGTGGCACCTGTAACTGTTGCATCAGTTGGGGACTTTGCATTTGCTGAGGAATCTGCATTTGATTATTCGTATTTGGACATTTACATTAGGAACCCTTATTCTTGGTCCTCTCAAATTTGGAAAAAGATTGTTTTCATTCATCTGTGTAACAGCACCTTCCTGGCACTCCTGTTTCCAATTTGAGAGGCTCCCGCAAGCGTGACAAGGTAACATCCTTTTCATTTTCTTCATATTACCTGAATCAAATTGACACCATGGTTTCCATTTCCATATCCTGCACGCCTTCTACCTCTTGCCTGTCACTGATTTTGAAACACCTACATATTTCCCTGCTGTGGAAAAATTCCCTGCATACCTGATTATGTCGCTTTAATCTGCACCACCATTGCTTTTTCCTTCAATTTCTTCTGCTTCATTTCAATCTCGTCACTTCAGTATTTAGCAAACTGTAATACTTCATCAACTGGTTTTGCTTGCCATCAAATCAAATGATTCTTAAGCATCTGGCTAATTTCAGGTCTCAACCCTTCAACAAATCTGAAAACAAAATTAATCATGTCTTTGGGCTCAATTGTTTCTGTACCACAGTAATGTGTGAAAGCCTGTAACAACCTTTCATAATATGCATGTATAGACTCTTTTGCTTCCTGTGCTGTTCTATTGATTCTCTGCCAAATAATACTCTTAGGAGAAATTTTCATTTTCAAAAATTCAATCACTTTGTAATAGTATTTCATTACATCAGGATATGGTACACATCTAACTGGATCTCTTGGAGTCTCTTATGTTGGCCAGTCAACACTCCTTTTGCATTAACTCCACAAATCAGTTGAACTTCTATTTCTAGCAGGGTATTCAAATCCTCCCACAGGCATTTTGTGAATTTCACAAATCTATGTGTCTGCTGATACCATTCCACTGGTTTCTCTCTTTGTCTCGGATAATCATTTGTAAATTACAAAATATCACTCCTACTCCAAGGGACATGTACCTATTTCCCTACAGGAATTTTTCTCTTTGGTAATATCTGTACTGGATTATCAGTCTGCTGCACATCAGCATTTGAATTCACAGACTCCTTTTTCTTTTGATCTCTTTTCCTTATCCATCTGCCTTCCCATTTATCTAATGCTCCCCAGGTTTGAATATTTTGAACTAATTCCTTAATATGAATTTACATTTCTGGTATTCTCATGTTCTTAATATCTTTGGCATCAAATTCTAACCCACAGCGTCTTTTTAGTGGTTTTGATTTTTTTATTTCTATTTCATATTTTTCTGCAAGTTCTGATAATTTTTGATGTGCCAATCCTGCTCTGTTTACAACATTTTTACACATGAGGCGTAACTCATCTTCATTGTATGAGTCAATTCTATTTAATTCAAGTGTTCCCTTCATCATTTCATTTAATTTGAATTTAAGTCTTGCCAGGGTTCAATGATTTTCCTCCATCAGCATTTGTTTTTGTTCACTCATTTTTTTCCAACCAATCAGTTAACTGCTTAGCTGTCAAACCTTGTAATGAGAAATTATTATTTACATTGTACACACCCTATGTAGTAATAAATGGAGACTCAGGTGTCATCGGAAATTCATTTGAATTCAAATCTGATTTTCCCACATTCTGTGAAGTCCTAGGATAGTTTAAGTCAATCAATGGACCTGTCTTGTCAAAAGTTTGGAGACATGACTCTTGCAGTAATATTCAGGCCCTCATTACGAGTTTGGTGGTCTGAGAACTGCTGTGGTGGAGGTCGCACCGCCGCCGGCCTGGCGGAGTAGACTGCCTATTATGACCTTGGTGGTATTGTGACCGGAACAGAGCCAAGTCACTGCCAGTCCCGCCAGTGCAGACGGGCTGCCACGGCCGGCGGTAGGCATCTCCAGGCCGGTGGGGAGCATGTTTCTGCCGACTATATTATGAGGTTCCACACCGCCAGGATTTCCACCGCAGTTGCCCCGTCACAAAAAGCCTGGCAGAAACTAACAACATAAAAGGGGACACTCATCTTCAAGAAACACAGGCATGTCCGCATCTGCCATGGAACCAGAACTGGAAGTATTCCCAATGCTCCTGCTTGCCATACAACTCCAGAACCAGCAACGGCGATGAAGACACCAACCGTAAGTACACCCGCCTAGCACACACTGGAGGGAAGGCCATTAGTACACACCCCCACACAACACACACACCTGGCATGGCTAGCGATGGCCACAAACACACACACACAACAAATCACACATATGCAACACATACATTTGGAAGTAAAGCCAGGACAAGTTTGTTACCCTTGACACCAACAGGTCTCTGGTGCAGATATATTAAATAGAAATGTGAATATCATAAGTAACTATATACAACATAGGCCTACTGGCTAATACAACTGTATTGTGTGCCCCAGGCACACAGGGCAATGTCCATGGCACCAACTTGACTCCTGCCTGCAAAGTGGCCTCCACATGGCAGGGGCATCAATGAGGCATGCAGGCACCTCAGGGGTGAGGGGGAGGAGGTTTGGAATTTGATTTTGGGGGAGGGGGCTTGGGTTTGGGTTTGGAAGAAGTAACCTTGGGCTTTGTGGGGGTAGAAGACTTAGGTGGGGAAGGGTCATGACTTGTACCAGGGGGACAATTAGAGGACTGGTAGGTGGAAGACAGTGGTCCCGGGAGGGTAACAGGGCACTTGGGGGGAACAGGGACCAAGACAGCGGGAGGGAACAGGTAAAATTCTTTCGTGAAACATTTTTTAGGGGCACAGGGTTGGTCCTGGTATAACATTTGGGAGTGGAGGAAGAGGTAGTGGCTGGGAGTTGTGTACAGTGAGGTACCTTAGGTGCAGGTGCGAGCATGGATACCATGTGTGTGCTGTGTGACTGTTGGGTGGGTGAGTGTGGGTGTTTAGGTGGAGTGGGTAGAGGGGGGAGGAGATGCAGTGTGATGGCAGGGTGGATATGGGAATGTATGTTGTGGTGGTGTTTGCAGGTAGAGTGGATGTGTGATTCATCTGGGGGTGTTGACAGTTGTTCTGAGTGCACATGTGATGTAAAGGGTGCATGTATGGGGGTCTGCTATTGTGATAACGGTGGGAATGAGGGCACTTGTTGCAGGATCTGGGAGTGAGGATGTGGTGACTGCAGTTATGAGTGGTGTAGTATCTGTGAGGGGGAGGTGGTTGTGGAGTCCATGTAGGAAGTGGATATTGTTGTGCCTGCATGTCTGTTGTGTGTGTGCATGGTGGTGGTGTATTTTGTGGTGCTTGTGCTTGTCCTTGCAAATTGTGTCTGTTGATGTGGATGCACGTTAGTATGAAAGTGCTGCCATCAATGAGGAGACCAGAGCCTGAAAGGATCTCTGCAGGGCAGCCAGGGCACTGTGAATGCCTTCCAGATAGGCATTGGGCTGCTGCATCTTTGATGCCAGTCCCTGGATGGCATTCACAATGGTTGACTGTGCCACAGAGATGGACCTCAAGAGGTCAATAGCCTCCTCATTGAGGGCAGCAGGACTGACTGGGGCAGAGGTGCCTGCGGCGAAGGAGAAGCCCATCTTCCTGGGTGATGGGGCACAGGTAACTTAGTAGAGAGCTACAGGGAGGGTGGTGTTGATAGGGGGGTGGCGGACAAGGATGGTGCTGGGATGGTCCCAGATGGATCCGCCATTGCCAGGGAACATCCATCGGATCAGTAATCCAAAGATGTTGTCATCGATCCTGTCTCCCCAGTGGCACTCCCCTCGCCATCCGCCCCACTGGTCCCCTCGGCTTTGCTGGTATCAGCCTCCTGGGTCCCGTGGGCTGCAGCTTCCCCACTCACTGATGCCCCTTCTCCTACCCCTGATGATGCTGACAAAGACAGAGGGGGAGAGAGAGGGAGGGTGGCAGAGAAAGACAGGGTGCAATGGGTCAATACCAACCCAACATTCACACAGAGTAACAACATCATTATCTGCTGCTATGCCATGGCAGACCATTCCATCACCTATACATGCTACAACAGTAGGACACCATGAGGAAAACTACAGCAATGCTGATGTAAAATGCTGATGGTGGAACAATAGCACTCATGTACTTGATGAGGATCTTACTAATCACATTTGCCCAGTGTGTGGCACATTCTCATGATTGTTTATGGAGAGATATCCTGTACTCCTTACTTAACAGAATTCTGCATGGATAGGCAGCATGCCCACTAATCCATTTACAAATAGCACAGTGACATCTGGGCCCACTGGGCCTATCTACACATGCAGTACATGGCAGCTGATGGAGGACTCACTAATTACCTCTGTCACTGTGGGAGGCTGATACTGATGGCAATGTCCTGACACCTCAGGTGTACTGATGCTGATGGAAGGAGATGGGCTCTTTAACGTTGTTGAGGGTGACCACACAAATCCCAAACTGGAGGTAAATGCCCTCAGAAGTCACTGTCTGCATGGTATGGGCACACATCTTTGAAACCAATCCTGCCAGGGTGGCAGATACCCATAGTCGATGTGCATCTACCAATGACCTACACTACATATTCCTACCCAAAGCCATACATGCAATATGTTATTGAGATGTGAGTGTGTACTTACCCCCTTGTGGCTGCTGTGCTGCCCTCAAGGGCCCATCCACCTCAAGGTAGGCCACCCCCAAAATGCAGGCCATTAGGGGGGTCAGGGTCCGATGGGCATCCCTCCCTCATTGGGAGGACGTCCCTAGCTGGGCCTCTGCGATCTTACGTGCCCAGCATCTCAGGTCCTCCCAAAGCTTTCTGCACTGGGTGCTCTGCTGGCTATGGACCCCGAAGGTCAGCAGTGGACATCACACATCAGACACATCTCATGACCACATTCAGGTCATCATGCCACTAACACTCAGACTCCTCACCCATCTCCATGCATTCACTCCGTCTGCCTCATCCCAATGCCTTTCATCCTCACACATATCACTATCAGACAGGACATTGGCATAGGACTCACCTGCTGCTCTGGTGCCCCATACAACTGTCCATACAGGGGTAAGACCTCTTCCACAAGCTTCTACAGCTCCCCCTGGGTGAAGGCTGGGGCCCTATTTCCTGCAGGACGTGGCATATTGGCTTCTAGAGTCAGAACACAGCAGCACACGCAGTGGAGGTCTTGCTTGCACGAGTGTGAGGAGTCAAGTGATATATGCCACAGTAAATGGCGGTCAGGCCCACCACGTACATGACAGTCATGGCCGGCAGTGATCACCATTAGTCCCAGTCTCCCATAGGCAGCAATGTTATCCAACGAGGAGTTCCATGGCGGTTGTGACCGTCTACCCATATGACGACTTACACCAGCTGAAGGAGGTCACTTCCATCTGTACTGTGCATGCAGGACAGGCAGTTGCCATTTTACATATAATTAGTGATTAGTAGTTGAATTTTAGGTGCATCATGGATGAAATATAGTGACTACTGCATAGATTGACTATGTCCACACATTGGATACATAAACTATTGACTTCTCCGCTCTCCTATTCCCAGATACGGTGTGTTAGACCTGACAGCCTTTGGGTGGTCACCCCCTAACGTTTTGCCTGCCTCCTTCCACTTTTTAGATACAGTTTTTGCTGGTTTTAAGACTCTGCACACTTTACCACTGCTAACCAGTGCTAAAGTGCATGTGTTCTCTCCCTTTAAACATGGTAACATTAGACCCTACCCAATTGGACTATTTAATTTACTTATAAGTCCCTAGTAGAGTGCACTATGTGTGCCCAGGGCCTGTAGATTAAATGCTACTAGTGGGCCTGCAGCACTAATTGTGCCACCCACTTAAGTAGCCCCTTAACATTGTCTCAGGCCCGCCATTGCAAGGCCTGTGTGTGCAGTTTCACTTTCAATTCGACTTGGCATTTAAAAGTACTTGCCAAGCCTAACACTCCCCTTTGTCTACTTATTAGACACCCCTAAGGTATGCCCTAGTTAACCCACAGGGCAGGGTGCTGTGAAGGCAAAAGGCAGGACATGTACCTATGTAGTTTACATGTCCTGGTAGTGTAAAACTCCTATATTCGTTTTACACTGCTGTGAGGCTTGCTTCCTTCACAGGCTAACATTGGGGCTGCCCTCATACATTATTTGAGTGGTAGCTGCTGATCTGAAAGGAGTAGGAAGGGCATATTTAGTATGGCCAGAATGGTGACATTAACTCCTGCTGACTGGTGAAGTTTGATTTAATATTACTATTTTAGAAGTGCTACTTTTAGAAAGGGAACATTTCTCTGCACTTAAATCTTTCTGTGCCTTACAATCCACGTCTGGCTGGGTTTAGTTGACAGCTCCTTGTGCATTCACTCAGACACACCCCAAACACAGGATACTCAGCCTCACTTGCATACATTTTGAATGGGTCTTCCTGGTCTGGGAGCGTGGTAGACCTGCTCTCACACAAAGGATTGCCACACCCCCTACTGGGACCCTGGCAGACAGGACTGAACTAAAAGGGGACCTGGTGCACTTCTAAGCCACTCTTTGAAGTCTTTCTCTCTTCAAAGGCACATTTGAGTATATAAACAGGGCCTCTTCCCCAACCAACTCAGACACTTCCTGGAGAAGAAACTTGTAACCAGAACCTGCACCCTGCCTGGCTGCCCAAAGGACTCTCCTGACTGTTTTCTGTGAATGACTGCTGCCTTGCTGTTGCCCTGCTGCCTTGCTGCTCTCTGGCTGTGGTGAAGAAGTGCTCTCCAAGGGCTTGGATAGAGCTTGCCTCCTGTTCCCTGAAGTCTCAGCACCAAAAAGACTTCATCTCTTCAAGAAGGACTCCTTGGGTGGGGAAATTTGACACACAGCCTGCCATAAATGATTCACAGCCTGCACCCTTGTGAAAATGTCACTGCACGCCGAACCGGAAAGACGCAGCCTGACTTTGCAACAAGAAGATCAATGCAGCACCAGCGTAGCTCCTGGAAATTCGACGCACGGCCCACTGGATTGACACATAGCTGAGCTAGAATGACACAGCCCAACTTCCACAGAGGAATTGACGCACCGCCTGCCATGCAGTAGAAAATTCGATGCAATGCCTACCGGATGGATGCAGCTCCTGTGACTCTGTCCTGCCAGCGCAGAAAATTCACGCATCATCCCCGGGGTGTCTAAAAACCCCGCAACCTGAAGAGGATCCATGACAGAGCGCCAGAAATCGACGTAGAGCCGTCCCTGCGTGGAAACTAAAACAACGCATCGCCATGTGTGGCCTGATAAATTGACGCACATCCCTTTATTTCCACGCTTCTCCTCCTCTGCGGCCCTTTGAGGAGATTTTTCATGTGAACCAGGTACTTTGTGCTTGAAAGAGACTTTGTTTGCTTTTAAAAGACTTAAGACACTTTATATCACTTTTCAGTGATATCTCTACATTTACATATTGCATCTTTGATCCTTTTGACCTGCATTTTAACCAGATAAATATTATATATTTTTCTAAATACTGTGTGGTGTATTTTTGTGGTACTATATGGTGGTATTGTACGATTTATTGCACAAATACTTTACACATTGCCTTCTAAGTTAAACCTGACTGCTCATTGCCAAGCTACCAGAGGGTGGGCAAAGCATAATTTGGATTGTGTGTGACTTACCCTGACTAGAGTGAGGGTCCTGGCTTGGACAGGGGGCAACCTGACTGCCAACCAAAGACTCCATTTCTAACATGGAGCAATGGTGATAATGAGACATGCCCCTATGTACCGGCCCCTAGTTGACTTTGTTACCCTGAAAGAGAAGCACGTCGTACAAATGTATTGTCTGAACCATCAGACCATCATGGAGCTGTGTACCCAGCTTGAGCCTGATCTGTTGCCTTCCATGCGTCATCCCTATGCCATCCCTCCCCCAAGTACAAGTGTTGTCAGTACCACACTTTATCGCCTCAGGGTTGTTTCAGATTACAGTGGGCTTGACAGCAGGGATGTTACAGCCAATGTTCAGTAATGTATTGAAGGATGTACTGTTTGCTTTGCTCAAAACATTTGCCCTGCTACATCAGGTTCCCCCAACGTGTGGATATGGCCACTGTTAAAGCTGCCTTCTACGATTTGGCACATGTCCCTTAGGTGATAGGTAACATACATGGCACCCACATTGCCTTGGTTCCACCCAGGATTAATGAACAAGTGTACAGGAACTGGAAAAAATGTATTCCATTAATGTCCTGGTGCTGTGTTGCGCTGACCAATATATCTCCCAGGTTACGGCCAAGTTCCCTGGTTCTGTGCATGACTCATTCATTCTGCGGAACAGCAACATCCCACACTTGATGGCACAACTACAGAGGGACCGGACCTGGCTCATTGGTATGTATCCAATAGTATGTGTGCCCATGTAATCTCACCTCTCTTCACAATCTGCCCTGTGTCTCCTCCGGTATTGAGATGGGTCCAACCTTTGTGCACACAGGTGACTCTGGCCATCCTAACCTTCCCTGGATGCTGACACCTCTGAGATATCTGACTATAGATGCTGAAAACCGTCTTAATGAGGTCCATGGCAGGATAAGACGTGACATTGAGAGGACCTTTGAGCTTCTGTAGGCTAGATTCCGGTGACTACACATCTCCAGAAGTGCCCTACCTTACCAACCACTTAAAGTCTTCCAGATTGTTGTGCCTGCTACATGCTACACAATCTGGCCCTGAGATGTCACATCCCATAGCTGGATGTAGAGGAAGGGCAGCTGGACCAGTGGCTGATGAAGGGTACATAGTGAGTTTTGAGGAGGAAGATGATGAGGATGCAGCTGACTCTATAGCTGAGTTAACTCAATAATACTTCCTACGAGAAACAGGCATGCGTCCATTGTTTTGTGACCATTACTCCTTTCTGCCTTGTAACATAGCTCCTCCTGATGTCTGTCATCAGTGGAGGTGTTGAGTGCAGCTCTCCCTCTGTGTGGGTTTGGAGGAGAACATATTGCCCATCAGAAGGGGTGTTACTGTTCAAATTACAGTGCTATTTTAACTCAGCTGTTATGTTGCATCACTTATGCAATTTATTGTCCTTGTTCTATGTTCCCTGTACTGCTATGTCAACTGCAATTGTACTGCCAAACATAGTGGTGTCATCAGTATTTCTACTCATCCTTACAGTCCACAAAGGGAAAATATGTAACCTAACTGTTACTGACTGTGGAACATGCCTTTAGTTGAGATTTTTCAGCTGTGAGGGAAGGACCATTTGGGATGGATGTCTAGGAAATGTGGCTCTGACATGAGCATATGATTTGAGATTCCACCTGCCAAATCACACTAGAGATTTCAACATTGTACTCATGTGTGTTGAGTGGCCAACATTGACTCCTATTGTGATAGTTGTCCCTGTCTTTGTCTATTTGTAGGGCATTCGTATGGTGCAACTTTGGTTCCTGCCTTGCCCGGTGGCTCTCTTGACATATGTATCCAGAACATGTCTGCTCTACTATCATCCTTGCTGCATATTTCTCCCTCTTCTGTCTATCTCACAGACGTGGTGGTGTTCGGGTCCTCTGGCAGGATATCCATTCCACTAGCTGCCACAGAAGTGGAGGGCTCTGTTGGAATGTGGCTAGTGGAAGTGGCCTGCTGGTGGGTGGAGGATGGACACAGGATGGCGGTCAGTTTCTGCACCCTTTTGTTCTCTGCACGGTTGAGAGGATCTGGCCCATAGTGTCCTGGGAATGGGGGTATTCTCCTAGGACTTGGGACATGACCTCCTGGCCAGTTGTTTGGTGTGGGTGCCCCATTTCTTGGACCACAGGTGCCCTCCCACTGCCCACGGCCTCCTGTGCCTGTGGCCCTAGTGCAGTGTGCCCACTCCCAGTTGCACCAGGACCGTCATCGTCTTGTGTGTGTGGCCTTGACTCTGGTCCATGTACTGTGGGGCACACTGCTGATTGACCTGTCTTGGGACACAGGTTTGGGGATAAAGGGTTGGCTGTGCTGTAGTAGCCACATGGATGTGGGACCCCGATGTGCCCAGGGTGGGGCTGGTGCTGGTGGAATCACCAGTTGTCTCAGATGGGCCAGGCAACTGATCAATATGCAGACATCCACTGGACCTTCATCCTGAGGAGGGCTGTCTGTCTCTGGCATTCGCTGCCAGATGGCAGTGGCAGCTGGACCTGTAGATGGAAAGGGAGAGAATTACTTTGTGGAGAGGTATTTGTTCATATCATTGTCCGATGCATGGAGTAGCTTGATTTGCTTCCCTGTGATGGCAATGACAGATGCAGCACGGCAGACATTGCTTGCGGGTGACAGATTGTGCCATTGTTTCCATTTTCCATTGAGGGTTGAGGATAGTGGATAGCATTACTGTCATTGCCATGTGTTAAACGCAGTTGAAGCATCCAGTTGGTGTGGCATGTGCTATGGTTTTCTGTGCAGATGTTCTACTGTGAAGTGAGACTGTGATCTTTTGATGTGTGGGGAGTGATGGATTGTGGGAGTTGTAGTGCTTGGCATTGTGATTGGTATCCGTGCATTAGGGAGGGATTGTGTGGGGATAGTGGCAGTGGGTTGGTGTGGCATGCAGGGGAGGTGCATGGGGTGATTGTGGGGGGTGCAGAAGTGTGAGATTGGAGTGATGGATGGTGGGGTCGCATGCAGGACAGGAGTGGTTGGTGCCTGGGGTGTGTTGTTCTCTTTCCAGAGTCGAGTCCTCTGATAATTCCAGTCAGGCCCTCAGGAAGCATGATGTCCAAGACCATCTCCTACCATGATGCAAACTCAGGGGGGAGGAGGTGGGGGGCCCAATGCCAGTCTTGTTGATGGAAATCTGGTAATGTGACGCCATGAAAAGCACCTTTCCCCGTTGTCCTCCTTTGTGGATTGATGGGTCAACGATCCTCCACTTTAACTCAATTTTCCTGGCTATGAAGGAATGCTGGACCTGAGCTCCAAACAGTTGTGGCTCTACCCTGAAAATTTCATTTAGCATGACCCACAACTCATCATCTGTGAAACGTTGATGCTTCTGACGGGACATGGAGGTTGTGTTGTGGGTGGGTGTGTTTGTTGTTTTTGTAGGGAGCAGTGTAGGGTGCTTGGTGGGGTGAGGGTGTTTGGTTGTGTGTGCTGGTGGTATCTGGTGTTTGTGTGTAGTGGCGATATGTGTATTGTGTTGCTGATGCAGTTGTGTGGTGTGGGAAGTGTGTTGGTGCCTATGGTATCGGCGTGCAGTGTCCTCCATTGGCGTGCTCCTCGATGTCTCTGTTAGTAGTTGTGGTTGCAAAGGATTGTGGGGGGGTTTGAGGGTGTGTTATATAGTGCAGTGAGCAGGTGTGTGGTGTGTGTATGTGTGTCAGGTGTGAGGTATTCAGACTGTCCAATGGGGTGTCGGGTTCTGGTGGAGGTGATTTTTAGACTACCTCAATTTGCACCACCAATGGTTTTCTGCTGTGCAATGATCACTGTACTGATTTGTGGGTTGTAATATGAGGGGAGGGATGTTATTGACATGGCGGTGCTGGTGGTGGGACCGCGGTCAGCCTGGCGGTTTAGGATTTGTGGCTATATTTGGGTGGTCTTCAGTTTATGACTCATAATACGGCAGTCACTGTACCTCCCTCACTGGTGGTCTTTTGGGGGCTGCCAGCTCGGTGGTCTTGCCAAAAGACCGCCAAACTAGTAATGAGGGCCTGAGTCTCTCCATTTCTTCATTTGAATTAAAAAGATTCTGTACAATACTCTCATTATTTCCCTGGGCAAACAATGGTACAACAGGACAAATATTAAGAGGTACTAATAATGCTTCTGGACTTGAAGTATCGTTCGGATTTCTCGAGTAAATTACTCCAGACATCTGACCTGAAAGCATTGAAGAATTTGATTGTGATATTGTTACAGGTGTATACCTCAGCATTGTCTGAACTTGCACTGGAGTCATTGAACTAGGTGTAGTCTCCACCTGAACCTTCATTGTTTTTTGGTAAATCAGGGGTATCTGTGATGATTGCACCACTGGTACTGTCTTACACAGTACAAAATGTACTACAGAAATTGTAGGATAGACTACAGGTAGCTCAACCTGAGTCATAGGAGTTTGAGTTTCTGTAATAGTAGGAATGTTAGTTGCAACTTGCACTTGACTTTGTGTTACTACAACTGATACTGGTGCACTTGGACCAGTACAAGTACCTGAACTTATCTCTTGTGCTGCATATGGAGGAGGACGACTTCTCAGTAACTGCATTATAAATTCATCATCATCTGAGTCATCGTCATAAGTCAATGATTTCCTAACCTCATGTGACTTAAACTCATCTTCTTCAGAAGACTCCTTGTTCCTTTTCTTTGTCCTTTGTTTGACACTGCTCTCATTGTCCTGTGTAGTTGTAATAACATTTTAATACCCTGTAAAGTTTCAGTTCTCCAACATTTCTGCTCATTGTCCTACCTTGACTCTCATAATGTCTTCTCCACTCATTCGCCTCTCAAATTTGAATTTCTCTTGTTGTCTGGTCACTAATTCCTAATTGGCTAAAGTTTAAAATTGTGCTGGTCTCGGACAAGGTTTTAATTCATGCAGTACTCTTCAGAAACTCTCTAAAATTTGCATGTTAAAAGTTCCATAGGCAGGAAATGGTAAACTCCCTTCGTTCTCTGTAATTTTGCACCACTGGTTCAAACCAAATACATGCTGCAGTACCTTCCTCTTCAAATACAATATATGCAGACCTAACTTCTGGCAGGACAATTTCTCCTACTCTTACTGATAGAAAAGCATCTACCCTAAGCGCACTCTTTAACGCTTTGAAAAATGTCATTTTTACTATAATCAGACTTAAAACTACAATTTATATTCAAAACAGGAACTAATTCAATCCTATGATCCTTCTCTCTTACCTCTCTCAACCAATAATGCTTCAGAACTATTCTCCAATCACTTCTCGGCTTCTTCGCACCAACCGACCAATCCCAGAGCTGATGTAGTGACGTCACACTCCCACGACCAGCGCCTGTCAAAGTCTTGCAGATTCGTCTTTCAAAACTGATCGATACAAAACTAAATGCAAAATATTGCGAGCACTAAAGAAAAATCAACACACCATCCGCAGGCGGGGATCACAATCACTTCAGAAGCTTCACAAATATTTGGATTGCAGCTTTTAGCTCTGACAACTACTCATTCTATCTTTGCTTTCTCTGATTCGCAAGTAAAATTCAACCAACAAATTTCACCGTTGACCAATACTAGATCTGCATCGTGCATAAGGAATCACCAATATCTGTCAAACTAACCCTCCTTTTAAAACACACTATAGGAATACTATTTGTCAACCACACCAGGTTGACCACTAAACAGACAAGTTGCAACAACAACCAAGTGTCTCCTACACTTGTACAATACTCGGGAGTCTTAGACCACACAGGATCCGTATACCACATAACCAAATGAGCAATTTTTTAGCACAAAGCGCCACACCCAATTGAAGTACGACGACTTCCCTACATACACCCTTTGGAGTACGCACATTCCCTAACAACCCACATTAGAGTACGCAAACTCCCTAATTTCACATACACCACAATTCACCTGTGATTTTGCTAAAGCACTGCAAGCGCAAACCTTATCCCAAACACAGATCACACTAGGAACACTGGGAAAATCTCCAAACAAGCCATGGCAAAACCAAATTTCAACAAGGACTGGTAAAACCAAATCCCCCATTTCTTTCTAAATGACATATACCTAATAGAAACAGGATGTTTCCTTCCTATTGAGACAAAACTATCATCTGCTACTAATTTCTGTGGGCGTGTCAAACCTTATATTTCTTTTGATATTTTATTTATCAGGTGACACGCATAGGGTGTGCATCTATTACCCTTAGAGGTTGACTTGAACCTTTTGACTCAGATAGGAGTGTGATAAGGTCCTAACAACTCGCATTGACAATATCAATTCAATAAACATCAATTTCAATTTTGGAGTCAGTAATTTATACACACCATGACCTATGTGGTCATGAATCACCACACCGATTTAGTGAAATTCAAACATTATTTGCTCTTTGGATTAACAAAGCTAAGATCACGTAAATCATGAGCAAGACCAAGTGATAGAAGTGCAAGAACAACAGAGACTGACCAAATAGTCGGAAGAATCTCAATCTAGACAGAATGTTTATCATTAAACATTCAAGCACCACAATGCAGAATAACAATAATAACAGAGGAATGATGGAAACAAAAATACATTTAATTATTGTAGATTAATTGTTTGCAATCAAATTATATATAAAAGTCGAATTTAGATTTTGGCATCCCTAACTATTACTCCGAGTCGATAAGCATGCTTGTGCTCATGCAAAAAAAAAGCAGAAAAGGAAGACAATATTTATTTGGAAAACACCTGTCTATGGCGCTAACCAAAAAAAATGTTTGTATTTTCAAAAAAGAGAAAACATAAAATCTGCAGTAAAAACAAATTCACATTTGGTTATACCTTTCCTAAATGGATCAGCAAGCAGCGACGTCTTCATCAGTTGAACATCTGGCCTTCATTGTATAGCATCAGTATTATGATTGGGGCAACAATTCAGTAACGTTTGGCCTTAATGCATCTGAACTGACAGAATCATAGGCAAAGAGCGAAGAAAGAGAAACACATTATCTCTCTACATAACCTAAACTTTGCTATATTAAAATCATAGAAAGCAACTATCTAAATTTCTATTGGTCAGACTATGAGGTGTTTTTACTGTTCAACCAATGAACTCTGATCCATGTTTCAGGAGTATCTTTCTTCATTTTCTGCACCTGCGGTTTTGCTCTTCATCTTTTGCTCCTGATGACCAGTTTCCCTCAAAAATGACAGTTAATCAATGCAGAAAAACATAACATGAACTTCCTGCCAAGAAACCAAACTCATGCAAGTACAAATATTGCAACCTAAAACACAACATTGAACACTGAAATCTATTGTTTAGTTTATACATTATTATCACATCTCAGGAAACAAATGCTACAAGCAAGGAACATAACTTTTCCACAGTGAGTAACTCACACAGAATGCTTGTAGAAACATTATTTTGCAAAGTTAACACTCAAAGTATTGTGCCTGTGGAAATGAGAAAACCTGGGGCCTTTAAACTAGTGCTAAGCATGAAGAATAAAACATTTCATAATATTTAAACTATTAATCCTTTTAGTACATGTACATATAATTTCATTATGTTTTAATGACACAATTTCTATTATTAATGTTTACACTCTAACATGGGTCAAGTGGACTAACAGTATCAATCCCCGCAATCCCAATGGCAGTTGAAACCAAAGGTTATGCTATTAAAGGAACAATGCTTGCTTCCCTGTCTGGCCACTGGCCTGACAGGTGATCTGGAGTGTCAGAACTCCTTCACTTTCTCAGAGATCTGGGGCAATAAAAGTGAGTTTCCAGACATGGCTAAGCATGTAAGATGGCAGACGCGCTTCAGCCAAGCTGCACCTAGCCCCATGTAATCTATCTATAATCTGGCTGACCTGCTAACCCTCAACAGCCCTTGGAGTGTCCTGGAATCCTGCAGATAGCCCCTGTGACTCTGGCACAGCACGATCTAACCCATCGCACTGCCGGGCAACTGTGAGTGGCAGGGCAACCTCGGCCCTAAACACTGTATGGTGTTGAGCAGCCTGCGGTGAAGTGCTGAAAGCACCACTGCCTTGGGGAAGACCCAGGTGGGAGGGAGATGGTAGATGAACATGGTCCCTGCAGCTTCATCCTCACTGGAGTTTTCTGGCACACCACTGCTGGAACTCTGGCTGGTGGCACAGTCTCATCACTTGCATCCTGGGTCTCTGAGAAGCTCACGGTGAGGACCAGCTCATGCTGCTGCCTCGGGTGAGCCTTAGGTGAAGAAGGGCTAATGATAAGCTGGAGCATTACCCTGCAGTATGGACGGTGTCTTTGTGAATGGTGCCGGGCTGAGAAGGCCCCCCCATTGGCCCTGTTTGGATTCTACCTATGGTCATAGTGGAGTTGAGAGGGGGCTGCGTCCCAAGACCCTGGGAGCCTTTTATGCCACACAACTCCTTTTGTGGTTCCGGGGGTGGCCATTAGAGATTCTGGTAGCATGGGGCCCAGTCAGTGGTACAGTGGCAATCACAACCTGGTCTATCTTGGTGTTAGTCTAGGACGAAGGCTCTGTCAATGGGGAGAAAGGTTGGAGACTCTGCATGATGACTGCCTCACTAGGTCAATCCTGCTGCACACCTCCAATGCTGGACTTTGTGATTTTCCCTGACTGTTGGTGTATTTCCTCCTTGCTATACAGAGCTGCACTGAGCCCTGGCAGGTTTGTGGCCCATGGGCCCCCTGCTAATACCCCGCCTTTGTCAACCTGTACTTCCATGAGATCTCTGATGCAACCAAGGGGAGGACATGCCTCTTTCCCCAGATAAACACTTCATGGAGCCCCAGAGACTAAACTGGCCAAGTGCTTCTCCCCCGACTCAGACACCGCTGCCCTAGTACTCCTATACCACGCAGAACCTTTAGCAGTCAGAATGAGGCAAGTTAAGGCAGCTGGAACACATCACCAGCAGCAGAAAACTATGGACAAATTCACCAATACTGCTCCTGCTGCACTGCAAGCTAACCCACAAATAACACCTTATGACGAAGCCTCCACTTCATAAATACTGCTGGCCATCAATGAGTCCCGGAAACCATCTGCGACACAAACTGTTCATGTGGGGACCAAGGTCAGGCTCTTACTTCACAAATTCAGGAAGTTAGCAGACAGAGTTAACAAGGCTGAGACCCAAATATCCACTGCAGAGAACAGTATCCAAATGCTAACCGCAGAACCAACCTGACTGAAGGGGAAGGTGAGTCAACTAGAGTACAGGGCGGAGGGCGGAGGACGCGAGAGAGACAGACACAGAGGAACAACCTCGGATTTGTTGGCTTCCCTGAGGGCATGGAGGGATCGCATCACAATTTCCTAGCCAAATAGTTTTCGTCTTCAATCCCGACTGAAATATTATGAACCTGTTTTTAAGTGAAAGGGTTTACCGTGCACTTGCATGGACACATCCTCCCAGAGCTAAGCTGTTAACCCTGATTGCCTACTTCCTCAACAATGCAGAGAGAGTCAAAATCTTCCACTGCTCTTGGTCCCAGCAGGACCTTAAATCCTAGAGGGTTCAAATCAACATCTACCCAGACTATACACTGCATGTAGAACATTTTTTACAAATGTATTTTGGAGTAGTCAAGTAGAAACTGAGAGAGATGGAGCTCCAAAACATGCTACTCTTCCTGCAAAGTTGAAAGTCCTACATGACAATACATAACATTTCTTTGAGGCACCCTAGGAGGTTTGGGACTTGCTGGAGACCGGGACTCCGGTTAACAGAGATAGAGCTGATGGTTATCCTCCAGCCCCAAAATGAACAGTATGGCGATAACCGGACCTCCCGACTGGGTCCATGCAGAGTATCCTGATGGCGGATGATGCAGGGGGCCGAGGCAAGGGGCCCTAGAATGGATGGAACTCCCCACTGGGATGGGCTAGACGGTGCAGACGGGAGCAATGACTTGTTAAGGAAAGCTGCGGTCCGATCAAACAGCGGTCAGGACTCCCCCATCCTCCCAGGAACCTTCTACTGCATTATGCTCTATTAGCAGTTTATTCAGAGGGGGACTGGTCACTAGATTGATGAGCCTACAGCTTACGTGATCCCATTCTGGGAACTCCGATATGTATCACCAAAATGCAACAAATGGGCCTGCACCCACTATCTTACACACACAGGGTCGGCACCCTCTTAGGACCACTCTCCCTCCTGTAATACAAGGTTAATGTTAGGTCGAGGCGACAGATACTTTAGTTCAGTAGGTGTTGGATGGTGGGGGGGGGTCTGTAAATTGTACTACTCCAGCTACTTCTGTTCAGTTTAGATTTTCTTTGTTTAATGTTTCGCAGCATCCCAAAGCCATAACTTCAATGGCGCAACAAAGTACAGGTAAATTCCATGGCCACTACTGAGAAGTTAAACCTCTTGTCCTGAAACACCAATATTCTCAACAATAAAATCAACCAGGGTGCCATCTTCTAATACATCCAATGGCACACACACTTTTGGTGATATTTCTGCAAGAAACACACATACTGGGCATTAGATGCCCCCTACTGGCCAATGGTCAGTACTCTGGGGGTATACCATTGCAGTTACACATTCAACTTTGAAGGCACAGCTGTGCTACTTCATTAACAATTCCCAATGCACATGTCCAAGATTACCCACGATAGCATGGGCAAATTCACAATATTGTAGGGTAAGACAGGCAACACAAGGTGGATGTTAATATCTGTATATGCACCTCCAACCATAGTAGGGGACACCCTGGAACTTGACACACATAATGAACTCCCCAATGGGACTCCTAATCATCGGGAGTGACTTCATTTCAGTCATGGACATTCACAGTGACATCAGCAAATGGTCACCAACCCACAGATCCCCTTCATTATCCTGTTGGGCAAGCTCCCTGGCCCTTTGGACACATGGTTAGAGAATCACCTAACAAACACCAATTTCACTCGCTATTCACACATGCATAATTCATCTGCATCACTGGGTTACATTTTTAGCCCCTCCTCTGATATGGGCTGCCTGTTGGTAGTCCAGATACTGCCATGTGCCCTGACTGATCACGCTCTCATGTTTATCAGATTGCAACGTCCAGGAGCACAAAGGGATGGAACCTGGAGTTTGAGATTGTGGTGGTTCCAGGATGAGGACTCTGGAGACACCACCAGGTACCGCATCACATTGAGGAGTATTTTACACTTAACGTTGATTTTGTCTCCTCCCCCTCATACTGTGGATGGCATTTAGAGCACTTACCATAGGGCTGGTGATCTCCTATCAAACAGCCACTGAAAAACAAACTAATGGTCGGACACCAGCACAAGCTCTCCAGCTTCCTGGTGCTGCTTACATGCTAAAAATAGCATGTAGGCAGCGTCAGGATAGATATGAGCAGCTAGGAGTGCCGCTCAGACACAAGCCTGGGTTCTGTGCTGTTTCTCCAGCCTGGCTGTCTTTATAGCCGGGCTGGAGAAACATAAGTGTGCATGTGTGTTTGGCCAGCCTCAGACATCAGGCCAAACACACATGCGCACTTAGTGCAGTCTCCTCTCTTCTCCCCTCCCACCTCCCACAGCCCAGCCCCGTCCCACCCTGAACACACTGCTGGCTGAGCCAGCAGATGAAAGATAAAACAATAATTAAATATTGTTTTATCTTTCATCTCCTGCCTTACCCGGGGGATGGGGGGGAACGCTCCTTCACCATTGCAAAGGATTAACTTCAGCACCAGTTTCCGGTGCCATATGGCACAATTATACACATATCCCTGGGCGCACGTCACGATGAAAGGTGCACTGTCTGCCCTCTTTCCAATTAGAAGAGGCACTAGACAATCATGCTGCCTGTCCCCACTCTTCTTCAATGTGACAGTCAGTCCCCTGGGGGAATGGATTGGATCAGATGCACAATTTTGCAACTTCTTCTGGCTATCGACGAGAGAAGACAGAGGTGGTCATTACAACCCTGGCAGACGGTGTTAAAGCGGCGGTAAGACTGGCAACAGGGCGGCGGTAAAAAAATTGGAATTATGACCGTGGCGGAAACCGCCAACAAAGACAGCCACTTTAACACGGCGGTACAATCAAACAGCTTGACAGTCACCGCCAACAGACAGGCGGAGGACAAAGTGCTGGCAGTTGCCTCCTGGGCAGCGGGGATGATGGCGGTAGCCTCCTGGGCAGCAGGGATGATGGCGGTCTTCTCCGCCGTGCTGCTCTTCCCAGACCTGCTGACTTTCTTGTGGCCCTTCCCCACCTTGGAAGGTGTTGCAGCTGACTCCACACTCCCACCTGTACCCCTGGGAGCGGCTTTGGTGGCTGGAGTCTTCCCCCTCTCCCACCGGGCACTGGCCAACTTTCGATGCTTCACAGGTGGGGGACTGTCCATGCTGTGGCTCTGTGCCACACTGGCTGCCCTGGTGGCTGGTGCACTCTAGATTCCGGTGACTACAGGCTCCACTGGTACCGGAGATGTTGTGGCTGAGGTGCTAGGTTGGGACCTGGAGAGTCGGGCCCTAGGAGATGGACGGGGTGGGGGAGGTGTGGGAAAGAGGTCAAGGTTGGACAGGATAAGGTTTTTGGAAACACTGGGACGTGTGGCTGGAGGGGGTTTGGGAGTGGAGGAAGAGGTTGTGGTTGTAGGAGGTGTCCGTTTGGTGACTTTGGGTGAAGGTGCATGTCGTGAGGTGGATGGCTGTTGGGTGGGTGTGTGCCTGCGTTTTGTGTATCTTGGGAGGGGGCGTCACAGACACACTGGGAGAGGACACAGGGGACGTGTGAATGGCAGTGGGGGTGGTGACTGCAAGTGAGCGGGGTGTGGTGGTGGGTGTGCTGGTGATGGCAGTAGTGGCTGTAGATGTAGTGCATGCAGGTGTGAGTGTAGCCAACACTGGGAGGGAGGAGGCAGACGAGGAGGATGGGAACACAGTGGAGGCAGTGGATGTTGGTGTGTCTGCATGTGTGTGATGCTTGCGTGAGTGCCTGTGGGATGTGTGGTGCTTAAGTTTGCCTGAGCTTCCCTTGTGTGTTGACGTGTGTGCATGCTGGTCGGAAGGTGTGCTTGGGATAGGCTGAGGTGGAGGGGATTGGGTCTGGGTGGAGGAAGTTGGAGGGGGGAGGCTAGACACAGGGACAATGGCTGCCATCAGTGCTGAGGCCAGAGTCTGAAAAGCTCGCTGAAGGGCCGCCTGACAAGAATGAATGCCCTCCAGGAATGCATTTGTTTGTTGCAACTGCCTTTCTACACCCTGGATGGCATTCAAAATGGTAGACTGCCCAACAGTGAGGGACCTGAGGAGGTCAATGGCTTCCTCACTGAGGGCAGCAGGGGTGACTTGGGCAGGGGTTGAGGTGCCTGGGGCGAAGGTAATGCCCACCCTACTGGGTGAGCGGGCACGGGGCAAAGGCTGAGGGGCTGCTGGGAGGGCGGTGCTGGTGGGGGGGTGGTGGCTGTACCTGTAGATGCGGGGGACACAGATGTTGCTGCCACCACAAGGGAGCTCCCATCAGAGGACGAGTCCGTGTCACTGGTGTCAGCTCCTGTTCCCGCCGTGGAGCTCCCCTCACCCTCTGTCCCACTGGTGAACTCGGAGTCCATTGTCTCACCCCTCCAGGGCCATGTGGGATGCAGCTCCCTCCTGCTCCGGTGCCACTGCTCCTCCGCCTGATGATGCTAATGCACACAAGAACAGGGAGACCACAAAAAGGGGGCGGACGACGGAAGAAAGACATGTTGAGTGCATGCATTACCGCTACTGTTGGTGGACACGACAGACACAGAAGCCCCCTGCACTATGCAGTGCACCTGGGCTCCACTGTTCAATCCCTGGGACATGGCCT
Source organism: Pleurodeles waltl (assembly GCF_031143425.1). Lineage (NCBI taxonomy): Eukaryota > Metazoa > Chordata > Amphibia > Caudata > Salamandridae > Pleurodeles > Pleurodeles waltl. Next base: position 361,562,697 of record NC_090448.1, on the reverse strand, counting down.
ACAAGGCTATGGACGACATCTGCACACATGGATGACACAGGAGCCTGACTAGGTGTACTTGGCACTGTACACAGGGCGGGTAGGGTGCCACTGGGTCTGCCAGAACATGGGGACCCTGCCTACTAAACTCGCCCTGGCCTAGGGAAATCCACAGCCCACCTCCCCCACCCAGACACCTCCACTGCGCGCAAAATCAGCAGAATGAGAGTGTACTCACCCCCTTGTGGCTGCTGTGTGCAAGCACCCATCCAACTCCGGGTATGCCACCGCCAGGATCCTGAACATCAGGGGGGTCATGGTGCGATGGGCACCCCTCCCACGTTGGGAGGCCATCCCCTGCTGTGCCTCCGCTGTCTTCTTTCTTCAGCGGCAAATGTCCTCCCATCTCTTACGGCAGTGGGTGCTCTATCTGTGGTAGACCCCCAGGGTCCGGACGTCCTTGGCGATGGCACGCCAAATATCTTTTTTCTGGTGGGCGCTGACCTACATGATTTGTGCAGGGGGAAAAGAAAAGTTATTACCAAATGCACCGTCGCAGTCATTGGCCCCCTTCCCTACCCTTGCCATGATGCACACGCACTCACCGTTGTTTCATGCACGCCTCAATCCCCCCCCCATCTTTCATCCACTCCACACAGGCATAGCCCATACGGCATGCTCCCAGTGTATTTACCTGTTTGTCTGGAGGACCGTAGAGTAGCGTGTACTGCGGGAGGACCCCATCCACGAGTTTCCCCAACTCCTCCGATGTGAAGGCAGGGGCCCTTTCCCCAGACACACGAGCCATTGTCTCTTCCAGACTGAGGTCACAGCAGCACTTGCAGTGTAGGTACTCTCCTGTCGAAGATCAGGTATCGAGTGATTGAACAGACAGAAAATTGCGGTCACTGCTGGCGTACATCGTCATTGGCTCCTGGGTCCCATAGGGTCCAATGTTAACCAATGCAGCATTGCGCCACGGTCTTCGACCGCCTACTGCGACGGTGTACAACGCCAGCTCAGTTACCTCACATCCCATTGTCCCACTTTACAGGTCAGGCAGCCGCCATTTCAGGGGCCCACATGGCTTAATTTTTAACTGCGTCACACATACCTAGGCCTAGCCTCAACACACATACAGGCCAAATATCGGATTATGATTCGTGTTCTGTGTAAGCTGTGGGTACGTACCTCTGAGTTGTTTGACTCTGTGCTCGATGTTGTCCTTCATAGGCACCGTCCGCTGGGACATGTGAGGAGATGGTGGCATCCTCCGGTGTACAGACCGCTGGTGGACCTGTCGACAATGGAGGAAAGACATGTGATCATCACCTACAGGCTTGACCGTGCCACAATCCAGGAACTGTGTGCCCAGCTGGAGCCAGACCTGATGTCAGCTATTCGCCATCCCACAGGAATCCCCCCTCAAGTGCAGGTGCTGTCAGTACTTCATTTCCTTGCAAGTGGGTCATTTCAAATAACAGTGGACAAAGCATCAGGGATGTCCCAGCCTATGTTTTCCAACGTGTTGTCCAGTGTGTTGTCTGCCCTGCTGAAACACATGCGGAGCTACATCATTTTCCCTCAGGTGGAGGATTTTCCTACAGTGAAAGGAGACTTCTATGCCCTGGGAAATATCCCCAACATCATAGGTGCCATTGAAGGGACCCATGTGGCTTTGGTACCCCCCCCCCGCAGGAGTGAACAGGTGTACAGAAATCCATGAATGTGCAGATGGTGTGTTTGGCAGACCAGTACATCTCCCATGTTAATGCCAAGTTCCCTGGCTCAGTACATGACACCTACATCCTGCGGAATAGCAGCATCCCTTATGTGATGGGTCAACTCCAGAGGCACCGTGTGTGGCTAATAGGTGAGCACCTGGAAGCAAGTCAGTGGGAATGGTTGTCTGGGTCTGGGGATCTCCCTACAGGTTAGTGTGTGTCTAACAGTTGTCCCTCGCCATTTGCAGGTGACTCTGGTTACCCCAACCTGTCATGGCTACTGACCCCAGTGAGGAATCCGAGGAAAAGGGCAGAGGAACGCTACAATGAGGCCCATGGGTGAACTCGGCGGATAGTAGAGTGGACCTTCGCCATCCTGAAGGCCAGGTTCAGGTGCCTCCATATGAAAGGTGGATCCCTATTCTACTCACCAAAGAAGGTGTGCCAGATCATCGTGGCCTGCTGTATGCTTCACAACTTAGCTTTGCGACTACAGGTGCCTTTTCTGCAGGAGGATGGTCCAGATGGCGGTGTTGTTGCAGCTGTGGAGCCTGTGGACAGTGAAGACGAGGAAGCAGAAGAAGAGGACATGAACAACAGGAACTCGGTGATCCTGCAATAGTTCAATTGAGACACAGGTAAGAATACAAACCTGCCTACTACATGTACTTTCACACTACTACCTCTCTACTGTCTGTCGTTTTCACCCAGTGTATGATCACTGAGTTGTCACTTTCCCTTACGATTTCACAGATGTGTGCCCCACAGAGTGACATCTGCTTTGTATCCTCATGGACTAGAGCTGTGTGACATAGGTATGTTGACATTACAATTAAAAGAGCATTTTGCCACTGTAATTGCTAATACACTATTTCGAAATCACAAACTGACTCCAGATTGTTTTGTGCTTCAAGGGTGTTTATTTAAGTGCTCAATATTGGAGGGGGTTGTAAAATGGTGAGGGGTGATGGTGGAGAAATGTCCATGGCAGAGTCCAGTCTATTAGTCTAACAGGTGAATTGCTCAAATGGGCATAGGAAGTGGAGCTGGGGCAGTTTGAGGATGGACAGGGTGACAAAGTGGGACAGAAGGATGACATTCAGGGTGGCCTCATTTCTTGGCGGGGTTCTTGGCATCGTTCTCTGTCTTTGTCCTGGATCTCAGGGATCTCTCTCTGCAGGGGGTGGGGTGCTGTTGTGGTGGTCCTGTGGTGGTGCCTCCTGTCCACTAGCGCCGGCGGAGGTGGTGGGCAGTTCATCGTCCATGCTAGTGTCAGGGGTCCCTTGTTGTGCCACAGTGTCCCTCCTGGTGTTGAGTACTTCCTTCAGCACCCCTACGATGGTGCCCAGGGCGGAATTGATAGCTCTGAGTTCCTCCCCGAAGCTCAAATACTGTTCCTCCTGCAGGTGCTGGGTCTCCTGAAACTTGGCCAGTACCATTGCCATCGTCTCCTGGGAGTGGTGGTAGGCTACCATGATGTTGGAGAGGGCCTCTTGGAGAGTGGGTTCCCTTGGCCTGTCCTCCCCCTGTCGCACAGCAGCCCTCCCAGTTCCCCTGTGTTCCTGGGCCTCCGTCCCCTGGACCGTGTGCCCACTACCACTGCCCCCAGGTCCCTGTTGTTGTTGGGGTGGTGGGTTATCATGGGTTCCCTGTAGTGGTGGACACACTGCTGATTAACGTGTCCTGGGGACAGAGGTATGGGCCCGCTGAGTGGGTGCTGTGCTGGTGTTTCCAGAGGGGGAAGGTCTGCAGTGGTCTGTGACTGTGTGAGGGGAACCGACTGTCCCGAGGTCCCCGATGGTCCGGGCTGGTCCTCTAGATCCAGTTGGACAGAGCTGCTGTCATCACTGTGGGCCTCTTCTGTTGGTGGTGTGGACATGTGTGGACCCTCCTGTCCGGTGACGTTGGGTAGGGGTCCTGCAGGGGTATAAAAGGATGTTTATTACATCTTACTTGTGCCATGGTGTGCAATAGGTGCGTGTCCGTGTACCCCAGTGCTTGCATTACTGTGTGGGATCTTGTGTGATGGTGGTTTAGGGGAGTGTATGGGTATGTGCAGTGGCCATGCATTGGTGATGGGCGTCCATGCTTTGTTGTTGCATGCAGGACCTGGTGTTGGGATGTGTGGGTTGTGATAGTGGGACATTTGTGAGGAGTAGGAGTGATGGGGGTGAGGGTGAGGGTGGGGGTTTGTGATGGCATGCAGGTAGGGCGTGGGATGTAATAGTAAAGCTTTGACTTACCAGAGTCCATTCCTCCATCTATTCCTGTGAGGCCCTCAGGATGCAGAATTGCCAAAACCTGCTCATCCCATATTGTTAGTTTTGGGGGGGGGGAGGTGGGGGTCCGCCGCCAGTCCGCTGTACCGCAAGGTGGTGTCTTGAGACCATGAAACGCACCTTCCCCCATAGGTCGTTCCACCTTTTCCTGATGTCATCCCGATTTCTTGGGTGCTGTCCCACTGCGTTAACCCTTTCCACTATTCTGCGCCATAGCTCCATCTTCCTAGCTATGGAGGTGTGCTGCACCTGTGATCCGAATAGCTGTGGCTCTACCCAGACTATTTCCTCCACCATGACCCTGAGATCCTCCTCAGAGAACCTTTATTATATTTAGCGGTGTGTTGTGTGAGGTGCGTGGAAGTTCTGTGGGTGATGGTATTGTGTGCCTGTGAATGCTTGGTAGTTGTTTGTGGTGTCTCTCTCTGGCCTTCTCTCTGTAATTGTTGTTGTAGGGGTTTGTGGGTGATGTGGGTGTGTGTTTTATATTGTAATGGGTGTGTGGGAGTGGTGTGTGTATGTGTATCAGGTGTGTGTATTTTGAATTGTCCAATGTGGTAGTGCTTTGTAAATGTGTGTGTATTTTGAGCGCGGCGGTGTGTACCGCCAATAGAATACCGTGGTTAAAAGACCGCTGCGTGGATTCATGTGTCATGATAGTGTAGGCGTATTTCTGTTGGCGTGCCGGTGGAGGTTTTGTTTTCGCCAGTTTATCACTGACCTTTGGTGTGGCGGACTTGTGTGGGTGTCTGAATTATGGCGGATTCTGTGCTGTGGGTAATAATATCTGTGGCGGATTCCGCGGCCGCTGCGGTGTGTTGGCAGTCTTCTGCACGGCGGTAAGCGGCTTTTATCACCAATGTTGTAATGAGGGCCAGAGTCTCCTTATATGTGGATGACCTGTTGGTGTACATTGGTGAGAGGGATCCAATTTTATTAATATATTAGTGGCATAGAAGTTAGCATATGGTGACTAATTAATCTTCATGAAAAAGGTTTAACAAAAAGAAAATAACGGCTGAAAGATGATGGACAATGTGGCCTCCATTCGCATTTGATATCACTTTTTAACATGAAAGATGTTGTGTTTATATTCAAGTGAGTTATAGACATGAATTAACATTAAAGTATTTTTAGTGGATGAATGTTAGAATTTGAAGTATTAAATGAACACAAATGTATTGTATTTATACTGATTTAAATGGAAGTCATTAATATGAAGTTACATGTATGCAGATAAATAAATGCACATTTAAATTGTTCTAATATGTTGCAAATAATACTTACAGTAAAATAATTTGCTTTACATATTTGATTTAAATTGTAAGATGTGCAATAGGTTTATTATGTATAAAATAGAATTAAAATGTATGAAGGCTTTCTTAGCTTGATTAGGCCTGAAGTTTCATTTTTGCACCAGTAGAGGGAAATTACTTGTTTATTCTGTTTCCCTCTGACCTGAATTATTTCCTAGGTTGCTTACGTGAAATTGAATGTCCTGTTGTATTAAAGACTGAGAACATGTTTTGACGTTTATAAAGTAGCAATAGTTGTTCTAACTGCTGTGCAAGACAAGAAACTTTAATAAATCTCATATGAGAATTGTTTAGCTCATCTTGTGTACCATGAGAGAGGACTGTGATGTTGCAATCAACTAGAAAATGTAATATTTTGGCAGAACTCTATGAATTCATTGGATGATCATCTTTCCCTGAGAAAATCCAAAATAGTTGCAAACTTGATAGTGTTAGTGGCTACCATTGGATACTGAACATTGTGAGTATGATGAGCCCAGGTGGAGGACAAATCACTAGCCTGTGGTCATTTTCAATTAGTGAGAGACTTTGAAACTTTTTGTCAGTCTGTCAGTCTGCTATAGTCTGCACCTCTGTTGCTGTCATCTCCACCTCCACCTCCTGTCCCTCTCTAAGCCTTCGGTCATATGTGTTCTTCATATTATGAGTTCCTTAGTTCTAATTGCCCCACTTGTTCAGTGCTAATATGGCAAAATTAGCTCTAACAGCTGGCCTGTCCTATGAGCAGGCACTGTTCTGCACTGTCCTAATGTTGTCTTACTGATGATGTGCAAAGGTGAACATTCTGCTCGAGGAAACTTTCCTGTTTGCTGTCCTATGAGGAGTGGTATAAAAGCAAAGTTTTTGGATATAGTAACCCTAGTTAGATGACTTTTCCAAATTATTTTTGCCTCTTCTTTTGTTTTGCCTGCATGTGTTGGCCCGTTCTCACACATGCAAGTCCAAATTTGTGTGAGAGTTAAGTATGGCTCAGCTCTGAAATTGAATGCTATTAACTGAATTTTGATAATTTACTGATGTCACCCTCATCTGCATTCAAATTAATATACATATTGTAGTTTTACTAAATTATGTTTTGGAGTGCTTAATGGTATAGATGTTTAGTAGACTTAGGGACAGATTTAAGGAAAGTGGTGCTGCCCTGGGTGCAGCACCACTTTCCTTACACCCCTTAGCGCTCCCCTACCGCCACCATGTTTGCATTTTATCTAAGATACAGTACACCATGTTGCAGGGTAGGGGGCAATAGCATCAAACTTTCTGACACTGTTGATGTACTGTTCATGGTTAGCGCAGGGGCCCATTATAAATAACGTGTGACACCTTTTAACGCCTGCTTTGAGCAGGCATTAAAAGTGCTGAAAACGATTTCGCAAAGACATCTATTAGATTTCTTTAGGAAATGTTTTTGGTCCTCCTACTTGAGGAACACCCCCTTTGCATACATTATGCCTGGCGCAGGTATAATGTAGTGGAAAGGGTTACAAAGTGTCACAATGCATACATTGTTCCACTTTGTAAATCTGGCGTGGGGAAAAGGCCACCTTAGCGCCACCTTAACATAAAAAAAAATAATTCTAAGGCGGGGCTGAAGTGGCACTCTCAAATCAGGGCCTTAATCTCTTTAGACATATTCGTCACCCTATAGTTTTTGTGAATGTTTATAACTTGGTTTTGCACACCATATACCTTACATTGATTTTGGGATTGTAATAAAGCTTTGAAACTTAATCCAGTTTGAAGTTTTGTTTATGGTTAAGTTGGTCATGGTGTTTTAATTGTTTATACATTTCATGTTGTTGGTGTAAATTGAATGAATCCAGTTACCACACTCCTCGCTAGGTTTCAGGGTCCATTCGACTTCTAATGGTTGGATAAGGTGTAGTGTTTCACCAGAGCGCTTGCGGTGTCTGAACCCGAGGCGGGAAGAAAACCACTGCATTGCTTGTCAGCATCGGTGACCTGCAAAACAATACCTTGATAAATGGAAATACTGCATATCAAGGGTGAGGACTCTAGCTGTCAATGCATTCGTCGATAACTACATATTTCGCTCTCAGTATCCCCTGAGCTAGGCCCCTGAGTATTTCAAGTATCTGGGCATGCAAGTTGCACTGTACAATTATCGGGCATGGTCCTGAATATTGTACCGCTACTCTCCCAAATGAAGCAGGACACTGAGAGATTGGGATTCCCTGCCACTCAACATAGCAGGCAGAGTGGTCCTTTTTAACATGCCCTCTCTCCCCAGGTACTTTCCACTGTGCAAAATGTTCCCCACTAACTGTCACAATACTTCTTCCAAACCACACACACTAAATTGCCACGGTTTCTGCGATCAGGTAAGCAATCATGCATAGTATGTAGAAATGTGCCCTGGCACCATAGGAGGGAGTATTGGAAGTAGCAGACATCCAATTGTACTCCTGGGCAAGTCATATTCTTCCCTTAAATAACCGGCTCTTCTCTGACTGCGACAACATGGTAGTAGCAGAAGAACTAGAATTATTGAACAGCTAGGCATGCTACGCCTGCTATATGGGCCCCATCCACAATCCACCCGATTACAGCAACAGCCCTGGCATGCTGACACTGAGCCCTTTAGTGGATCCAATGGCATCAAATCCCAACGGTGGAAACAGCACTTTGAAAGAGCTCCTGGCTGGAACACACTGTCAAGTTCAAAGGATTCGAGGCATGGGACCCAACTGGCATATCCAGACTGAAAGATATATGGGAAGGGAGTCATATTCGCTCTTTCTCATACTGGTGGAGACATTCTTTCATTATCTCCAATTAAGACAAAATCTAGAAGCACACAAAGGAAATCTGCTCAAGTTCCCTGCATATAACGTCTCTGAGGCAAAGGCCACACTCTTGGAATGAAGGTATCTTTAGATTATATTGATCACTAGTAAATAACACCCCAATCCCATGATTGCATTGAAGAATAGATGGGCTCAAGACATTGGTCCTTTGAATGAGGCCGACTGGACAGAAGAATAGAAGAACCAGAGTTTGCTGGCAAGCTCTAGTATGCTTTGCCTCATCCAAATAAAGAATTTACACAAGTTATACTACAGCCCAACAAGGCTTAGTAAAATGAAACAGGGGCTAGACCCCAATTGCCTTAGACATAAAACTGACCGGGGAAACTTCTTCCACACAGTAAGGACATGTCCCCTAACACAAAAATATTGGTCACAAATACAAGCAACCCTCTTGGCAGGACCATTGTTGCTGATCCCATGATGGCCCATTTTGGGCTGATGGATGAGTTCGGGGACATGGGCTGCCATATCTTTGGTGGCACTTAGACTCTTACTGGGCAAAAGGGATATAGCGCAACATTGGTGCTCCGCCAGGGCACTCCCATGTGACAGTAAATTAATGGGATGGACTTATGTGTCAGGGCAGAGGAATATGTTTATAAATCCAGGTGCTGCCCTTGAAAACACACACAAATATGGGGTAATTAGCTAGAGAATTCCAAGAGGGCAGATATACAATCGATCTTTCTTACTTGCAAGTGTCATGTATTATTTGCTTTGAACAATGCTTACTGGAGTTGTGATCCCTGTCATTGTGGTTTTCTTACGGCTAGTAAATTAAAATGCAATTGTTACCTCTTCCAGGTTTTGGTCTGCCCCTGATGATCATGGATCAGGGGATGTCATGAGCCACGTTAAGTCTCTCACCTGCTTGGGGGCCACCACTCTCCAGAGTGCCCCTGGTTTGGGGTCCCTTCTTTGACTGTAAAGGATTCCCTCCTCCTAGCATAGCATATGGGTAGCACTGACATCCCCTCGATCTTGCCTGACAGCTGGCTGTCTCAGGACCTCAAGAGTGGGACAAATTCTCAGTCCTTGGCTCGAGTCCTTTCTGGAGGGACTTCCTGCTTCCTGATCTATGCCTGCTCTGATAAGTTTTCCAAGGAAGTATTCTCCCCATCTGGCACCAGGCCCTTCTCCTCAGGGTTAGACTTCTTTTGTGGACTGTGGGCTTTAGGAAGTTGACTAACTGGACATCCTGCCTTTTCTCTTGTTACTTGGGTTCTGGCCTTTCTTCCAGGCTCAAGGCTCCCATGTCTTTCCCTCAAGACTTTTTGTTCACTAGTGTAGATACACAACCACCTAGGGAGACCCAGCATTCCTGCATGAGTTCCTTTCTCCACCTCCGCCAAGGCAAGAATTTCAAGGTCATTTTACACCAGACATTACAATGGGACAACAAGGGACTCAGCTACCTTCTTTGGGCCTGTAACCGCTCCCCACTATAGCCATGGGATGGGACTTTGTACAATTGTTAGAGTTGACAATCTGGTGCACCTCATCTTGGATTATTTGCTCTGCGGAAACCAACTTAGCCATGATCATGGCTATTTTGGCTCCTGGGTCCCTCAGAGCCTTCAATTCAACCTCTTTGATTCTCAGCCATTGCCTAATCTCCATGCTTGGAGGCCAGTGAGGCAAGCGTTCAATTTCCTCCCCACCCAGGAAAACTAAGGTGGCCTCTGTGTACCCTCTAGAATTCCCAGGGACAACTTCCACCCTGATCCCTACACTGACAAGGCCTTTGGAATGGTCACCAGTGAGTGACATGTTGTTGCACACATTATCTCCCCTCTTGTGCCTGGCATGATGTCAGTCAAATCACACCCCAGCCCTTGAATGGTCCAAATTATTTCCGAGGGACACCCTCTTCTTGGAATGGGATGAGGCTCTGGCCCCCACTTTGGCATTCTGTTTGGGCCCTTTAGTGGTCTTTTCTTTTTATTCTTCTACACATCTTTCCCCTGAAGGGGGACTGCTCCCTTTTCTTAAGATCACCTCCATGGAACATCTTGGACACCCCACAGCGTACCCATTCAGCAGCTATCTTACCCATCTCTCTAGGACTAGATAGCTTTGAATCTACCAGATGTTGTTCTATCTTCTCTGAGGACGTTAGTGAGAATAAGCTCTTTTACATTTAAATTGTAAAGCCCTTCAGAAGTGTTCAGTCTTTTATCCTTGATTTAGCCTCCCAGTCACTTCATTGAGGCATCCACATAGTCTACCTATGTCTGTGTTGGCCCCTTCCTGTATTCTTTAGGGGTGAGACCAAAGAGCTCAGTCAGTGCCTCTTCATGTGTGACAAGGATTCTTCCACATTATCCTCAAGTGTTAAGAGCCTGGCCCTCTCCACTACTGGAACTAGTTCCCACAAAAGGGACCCCCAGTGTTGGGCACCTACCGTTCCCATCCTAAGAGCCCATTCATAGGATGCCAGCCATTTGTCAATGCCATCACCCTCAAAATATTAAGGTACAATATCCTTGGAACATCTGAAATCATAGGTGCTATTATCTCTGTGCATTTGTTACTGTCAACATGTCCTTGGGTCTCCAAACCCACCTTGACCCTTTAATCCTCAAGTGCCATTCTTCTTTTCTCCAAGGCCAGTCTCCTCTCCTCCAACACAATGAGGCTAACTTGGGCCTTGATGTTCATTGACCCCTTCTCTATGCTAATTCTTTTACTCACAGATGTGGAGAGATGCCATGAACAGACAGTGGGGGCCAGGCTGTGGTTGTCCCCTCAGTCCCCTTCTTTGATGACTCCCCTGTCATCCTCCTCTTGCCCACTGTCAGTGGTAATTTCACTTTCAGGTGGTGCTCTGGCTCTCCGTGCTTCTTACCATGAACTGTGAGCTTTTTCAAGAACCTCCTTATTTGTTGAGATGTCCAAGCAAACTTTTCTGCCCTTGCAGAGTACCCTCAGCTCCCTCTTCTTCAATTAGGACAGGGTGGCCAAGTCAGCCTCCATGTTTACCACACTTTTTGTGAATTATCCAAACTTTTATCCAACTTTTTTCAAACTTTCAAAAACCTTTGTAAACTTCTCTAAAAGTTGGTAAACTCTAAGTTAATGGTGCCTTAGAGAACCAGAACTTAGAAAACTCTTAAAAAATGTTTTCTTATCTGTCAATATTTATGGATTTTCAGTGGTTTCCAACTTATTAGTTGTCTGATACAGAAAATTCCACTGCTCGGCACTAATATGAGGAACACAGTGGATTATATGGTGTGGTTGTGCGACCTCACCTTGTAATTTACTCATAATACTGTTTTGGGCCCAGTCAGTTTGTTTGCACAAACCTTAGTTCATCCCTGGGTAGGTGCGACTTTGAACAGTCAGCCTTAACCCCTTGCTCGCCATGGACGTAATGGTACGTCCATGGCTGTGCCTGTGAGGCGCCATGGACTTAACCATTATGTCCATTTACCAGCCCTCGGGGGAAGCGCTAGCGCTCCCCCAAGGGCCACTCCTCTACCCCCCCAGGTCAGGGCTGGAAGGACAATCGCTTCCCCTTCCAACCCCCCTCCCCCCCTTTGACGTCAGCACGCGATCAGGCGCTGATATCATGAAAGGGTGCAAAGACGAGTTGGAAGCCATTTTCTTTCAGCGCGTCTTCAGGGAAGGAGGATCCCTCTGAAAGAGGCATCGAGGGAAAGGAAAGGGTTTTCCTTTACCTCAATGTCTCTTTGAGCATTCCTGCTGCCCGATCGCGATGCAATCGGGCAGCAGGAATGCCCACTAGACACCAGGGAATTAGTGTGTGTGTGTGCGTGTGAGAATGTTTACTGTGTGGGAGAGAAACCCCTTGGGCAAGGGTCGCTCTCGTTTGGGGGGCAATATATTTTTCGCCATTTCTGCTCCTCTGGGGGGCAGATTGGCCTTATTTTTAGGCCGATCTGCCCCCAAGGGGGACAGAAAGCCACTAGACACCAGGGATTGTTTGTTGTTGTTAATTTTTTTTATGTTGGGTGTGGCCCCTTGGGCAAGGGTCGCCCAGACGGGCCCAAAAGCACTATTTTTTTTAGGCCTTTCTGCCCTCAAGGGGGGCAGAATCCATTTAGCTCCAGGGATCGTGTGTGTGTGCTTTGTGTGGGCGGCTGTCCCCTTGGGCAAGGGTCACCCCCCAAAGGGGACAATGTAATCCAGGCCATTTCTGCCCCGCCTAGTTTTTGTAGGCCCTTCTGCCCCTGGGGGGCAGAAACCATGAAGACGCAAGGTTTTTTTTTTTCTTTATTTTGTTTTGTTTGTGTTGGGGGCGCCCCCTTGGGCAAGGGTCGCCCCCAAGGGGCAAAAAGCACTACTGGGCAGTTCTGCCCCCATTGGGAGCAAATCGGCCTGTTTTTTTTAGGCCCATCTGCCCCTAAGGGTGGCAGAATCCACTTAATGCCAGGGGTCATGTGTGTGTGTGTGCTTTACGTGGAGGGGTGGCCCCTTGGCAATGGCAGCCCCCCAAAGGGGGCAATATAAAGGGGGGCAGATGGCCACTTTTTTTAGGAACTTCTGTGCCAGGGGGGACAGAAACCATGAAGACGTCAGGGATTTTTTCTTTTTTCTTTCTTTTTTTTTTTTTTATGTTGGGGGGCACCCCCTTGGGCAAGGGCCACCTCCAAGGGGTAAAAAGCACTATTGAGCAGTTCTGCCCCCCTTAGGAGATCAGATCAGATCAGCTTATTTTTATTTATTCCCTTTTATTAAGGGGGGCAGAATCCACTTTGCGCCAGGGACTATGGGGGTCATTCCGACCCCGGCGGTCAAGGACCGCCGGGGCCGGGGATGCGGGAGCACCGCCAACAGGCTGGCGGTGCCCCGCAGGGCATTCTGACCGCGGCGGTTCGGCCGCGGTCAGACCAGGAAAACCGGCGGTCTCCCGCCGGTTTTCCGCTGCCCTGGGAATCCCCCATGGCGGCGCAGCTTGCTGCGCCACCATGGGGGATTCCGACCCCCTCACCGCCATCCTGTTCCTGGCGGTTCCGACCGCCAGGAACAGGATGGCGGTGAGGGGTGTCGTGGGGCCCCTGGGGGCCCCTGCAGTGCCCATGCCAATGGCATGGGCACTGCAAGGGCCCCCGTAAGAGGGCCCCACTTTGAATTCCAGTGTCTGCTTTGCAGACACTGGAATTCGCGACGGGTGCCACTGCACCCGTCGCACATCCTCCACTCCGCCGGCTCCATTCGGAGCCGGCTTCCTCGTGGGGAGGGGTTTCCCGCTGGGCTGGCGGGCGGCCTTCTGGCGGTCGCCCGCCAGCCCAGCGGGAAAGCCAGAATGGCCTCCGCGGTCTTTCGACCGCGGAGCGGCCATATGGCGGCTCCCTCCAGGCGGGCGGCTCCCGCCGCCCGCCGGGGTCAGAATGACCCCCTATGTGTGTGTTTTGTGTGTGGGGTGGCTTCTTGGGCAAGGTTCACCCCCCCAAAGGGGGCAATATATCCTATGGCATTTCTGCCCCAATTGGGGGCAGATTGGCCTATTTTGTTTTATGCCCATCTGCCCCCAAGCAGAGCACACTAGACACAAGGGAAAATTTAAAAATGGTTGGTGGTGGGGTGTTTGTCAACTGGCGAAGTATTTGCATTTATGATAATAACAGTTTATTTCTTCTTTTTGTTCTAGTTCAAAGCTTTTGCTTCCTTTGCTGTGGCCTGTTGCAGTTTTGGCAATGGTTGTCCTGTGGTATCTGTACTTGCATGTTTTAGGTAAGTAAATAAATTTACTCCAAAGGAGTATTGTTGCCAAGCATGAATGACATGTTTGTAGGTGGTGAATTGAATGCAGGATTGTGTGTGAAATTGTCCTTAGATTTATGCACAATGATTATTGTGTTGTCTTCTGTCCAATTTGCTTTTTTTTCTCTTTTTAGTGGTATATCGTTGGTGATTGCTGTGGCTGTGCAGAGTAGCTGCTGGTGAGTCAAGCTTTTTCAGGCAAGTGAGCGGTATAGTTTTTGAGTTTATAACTGTTAGTGATAAAGCTACTCTTTGTCTGTTACTTATCTTACACAGTGCTGGTTGTTGGTGGTGCATTTGTCCAGTTAATGTTTGTAGGGAGGATCATGGCTAGCCGTAGGATGACCGCTCAGCAGGTTGTTGGCGTGCTTTTTGAGTTGTCTTCCGACCATGATAATGAGACTGACTCTGCATCTGATGCAGAGGAGGAAGTGCGGGACAACGCTGCCAGACTTAGGCCACACTCTAGAGCTAGCCAGTGGATTCCCACAAATCTGGAAGAGTTGAAAAAGTTCTTGGGTTTAACTTTTTTGATGGGGCTGATAAGGAAGCCATCCCTGTCTTCATATTGGTCTACTATTCCCTTGATGGCAACTGCTATATTTCCTGCCATCATGAGTCGTAACCGGTATGAGCTTCTTCTTCAGATGTTGCATTTTGTAGATAATGCTTTAGCCTTGCAACAAGATCACCCTGCTTCTGACAGTCTTTTTAATATTAGACCTGTCCTTGATCATTTGGTAGATCGATTTTCAGAGATCAATATTCCAGGCAAAGAAATATATGTAGATGAGTCTTTGGTCCTGTTCAAGGGTCGTTTGGTTTTTAGTCAGTACATTTCTAGCAAGAGGACATGGTATGGAATTAAGATGTATATGCTGTCTGAAATAGTAAAGGTTATGTTTACAATTTCCGGGTCTACACTGGTAGGGATTCCAATATTGACCTCCCTGGTTGTCCACCCAGTTTTGGAGTTAGAGAGAAAATTGTGCGGGAACTTGGTAGACGACTGTTTAACAAAGGTCACATTTATATGTAGATAACTTCTACACTGGGGTTCAGTTGTTCAAGGAGTTGTTCAAAGTTAACACTGTTAGTTGTGGCACAATCTGCTCTAATCTGAAAGGCTATCCAAGAGAGCTTGTCTGTAAAAAACTTGAAAAGGGACAGTGCAGTGCCTTGCATAATGATGAGCTGCTAGCTCTGAAATTTGTAGACAGGAGGGATGTGTACATGCTAACTACCATCCATGATGAAAGTACTTCACCTGTGGTGTTTTGGGTCAAGTTGCTGAAGTGTGCAAACCTGTGTGCATTTTAGACTATAATAAGCACATGGGTGGTATTGAGAGAGTAGATCAGAGGTCGGAACCTTACACTGCTGCTCGTAAGTCTTATGTTTGGTATAAGAAATTAGCGGTTCACCTGTTCCACTTGGCAACTTTTAATGCTTTTGTTGTGTTCAAGGATAGTTCACCATAGTCAAGGATGACATTTGTGAAATTTCAGGGTCTATCATAGCGAGCCTTGTTGTGCTAGGACAGGCAAGAGTTCCTAGAGAAGCAGTGGTGGAGGATGTGGCTAAATTGAAAGATTGTCACTTTGCTGAGCACATTCCTCCCACGGTCAAAAAATCTTTCCTGCTAAGAGATGTAGAGTCTGTGCTCAAAGAGGTATCAGGAAGGAGACTGAGGTGTACTGCCCTGATTGTCCTTTAAAGCCTGGGCTGTGTGTGGGTGGCTGTTTCAGGAGCTACAACATACAGAAGAATTATTGGGAAATTCCGTGAGCGTAAACTGCTGTTTTACATTTTTATATGTTCAGTTTCAAAGTTGGCATTACTGTCATGTATTCAGTTAGAGCTTTTGTGTTTGCGGTGTGAGTCGGGTGGTGCTTGCTGGTGGTGTGAGTGGGATGGTGCTTGGCTGGAGTTGTGCGTGGGTTGGCGCTTGGCCCACATGTGTGTGGTGTGGTGCTTGGTTGGCGTGTGAGTGGGGTGGCACTTGGCTGGCGGTGTGCATGGGGTGGCGCTTGGCTGGAGTTGCCAGCCAAAAGTCAGTCCACACACTCACCATCTGGTATGATTGCTGTATCAGGCATGTGGGCGTATGAAAGTGATGGGCCCTTGAGTGGCGCTGTCTGTCGATGCGAGTGTTGTAATGTGCTGGACCCGTGGCTGACGGAGTGAATGGTCTTGTGCATGTTCTGTACGGAAGGTGTGTGAACGGACTGTAAAGCGGTTGGTGCCTTGTCGTGGCTTAACAGCTCACGAATTGTGAGTCATTGGTTCAGTTTTTTGGCCTTTCAGTTATTAACAGTGCGTTTCATTTTTGTGAAATCTCTTGTTAATAAAATGTGATCCACTGAACCATCACTCACCCTTGTGCCAAATCCAACCAGTATGTGTAGTAAAAATGACAAAACCTGCTCCGCTGTAATCAGGTTAGGTGTCTTGGGTGGGACTCCGATGATGAAGCATGCCACCATCTTGGTTGGTGGGTGAGGGGTCTTTTTCACATAACCAAAGTGCGTTTCTTTTCACAATTTTAGTGTTTGGAATATCACATATGTAGGTGGACACATCAAAATGATCTATAGGAAAACTATCTGTGTTTGGGGAGGAGGGCACCTATGTTTTTGGTCCCGGGTGTGGCCTTCATCTAGGGAAAACTACCAAACCCAGACATAATATAAAAATAGACACCCAAAGGAGTCCAAGGAGATGTGGCTTGCCTGGATCCCACAACATTTTCTTACCCAGACTCCTCTGCAAACCTCAAAATTTGCTTAAAAAGCATATTTTCTTCACTTTTCTTTGTAGGATCACCACCGTGGCACAAATTTCATTCCCCTCAGTCTCCCAAGTAAAATGATACCTCACTTGTGTGGGTCCCCAAAGCAGAGTCAGCTTAAAAGATGTATAAAAGAAAAAGATGTGCTTATCAAGTCGCTGTGCTATCCCCTCCATCTTTACAGGTTTTTGGCATTTTTCTGTTGCAGGCATCTGGACCACCCACACACGTGAGGTATCATTTTTTATCAGGAGCCTTTGGGGAATGCTGGGTGGAAGGAAATTTGTGGCTCCTCTCAGATTCCAGAACTTTCTGTCACCAAAATGTGAAGAAAAAGTTGTTTTTTTGGCCACATTTTGAGGTTTGCAACGGATTTTGGGTAACAGAACCTGGTCAGAGCCCCACAAGTCACCCCATCTCGGATTTCCCTCGGTGTCTAGTTTTAAAAAATGCACAGGTTTCCTAGGTTTCCCCAGGCGCCGCCTGAGCTAGAGGCCAAAATCCACAGCTAGGCACTTTGTAAAAAACTGCTCTGTTTTCTTTGTGAAAATGTGATGTGTCCACATTGTGTTTTGGGGCATTTCCTTTTGCGGGCGGTAGGCCTACCCACACAAGTGAGGTACCATTTTTATTGGGAGACTTCAGGGAATGCTGGTTGGAAGGCAATTTGTGGTTCCCCTTGGATTTCAGAACTTTTTGTCACCAAAATGAGAGGAAAAAGTGCATTTTTGGCCAAATTGTGAGGTTTGCGAAGGTTTCTAGGTAACAGAATCTGGTCAGAGCCCCACAAGTCACCCCGCCTTGGATTCCCCTAGGTGTCTAGTTTTCATAAATGTGCAGGTTTGCTAGGTTTCCCCAGGTGCCGGCTGAGCTAGAGGCCAACATCCACAGCTAGGCACTTTGTAAAAAAACAGCTCTGTTCTCTGTGTGAAAATGTGATGTGTCCACGTTGTGTTTTGGGGCATTTCCTTTCGCGGGCGCTAGGCCTACCCACACAAGTGAGGTACCATTTTAATCGGGACACTAGGGAGAACGCAGGGTGGAAGGAAATTTGTGGCTCCTCTCAGATTCCAGAACTTTCTGTCACCGAAATGTGAAGAAAAAGTGTTTTTTGGCCACATTTTGAGGTTTGTAAAGGATTCTGGGTAACATAACCTGGTCAGAGCCCCACAAGTCACCCCAACTTGGATTCCCCTAGGTGTCTAGTTTTCAAAAATGTGCAGGTGTACTAGGTTTCCCCAGGTGCCGACAGAGCTAGAGGCCATAATCCACAGCTAAGCACTTTGTAAAAAACATCTCAGTTTTCTTTGTGAAAATGTGATGTGTCCACGTTTTGTTTTGGGGCATTTCCTTTTGCGGGCGCTAGGCCTACCCACACAAGTGAGGTACCATTTTAATCGGGAGACTTGGGGGAACGCTGGGTGGAAATTTGTGGCTCCTCTCGTATTCCAGAACTTTCTGTCACCGAAATGAGAGGAAAAAGTGTTTTTTGGGCCAAATTTTGAGGTTTGCAAAGGATTCTGGGTAACAGAACATGATCAAAGCCCCAGAAGTCACCCCATCTTAGATTTTTCTAGGTGTCTAGTTTTCAAAAAAGTGCAGTTTTGCTAGGTTTCCCCAGGTGCCAACTGAACTAGAGGCCAAAATCCACAGCTAAGCACTTTGTAAAAAACAGCTGTTTTCTTTGTGAAAATGTGTTGTGTCCACGTTGTGTTTTGGGGCATTTCCTTTCGCGGTGCTAGGCCTACCCACACAGGTGAGGTACCATTTTAATTGGGATACTTGAACGCTGGGTGGAAGAAAATTTGTGGCTCCTCTCAGATTCCATAACTTTCTGTCCCTGAAATGAGAGGAAAAAGTGTTTTTTTGGCCAAATTTTGAGGTTTGCAAAGGATTCTGGGTAACAGAACCTGGTCAGAGCCCCACAAGTCACCCATATTGGATTCCCCTAAGTGTCTAGTTTTAAAAAATGTGCAGGTTTGCTAGGTTTCCCCAGGTGACGGCTAAGCTAGAAGCCACAATCCACAGCTAAGCACTTTGCATAAAAACAGCTCTGTTTTCTTTATGAAAATCTGATGTGTCCACGTTGGGTTTTGGGGCATTTCCTTTTGCGGGCGCTAGGCCTAACCACACAGGTGAGGTACCATTTTTATCGGGAGATTTGGAGAAACGCTGGGTGGAAGAAAATTTGAGGCTCCTCTCAGATTCCAGAACTTTCTGTCACCGAAATGAGAGGAAAAGGTGTTTTTTGACCACTTTTTGAGGTTTACAAAGGATTCTGGGTAACAGAACCTGGTCAGAGCCCCACAAGTCACCCCATATTGGATTCCTCGAGTTGTCAAGTTTTCAAAAATGTGCAGGTTTCCTAGGTTCCCCCAGGTGGCGGCTGAGCTAGAGGTCAAAATCCACAGGTAGGCACTTTGTATAAAACAGCTCTGTTTTCTTTGTGAAAATGTGTTGTGTCCACGTTGTGAATTCAGAGATGTGCAAATAATCACTCCTTCTCAACACCTCATCTTTTGCCCATTTTGGAAATACAAAAGTTTTCTTGATACCTATTTTTCACTTTTTATATTTCAGCAAATTATTTGCTGTATACCCGGTATAGAATGAAAACCCATTGCAAGGTGCAGTTCATTTATTGGCTCTGGGTACCTAGGGTTCTTGGTGAACCTATAAGCCTTATATATCCCCACAGCCATAAGAGTCCATCACACAAAACGGTATAATGCTTTCAAAAATCTAACATCGCAGGAAAAAGTTACAGAGTAAAACGTGGAGAAAAATGGCTGTATTTTTCACCTCAATTTCTATATCCTTTTAGTTCAGCTGTTATTTTCTGTAGGAAACACTTGTAGGATCTACACGAATGACCCCTTGATGAATTCAAAATTTTGTCTAATTTTTAGAAATGTTTTGCTTTCTGGCACCCAGCATTGGTTTCCCACCCATTTCTGTCACTAATTGGAAGGAGGCTGAAAGTACAAACAATTGTAAAAATGGTGTATGTCCCAGTAAAATGTTAAAATTGTATTGAAAAATTGCGTTTTCTAGTTCAACTCTGCCTGTTCCTGGAAGGAATCTGGGAAGATGGTGATTTTACCACCGCAAACCCTTTGTTGATGCCATTTTCAGGGGAAAAAACACAAGCCTTCTTCTGCAGCCCTTTTTTCCCATTTTTTTTTTTTAAAACTCAAATTTCGCTGTATTTTGACTAATTTC
Organism: Pleurodeles waltl; assembly: GCF_031143425.1. Classification (NCBI taxonomy): domain Eukaryota; kingdom Metazoa; phylum Chordata; class Amphibia; order Caudata; family Salamandridae; genus Pleurodeles; species Pleurodeles waltl. Next base: position 361,542,825 of record NC_090448.1, on the reverse strand, counting down.
TTGGTCTCCTTCAGGGCAACCCACAAAGTCTGGGTACCTCTAAAATCCCTAGGATGTTGGAAAAAAAGGACGCAAATTTGGTATGGGTAGCTTATTTGGAGAAAAAGTTATGAGGGCCTAAGCGCGAACTATCCCAAATAGCCAAAAAAAGGCTTGCCACCTGAGGGGGAAAAGGCCTGGCTGCGAAGGGGTTAAACAAGGGAACAAGTGAAAAGCATTTAGAAGTACTGAAACAACTGAATAAGAAAGTCACACAACACAAAAGTAATCCAACGCCAGTTTATGAAAGTAGATCTTATTTTTATGAATTAATTTACACCAAAACAAACAAAAAACACTGGAGGGTTCAGGAGATATAGATTTTTAAGAAAAATAGTAAACACTGCTTTTCATTCAAAAAGCAAACATGCATTGGCGAATACAGCAATTAGCAGAAACTTTGTAAACTTTGTAAAATGTTTATAAAGTTGTATTCGGATACTACGGCCCCTTTGGGGGACCATCTCTGGCAGGGACCAAGTTAAGGGAGCCAGTGAGGATTTGTAGAACAGCTACCTTTTCATCAAAGCAGTCTCCAGTCCAATTCCAGACTCTATGGCCGAACCAGCATTAGTGAAGTGGTCCTGGCGTAAGTGATACAGGATATTGAAGATACTTTAGGATGTTGATGGTGTTGAGTTGCTAATGGTGCACTGCATGGGACTACTTCTCGGTCCACACTCTTAGTGGGATGACATTGACCACAAGGGTTGATGTCCTTCGAACTTCTGATGGGTCCAGCAAATGTCCAATTGCCACTGGACCAGTGGTCTTTGGTCACATGGAAAGCAGTGGTTCTCTTTGGTGGAGGCTGGTGTTCTTCTTGGGTGACAAAGCTATGTTATGATGACTCCCCTGTTGTTTGGCTGACTTGGGTGCAATTTATGGGCATCTGGACTCAGGCTCCCAGGCTGCACATCAGAGGTCAATGGTGATCAAGCAATTGTAGCTACTGAGTGTCAAGGTGGGATTCTTCAGCTTTTGCTGTCCTGGAGCTATAACAGGAAGTAAGCCAATTGACACTTGGAGTTCACCTCTTCTGTCTGGGCTCAGGGGGTTACTTTTCCCCAAGCAGGACACCATAGGCACAGTTATCTCTTACTAGCCAGGGAGCAGTAGGTCCTTCACAGCCTCTCTTTGTTAGGTCCGAGGAACTGCAAAGCCAGTTCATCTTTGGTACTCCCTCCAGTACAGAGATTATCTGAGGTGCCAGGGGTGCTACATTTTTCCCAGCAAGTGCCCTCAGGGGATGCAGTTGTTATTAGCCAATGTGCTACTAGATCAATTACCACCTGATTATAACTTCCTGAGATGTATAGCATCAAGCTATCCCAGAATGATTTACTCCACCCACTCACAAGAGGGCAACATTTCTCTCTCTCTCTCTCAGTGTATGGAGGTTGGTAGTATACCATAGAAGTGTGGCTACCTGGCTCCTACACTCTCACAAGAAAATTAATTAGGCAAGTGCTTTCTCCTCTTTATTCCCATCACCAACCTGACTACCAGTACAAAAGCTCTCATGTTTTTCCATCATTGGTCCTTTAAAGGCAGCTTCCCATTTGAAGCTTGTCTTTTCAGCTCACACCCTGTGTGGCTTCCTGCCAGGTAGGGGTGACACCCCTTCCAATGGCAGGTCTGTATTGTTTCCTTTCCTGGGAGCCATTCACACTTCTCCCTGGGAGGGCAGAAGACTGTCTTGTAACTCACATTTGTGAATGGCCCCTGGAAAACTTGGCAACAGAGTGGCAAGTTTCTAAATGTCACTTTTACTTAAAATCTACTTTCAATTCGATTTGGGCCTCAAGTGGATTTTAATGTAAAGATTATTTTGATACCACGAAGTACCAAAACGTGTAGCACTGTAATCGCCAATTGGGATACTCGTCTTTCCACACCAAAAACAACAATTTAGTGGTTTAGTTCATGTGAACATATAAGTACTACTTTTTAATATATGGTATCCTGTCTTAAGACGCAATTGGGGTGCCATAAATATATATTAAAAAGAGAGGTCTGGACTTTGTCATTAGTGTGAATAGCAAAGTTGAGTTAGCAGTTTGAACCTGCTGTACCATTATGCAGTGGCAGGCTGGAACATATGTTTTACTTAATCCCACTCAGGGTGGCACAATAATGCTGCAGCCCTTGAAGGACACTTTAACTTACAGGCCCTGGGTAACCTGGTACCATATGCTAGGGACTTATAATTAAGTTAACTTAAGCCAACTGGATATAAACCAATCTGACATAGACTTTTAAGGGTTAGAGCACTGGCACTTAGGTCTAGTTAGCAGTCCTCTGTGCACTCTCAGAGTAAAAACAAAAACAACAGAATCAGCAAAAAATACATTTCCTTACATGGTGCAAATGTGAGTGGGAGTGTGTGACAAGGATGAGAATGAGTGAGATCAAGTGTCAATAAATGAGCATAAGTGAGTGTGAGTGTCTGAGAATGAAAAGGTGAGAGTTAGAGTAGCTTCAAGTGAGAGTGAGTAAGAATGAATAAGAATGAGCATTAGGGAGTGTTAGATAGTGAGTGAGAATGAGTGTGAGTGACCATGAGTGATCATTCGTGACAGGTAGTAACTGAGTGAGGATAAGTGAATCTGAGTGAGTGAGAATAACTGAGAATAAAGAACTGTGACTGAGAGTGAGTGCAAGTGAGAAAATATAAGTGAGACTGAGTCAGAGTGACTGTGAATGAATGAGAATGAGTGTCAGTAAGAGTATGTACGGGAAAGTAATTGAAAATTAAGGATTTATGTGTAACTGAGCATGAGAATGAATGTGGCATTATGCTTGTGAGGCTGCACTTAACCCTGTCATTCTAAAGATAACTCTCGATTTATAGAAGCACCCATAGCTAAATGTTTTCTGTGCATACTAGAAGCAATTCTTAGTATGACAGTCATCTATGGCACTGGCATATTAGAGGTAATACTTGGTGCTCGCATACTAGAGGTAGTACTTGCCCTATTGGGCACCCATGGCAAAATAGTGGTGCTGGCATGCTGGATTTAATACTTGACATAGGGTACACCAGTGACAAAATGTTGGCATGGACACATTTGAGGTAATTCCTTGCATAAGGGAAGACAACTATGTCAAAACGGAAGGGGGCAACCATTGCAAAATTGATGACCATGACATATTAGAAGCAAAACTTAGAATAAGGGACACCTGTGGCAAAATGCTGATGCTGGCATTCTAGAATGAATTATTTGCATAGTGGGCACTAGTGGCAAAATGCTGGCATAGGCAAATTGGAGATAATTCATGGCATAAGGGAGATCAACTGTAGCAGATGGGTGGAAGTACCTTTAGAAAATGTAGGGCCTGACATATTGGAGGTAATTTCTGCCACAAGGGTCACCTATGGTATTTCGACATAATTTACGGGAAAATTCTGGCGCTGGCATATGGTATCTAAGTTTCAACTTGATGGTGCACATATGACATATTGGGGGCAACCATGACAAAATGCTGACCATGCCACAGTGGAGATCATTGTTTGACATTTGGGAGCAGCAATTACATATTTAGATGAAAAGTGGGTCACCTCCTGGAGATTCTCAGGTTTCATTTGTTTCACACACCATGAAAGCATTTTCATACTTAATGACTGCCCTTTGAGAGTCTATGGCTTCAGAACAAACTTTTATTTAGCTATTTATTTGACCCATTTTAATAAAAAGAATCAGGAGGAAAACTTCCCTGCCCCACTACCTCTCCAAACCCTCACTAGAAGGGGTAAAGCTCATTCGCTTTGCTCGTTCACTTGGGTTCATTGCAGGCATTATTTTTCAACTACTTTGAAAGATCATTTTCCACCACTACATGTTCAGAAAAGTAAACAGTGTCTTAATGAGATCTCATCATTAGATTTTGTAAAATAAGTTCAGCATTGCAATGCACTCTTCTCAATAAATAAAAGATGAACTAAAAAGCAAACACATTTTCAACTAGTTGGTGCTGTGTTTCATTAGTGCGAATATATTAAAAATGATGTGCTTGATTAAAACCTACACCTCACACAGGTGACAGTGCCTTGTAAATTAGAATAAATCAAAATGCATTAACAATAAGGAATAATTTAACCCAATAACATAGTTTGTATTTGATATGTGTCTACATCAATTATTAAACGAGGACATAACTGCTACAGTATTTGTAAATTGATTTTTTTCCTTCACCCTTTGAATTATCAATACATTTCTCTTTTAGAGTGTTAGAAATGGGGTTTTTGGTTGGCAGTCAGGTTACCCCCTGTCCAAGCAAAAGCCCTCACTCTAGTCAGGGTAAATCACACACAATCCAAGATTATCCTGTGCCCACCCTCTGGTAGCTTGGCACGAGCAGTCAGGCTTAACTTAGAAGGCAATGTGTAAAGTATTTGTGCAATAAATCATACAATACCACCATATAGCACCACAAAAATACACCACACAGTGTTTAGAAAAATATATAATATTTATCAGGATAATTGTAGGTCAAAAAGAATAAAGTTGCAATGGGAAATTGTAGAGATATCACTGAAAAGTGATATAAAGTGTCTTAAGTCTTTAGAATATAAACAAAGTCTCTTTCAAGCACAAGTACCTGGTTTAGCGTGGAACAATCTCCTCAGAGGGCCACAAGAGAAGAGGTGCGTGGAAAAAGTGTGTGTGCGTCGATTTCTCCCCAGCACACACAGACTTGCGTCGTTATTTTCCACGCGGGGAAGTCGGGCGTCGTTTTCCGGCATGCGGACAGTCTCTTTCTGTGGATCGCGGGGATTACCAGATGTCCCGGGTCTGTGCGTGGATTTTCCTGCTTGTTCTCCGGCTGCGCGTCGGTCTGCGGGGCTGCGCATCGAAATTACGATCTCACGGCAGACGTCACGTCGATTTCTCCTCTACACTTCGATCTTCTGGGCTGCGCGTTGAAATTACGATCTCACGGCAGGCGTTGCGTCGATTTCTCCTCTAGAGGTCGGGCGGCGTTGTCCTTGCGAGGCCGTGCGTCGGATCTTCGATCGTCCCAAGAGCGTCGCGTCGATCAGCGTCGGAGTGCGGCGTTTTTCTCACTGCGAAACAAGCTGTGCGTCAAAATTTTCGGCGCACGGAGCGTCCAAGTAAAAGAGAGAAGTCTTTTTGGTCCTGAGACTTCAAGGAACAGGAGGCAAGCTCTATCCAAGCCCTTGGAGAGCACTTTCACAGCCAGACAAGAGTTCAGCAAGGCAGCAGGGCAACAGCAAGGCAGCAGTCCTTTGTAGAAAGCAGGCAGGTGAGTCCTTTGAGCAGCCAGGCAGTTCTTCTTGGCAGGATGTAGTTTCTGGTTCAGGTTTCTTCTCCAGCAAGTGTCTGATGAGGTAGGGCAGAGGCCCTGTTTTATACCCAAATGTGCCTTTGAAGTGGGGGAGACTTCAAAGAGTGGCTAAGAAGTGCACCAGGTCCCCTTTCAGTTCAATCCTGTCTGCCAGGGTCCCACTAGGGGGTGTGGCAGTCCTTTGTGTGAGAGCAGGCCCTCCACCCTCCCAGCCCAGGAAGACCCATTCAAAATGCAGATGTATGCAAGTGAGGCTGAGTACCCTGTGTTTGGGGTGTGTCTGAGTGAATGCACAAGGAGCTGTCAACCAAGCCCAGCCAGACGTGGATTGTAACGCACAGAAGGATTTAAGTGCAAAGAAATGCTCACTTTCTAAAAGTGGCATTTCTAGAATAGTAATATTAAATCCGACTTCACCAGTCAGTAGGATTTTGTATTACCATTCTGGCCATACTAAATATGACCTTCCTGCTCCTTTCAGATCAGCAGCTGCCACTTCAACAGTGTATGAGGGCAGCCCCAATGTTAGCCTATGAAGGGAGCAGGCCTCACAGTAGTGTGAAAACGAATTTAGGTGTTTTACACTACCAGGACATATAACTACCCAGGTACATGTCCTGCCTTTTACCTACACAGCACCCTGCCCTAGGGGTTACCTAGGGCACATATTAAGGGTGACTTATATGTAGAAAAAGGGGAGTTCTAGGCTTGGCAAGAACTTTTAAATGCCAAGTCGATGTGGCAGTGAAACTGCACACACAGGCCTTGTAATGGCAGGCCTGAGACCAGGAGAAGGGGCTACTCAAGTGCCATACCAGCCCTATGCACATAGAGTGCACCTTACTAGGGACTTATAAGTAAATTAATAGTCCAATCAGGTATGATTCCAGGTTACCATGTTTTAGGGGAGAGAGCATATGCACTTTAGCCCTGGTTAGCAGGGGTAAAGTGCGCAGAGTCTATAAACCAGCAAAAACAGTGTCCAAAAAGTGGAGGGAGGCAGGCAAAAGTTAGGGGTGACTACCCTAAGGCTGTCAGGTCTAACATGTGTCCCCCCAGCTGAAAGTGGGGAGAGCTACCCGACCTCCTGGGAGCTCTCATCGCTAAGGCGGAAGTACCTGGAGAGACCATCAGCATTGGCGTGGTCAACCCCTGGGCGATGTTCCACCGTAAAGTCCATCCCCTGTAGGGAAATGGACCACCTCAAGAGTTTTGGATTCTCACCCCTCATCGGCATGAGCCATCTGAGGGGCCTGTGGTCTGTCTGAACCCGGAAGTGAGTCCCAAACAGATAGGGTCTTGGCTTCTTCAGTGCCCAGACCACAGCAAAAGCTTCTCTATCAATAGCACTCCACCTCTGTTCCCGTGGTAGTAGCCTTCTGCTAATAAAGACTACCGGTTGATCTCTGCCCTCCTCATTCAGCTGTGCTAGGACTGCCCCTATGCCATGCTCTGAAGCGTCTGTCTGCACGATAAATTCCTGGGAGTAGTCAGGGGCCATGAGCACGGGGGCCGTGCACATGGCTTTCTTCAGGGCGTCAAAGGCTTTCTGGCAAGCCTCTGTCCAATTCACCAACCTAGGTTGTTTCTTGGAAGTGAGTTCTGTCAAGGGTGTTACAATGGTGCCATAGCCCTTGACAAATCTGCGGTAGTATCCTGTGAGGCCTAGAAAGGCTCTCACCTCAGTCTGCGTTCGCAGTGGTTGCCAGGCCTTGATAGTTTCAATCTTGGCCTGGAGTGGCTGCACCTTGCCACCACCCACTAGGTGTCCCAAGTACACCACGGAACCCTGCCCAATCTGGCACTTACTAGCCTTGATGGTCAGGCCTGCCTGTTGCAGGGCCTGAAGCACCTCCTTGAGGTGAAGCAGGCGTTCCTCCCAGCTGGAACTGTAGACAGCTATGTCATCCAGGTAGGCTGCACAGAAGGCATCCTTGCCAGCTAGGGCCCCGTTAACCAACCGTTGGAAGGTAGCGGGGGCATTTTTCAACCCAAACGGCATCACCCGGAACTGGTAATGGCCATCAGGGGTTGAAAATGCGGATCTTTCCTTGGCCCCCTCAGTCAGGGCGATCTGCCAGTACCCTGAAGTAAGATCAAACGTACTCAGGAACTTGGCAGCGCCTAGCCTGTCCACGAGCTCATCAGCTCGGGGGATGGGGTGAGCATCAGTCCATGTGACTGAGTTGAGACCCCGGTAGTCCACACAGAACCGGAGTTCTGGCTACGCACCTGGGGCAATAGCCTTAGGGACCAACACCACTGGGCTGGCCCAGGGACTACTGGATTTCTCGATAACCCCTAGAGTCAACATCTTGGAGACCTCCTCCTTGATGCTGGCCTTCACCTTATCCGACAACCTGTAAATTTTGTTCTTCACAGGGAAACTGTCACCAATGTCAATATCATGAACACAGAGGTGGGTCAGTCCAGGAGTAAGGGAGAACAGGGGGGAAAACTGCTCCAACAGCTCATAGCAGTCTCCTTTCTGGTTTAGAGTCAGGGAGTCAGACAGAATGACCCCGCTTACTGACCCATCACCTTCTTGGGCAGAGAGGAGGTCGGGGAGAGGTTCACTCTCCTCTTCCGTTCCTTCATCTGTGACCAGAAGCATGTTGATCTCCGACCTCTCAAAATGAGCTTTTAGTCGGTTCACATGGAGCACCCTTAGGGGATTCCTAGGGGTTTGGAGGTCCACTAGGTAAGTGGCCTCCCCTTTCCGCTCCTTTATTTCAAATGGGCCAGACCAGCGGTCCTGGAGAGCTCTGTGCTCTACTGGCTCCATTACCCACACTTTGTCTCCAGGTTGAAACTCTACCAGGGTGGCCTTCTGGTCATACCAGTGTTTCATCACCTCTTGACTGGCCTCAAGGTTACTTTGGGCCTCTTTCCAGAAGCGGGTCATCTGGTTGCGGAGGGCCAACATATAGCTGACCACATCCTGAGGGGGTGTCTTTGGAGCTTTCTCCAATCCCTCCTGGACAATGCTTAAGGGTCCCCTGACAGGGTACCCGTAGAGAAGCTCAAAGGGACTGAACCCTACCCCCCTCTGGGGGACCTCTCTGTAAGCAAAGAGAAGGCATGGTAAGAGGACGTCCCACTTACGCCTCATGGCCTCAGGGAGGCCACCAATCATGCCTTTCAGGGTCTTGTTGAATCTCTCCACAAGACCATTAGACTGGGGGTGATAGGGTGTGATGAACTTGTAAGTTACACCACACGCATCCCACAGAGACTTGCGCCGAAATATTCGGCGCACGGAGCGTCCAAGTAAAAGAGAGAAGTCTTTTTGGTCCTGAGACTTCAAGGAACAGGAGGCAAGCTCTATCCAACCCCTTGGAGAGCACTTTCACAGCCAGACAAGAGTTCAGCAAGGCAGCAGGGCAACAGCAAGGCAGCAGTCCTTTCTTAGAAAGCAGGCAGGTGAGTCCTTTGAGCAGCCAGGCAGTTCTTCTTGGCAGGATGTAGTTTCTGGTTCAGGTTTCTTCTCCAGCAAGTGTCTGATGAGGTAGGGCAGAGGCCCTGTTTTATACCCAAATGTGCCTTTGAAGTGGGGGAGACTTCAAAGAGTGGCTAAGAAGTGCACCAGGTCCCCTTTCAGTTCAATCCTGTCTGCCAGGGTCCCAGTAGGGGGTGTGGCAGTCCTTTGTGTGAGAGCAGGCCCTCCACCCTCCCAGCCCAGGAAGACCCATTCAAAATGCAGATGTATGCAAGTGAGGCTGAGTACCCTGTGTTTGGGGTGTGTCTGAGTGAATGCACAAGGAGCTGTCAACCAAGCCCAGCCAGACGTGGATTGTAAGGCACAGAAGGATTTAAGTGCAAAGAAATGCTCACTTTCTAAAAGTGGCATTTCTAGAATAGTAATATTAAATCCGACTTCACCAGTCAGTAGGATTTTGTATTACCATTCTGGCCATACTAAATATGACCTTCCTGCTCCTTTCAGATCAGCAGCTGCCACTTCAACAGTGTATGAGGGCAGCCCCAATGTTAGCCTATGAAGGGAGCAGGCCTCACAGTAGTGTGAAAACGAATTTAGGTGTTTTACACTACCAGGACATATAACTACCCAGGTACATGTCCTGCCTTTTACCTACACAGCACCCTGCCCTAGGGGTTACCTAGGGCACATATTAAGGGTGACTTATATGTAGAAAAAGGGGAGTTCTAGGCTTGGCAAGAACTTTTAAATGCCAAGTCGATGTGGCAGTGAAACTGCATAGACAGGCATTGTAATGGCAGGCCTGAGACCAGGAGAAGGGGCTACTCAAGTGGGTGGCACAACCGGTGCTGCTGGCCCACTAGTAGCATTTAATTTACCAGCCCTATGCACATAGAGTGCACCTTACTAGGGACTTATAAGTAAATTAATAGTCCAATCAGGTATGATTCCAGGTTACCATGTTTTAGGGGAGAGAGCATATGCACTTTAGCCCTGGTTAGCAGGGGTAAAGTGCGCAGAGTCTATAAACCAGCAAAAACAGTGTCCAAAAAGTGGAGGGAGGCAGGCAAAAGTTAGGGGTGACTACCCTAAGGCTGTCAGGTCTAACATAGAGGAACTGATAAATCATGATATTTTGTGATATAAATAATTTAGGTTTCTGTGCAGTTCTTTGTTTTGTGGCACTATGGGGGTGATTCTGACCGCGGCGGACGGCGGTCGCCGCCCGCCAAGCGGTTCCCGCCGAAAGACCGCTCCGCGGTCAAAAGACCGCGGCGGTCATTTTGGCTTTCCCACTGGGCTGGCGGGCGACCGCCGAAAGTCCGCCCGCCAGCCCAGCGGGAAACACCCTTCCCACGAGGAAGCCGGCTCCGAATGGAGCCGGCGGAGTGGGAAGGTGCGACGGGTGCAGTTGCACCCGTCGTGAATTTCAGTGTCTGCAAAGCAGACACTGAAATTCTTTGTGGGTCCCTCTTACGGGGGCCCCTGCTGTGCCCATGCCATTGGCATGGGCACTGCAGGGGCCCCCAGGGGCCCCACGGCACCCCATACCGCCATCCTGTTCATGGCGGGCGAACCGCCAGGAACAGGATGGCGGTAAGCGGTGTCAGAATCCCCATGGCGGCGCAGCAAGCTGCGCCGCCATGGCGGATTCCCATGGGCAGCGGAAAGTCGGCGGTACCCCGCCGGCTTTCCGCTTCTGGCCGCGGCTGTACCGCCGAGGTCAGAATGCCCGGCGGTGCACCGCCAGCCTGTTGGCGGTGCTAACGCCAACCTCCGCCATGGCGGTAATTACCGCCAGGGTCAGAATGACCCCCTATATCTTCTTTAGCTGTGCAAATAGCAGGAAAACGTAAATATTTACCCAAATGCTGGCTGCAAAGTAGAGATTATGTTCTCTTCGGCTGGCAGACTTGCAAATAGCAGAAAAATGTCACTAATTTTCTTGTCGCTGTATAAATAGTAGAAATTATGTACTGTTTGGCTCGCAGTTTTTAAACACCATCCCCCTCTCTGAGGCTGTTAACATCCTAAGTGGACCGCTTTCAATTTGCAAAGTAGTTACTTCCTCAAACAGGGGATTATTAGCTCATCAATGGTTCCAATACCAATTGCAATCAAGCTATCAGTAAATTATTTTCTGAACTGAAAAGGGAGTGGAGAAAATCCCTTTACTGAATCCTCCTATCTGCACCTTAGAATCGATTGCAAAGTGCCTTTTATTTAGTCTGAAGAAATATACAACTCATGGAAAGGGTTTTGTATGTACTTTTGTGACCACAAACCTTGTAATTTTAAGACATGGGGTTCTTAGTGCTAAAACCGAATTCGATGATGGCACTAACGTATAGATCAAAAGGTCTTAAATGTTTGAATGTTTCTAAGCTATTTTGACAGACATGGCACAGTATGATGTTCCTTTATACCGTGGACCACGATGTAGCAACTTGGAAGGCTCTCTATGTAGATGTCTCATACTCCACAAATGCTCCTACTCCTGTAAATTTACCTGCAGATGTGACTAATGATAAAGAAGATAAGTACCTTTGTAAGATTAGCTAAAGCTGTTAACTCTCTAATGCTATATACTCGCTTTTACTCACAAAGCATGTGAAAGTACAAGAGCCAGATATAGTTTTACCAAAAGGTTCCATTTTATGAGAGCATCCATTGCCCTGCAGCAAATCAGTGCATTCTGGAGCTATTAATTTTAGTTCAGTTAAATTAAACAAATCAGACTGTAACACCTGACAAACAATGATTTGCAAAAACTGAAAAACAAAAAGAGCAATGTTGTATCCCAGTAGCATACCACCATCTATTATTTAGGGTGATTTTGTCAAAATAAAAACAATTTCACAGGGCCAATTGTACAAGGGCCAACAAAGTTCAATTGAGAAACTTTGCCCCAATCTCAAAACAAAAGTAAGGGGCCTGATTATAATTTTGAGTACAGAGTAATCTCATCAGGATGATGGAGTACAATACATCTGAAATCGTGAGAGATCTCCGCCCTCAAAATTTAGAGTTGTCTGCTGGTCCCATGAACAACTCTCTACCTTGACCAGAACTGCTGTCACTGGAACAGGAAATGTTTGAAAGACAGCACAGTCAGATATGAAGAGTTTGTTTAAAAACTATAGCTCTCACAGGCTTGGGAGTTTCTCCCAAGGTGATGGTGGTCATTATTTTTTCCTGTCCCTTACTGCCAGGTTATATTCTAAAGAGGGTAGATGGTATAAAGTCCTTACTTTGTTGGCCCGAACCATGTTGGGCCATCAGAGGAAGCATTCTGTTGAGAAGCCACAAGCAAAGGAATGGGACTATTATTAATTGAGCTGAATGTTATTGGAATATGAATGAATTTCCCCTTTAAATCAGAGAAAGATATATAGACATCAAATACACAGAAGAAAGTAAACTCACAGAGATTTTTATTCATTTTCTGTATTACAAATATTATAGGAAATTAGAAACGGACTAAACTTTGACAAGCGAAATCTATGACCTACCCTTTACTCCTACCATCTACCCTATGCCATCACTCAGGAATAAATAATCAGCAGCATTTTGCTAAAAAAGGACCTCACAGATTTTTTGGGTAGCCTTTTCTGCATTCTCTCTCACTTCAATTTTGGGTCTCAACCAATTGTCCACAGGGATGCAGTCAATACACTTCCAATGTGTGTCGAAGCTGTAGCTTCTCTCCATCATGTCATACAAAATGCATCCCACTGGTCCATGCAGTAAGACTTTCATCACACAAGGAGTCTTACTACTATTCACTTAGGGGCAGATTTGCTAAGGGCTTGCATTGCCCTTGCATCACCCTTGTAGTAAACAAGGTGATGCAATGCACCATAAGCTCCCAAAGGTGATTTGCCTAACCATGCAAAGCCATGTTGCATGGGTCTGGGTGGGTTAGCAAATGCAGAGGAGTGAAAGACAGTTCAAACCGCTGCCTTGCATTACCACATGTTGAGAAGGCGTTCCATGGGTGGAGCATGGGCATTCTTGTGCAGCCACCCAGTGATTTTCATACAATCCCAGATTTACCAAGGTCAGTAAATTTGGGATTGCATTAAAATGGTATGCATTCCCAAGTGAGACATAACAAGGAGAGATATCTGTATTATTCCCCATTCCTTCTGCTTCTATGCATGCTGCATTCTGCAGTACACATAGAGAATCAGCAAAATGCTTCAATGGATTGTGTTTGTGGAGGAAGGTGAAGGAAGGTGGTACATTTCTGCTCTCTGCCTTTCACTGAGCATGGCAGGTAGTCTTGCTGCCTTGCCTTGTGGGACTTCTTAGTAATTCTGCCCCTTGCAAAATACCCACTTCACATACTCACACGTGGAATGTCAGTGCAAAGATCTGGGGGTCACATAGAATCCATTTTTGGGGCATCTGAGGTTTATCTATCTGGAGCCTCCAACAGCCCCTCTTCTGCTCTTGAGAGTCTTCTTATGATATTGATATTCCCTTTCCGTATTGCTATATCACTCTGCCCCTTCTGTTAGCCATTGTTCGTGGCTTCAGCCATCTGAGTTTCTCAAACCCTTTCAGTCATCCTTCACAGACCACTTATAGCAATATATTTTCTTTTGCTTGTATTCATTTCTAAACACTTTAAGCTACAATAGACATGTAATTGTCTAGTAACCTTTGCAACCCCTTTGATTTCTGGAACATCAGAATTATGTCATCAGCAAACAGCAAGGCCTGTATTGGAACCCCTCCCAGTTTTGAAGAATCATATTCACATTTCAGCAGGTATTGCACTATGTCCTTAACGTAGAGCACAAAAAAGGTGGGTGCCAACCCACATCCCTGTATAACGCCTCTATTGATTGGTATAGGCTCCTTGAGTTCATCCCCAAGTCCCCAACAGACTTCAGCATAAGTTTCTTGATGGAATCTATCTATCTTGCGTAGAGTGCCTTGTTTTCAAATTATTCCCATAGTAACCCTCTTGGTACCAAGTCAAAGGCTGCTTTTAAATCCACACAAGCTACGTACAGATACCCTCCCTTAAATTTAGTGTATTTCCACACTATACACAGAAGTCCAAAGACCTGATCAGTCATACTAACTCTGGGTCTGAAGCCTGCTTGAGTATACCGTTCTTTTCTATCCAATTGCTGGGCTTTTATAGAAGATGTTTAGCATAAACTTTTCTTTAAAATATCTACTAGGCTGACAGGTCTATAGTTCCCTGGAACTTGCTTTTTACCTTTTTTAAAAGTAGGAATTGTTTCAGCCCATCTCCAGGTGTTTGGAACTCCAGAAGCCACTGCGTTACATAACAGATTTACATGCAGGACGTACACTGCCCTATTGTGCTTCAAAAGGTCACCTGATATTTTATTGGGGCCTAGAGCTTTCCCTGACTTTTTCGCATCTATTGCTTGTCTAGTCTCTTCTAGACTAAAGTGGGGATCATATGTTGTAACTTGGTTTGGTTTGATGTGAACTAGACCGGGTAAAGGTTGCAAAGACCCCGGTTCTTTGGAATACACTTGGGTAAAGTGTCTAATCCAAGTGCCGGGGTCCAAATAATTATCTATAGTGGTGGAACCTTCTTTAATTCCGTGAGCCTTGTTTTGAGCAGCTACTATCAGATCATTCCAGTTTCCCTTGTTCTATTTTCTTTCAGCTTGAACTAACTATTTTCTCTATTCTGCCCAGCTTCTCTCACTACCTCTGTCTTTTTAGATCTCAGGTCTTTCAATAATTGCCTCTTAGCTGCTCAACAATCCTTTGTATATCAGAGATTGTTTGGTGGACACCTAAATGTGCATTAATGGGACGTTTCGAGCTAGGTAAATATGGTTTAATTTTCTCAACCAAAGTATGATGGATAGTTAGTATAGGGATATTTGAGTACATGTTGTCTGCAAAAGGTAGCAAACATTGGTAAATGAATCATATATCCCTGTCAAAGTGTCATGGTTGTTCACCATAAATGGCCATTTGACTGACCTACGGGTGTAATAATAGGCTGAATAAAATTGTCCAGTGTATTCTGGGCTTAGACCCAAATAATGCCCCTGATAATACTAGGCATATTGGCTGATAGTCACTATCTTCTCTATTGTCCACCTTCAAATCTACCAAACTACTAAACATTGTGGCACTTACCAAAACATAATCTATTTGGATCGCCTCTTTAAAAATTAAAAGCACTTGATCAATCCCCTGACAGGTGCCCACCCCGTGTTCTTCCACATAATGGGCAAGTTGCACAGCAGCCACTGTACATGGAACAGTAGTGCCTGCCTCTAAAGAAGGTTTTCCTCTCACCCTGTCCTCTTCCTCAAAAATTGAATCCAGGCCAACTAACGGCTCAAACCTACAATTAGTCTCCCCCTATGAGAACGATTGCTTCTGGGCTTATAGAACTAAACACACTATCTAACATCTCAACTGCTGGGGACTCAATACTTGCTGTTCTAGGTCTGAGATAGATGTTAAACAGATATACTTCACAACGATTTGTTGTTTCTATCTTTAATCCAAGTATGACTGCTGAGGGAACAGTCAGTACTTCTATTGTCACATTCAGAGAGATTTTAATCCATATAACCAGTCCCCCTGAAGACCCACCTCTTAACAAGGGGAATGCATTGATTCTAAAAGTCCTAAAGCTCAGCTTGTGTGGTGGCTCGGTCTGCCCAGTTTCCTGGAGTAATCAGAAGTCGAACTGATCCATGGACTCCTGCCAATCTAGATCATTCAATTTCTGTTTCAGGTCTGCAATATGCCAATGAACAATAGACTTCATTACTTCCTTTGGTTTACCTAATAAAACCTTGGCTTGTGTGTACCCTATGTGATCTAAAAGGTTAGCGATCCATCGGCCCCCGGGTCGTGAAAGAAGATCCCCCAAAGGTTAGATTATCTGAGACAGAATTAGTGGAATTTGAGGGTTATGTGTAAGATCCCCTCTGTATTTGCTTGGGGCCTAAGATCTTATTAGTCAGTCCACAGATTCTAGGTTTCCCTCATCGTGAGAAACTATACACTCATTGGTAGAGTTGAGTGGGGCTCCTTGAATATTCACTGCTTCCTTCTTTGTTTTGCAGCTTAACCCTAATTGCTGAGTTTGAGGATGAGCTAGTTCTTTGATACAGAGCATTTAAACCATTGACTAGACTCTTTGATCTTAGCGATAGAGTATTACAGTCCAAGCTTCCATTTCCACTGGATAAGCATTCTTCCTTAGTTATATTGGCATGCACTATTGACAGACACAGCCACAGCCACTTGTGCCTAATTCAACGCAGCACCTTGTTTTTAAAGAAAACTTCATCCTCTCTATCCGCTATAGCAAAAGCTAATATTTTGAGGTCTGACAATTATTGTTACAAACTGTATGCAAGCGGAGGAAACATCAACTCAACCGGCGCTTTCCTTAAAACTATTTAAAAGTATTGGTGAAAAAGCTGGTTCCAAGGTCTGTTCTTATTTGAGTCAGGTGTACAGTATATATGAACTGTGGGCTATAAATATTGCAGGAATAATACGTTTGTGCCCTTATCACCCCAATGTCTAAGGAAGTATGAGCTTACCACTTGTGACTTCGGAGGAAAATCCTTAGGGCAAAAGCAGAACCAAGGGGGGGTGGCTCTGCCCTGCCTCTTCTTGTCTCTGAGGGATGAAGGACGGGCCTGCCCTTGGCCTGGGTTTGGCCAGTGTGTGGCCTGCAAGCATCCCACGTTGCGGGAGTGCTGCTCGTGCTATGTGGCACTGCTGAGATGGAGAACAGCTGGTGCAGGGACCACCTCTTGGGGCCCTGAATGCTGGGAGATATAGTCCTCTGGTGCGTGGAACACCAGCACTGTGGAAATGCTGCTCGAGCTATATAATGCCGCTGAGATGGGAAAACAGCTGGTGCAGGCACCTCCTCCTGGGGCTCTGAATGCTGGGAGATGGAGTCCTCTAGTGCACTGGTGTAAGAACCTACAAGTGACTTCCACATGGAGTCAATTAGAGTGCTTATGAGAAGGTGACTGACATTTGCCTGGATCCTAGGGTAGAGAGGGTTTGTCAGGAGTGAGCCGCTGTTCTTGTGTGGGTTTTGCTGGGCTGCCTCTGAGAGATCCTTTTCTTTACTGTAAGAGATACCAGGTAGCAGCTTACAACTTGTCATGTGCTGCTACTGGTAACAGAAGAGCTGATACTGTAAGGGGACCCACAATCTCTGCAAATCAAAAGACACCCCTTCCTGCACCCTGATGTAGCTGTTGCAAGAACAGTTGGCCACAACCCTCCTTCTTCATCAAGTGAGGAGCTTAGTCCTAATCATCTTGGTACTGTGTCATGAATCTTGGGGTCTTGATTGTTGTCCTTCCCGACCATGGTCTTCCTGGCCCTGTTCCTGGCTCATCCTTGCATTAATCCTTCCTGGGCCTACTGATCCTTGGGTTATTGCTCCTCACCCTGACCCTGCTGATCTGTTGGGTCCTTATCCACCTAGCCCTGTTGCCCTAGTTCTCCTATGGCTTGCACTCATAGTCTTCCTGGTTTAGGTTATCCTAATTCTTCTTGCCCTAGTACTTGTGGTCTGCCTGCTCCTGCCTCCACTGGTCCCGGTCCTCTGTATGAAGTCCTCTTGGGCTGGGCCTGGTCGTTTTTGTCCAGATCTGGTCGTATTGGTCCTTGTGGCCAGGGCTGGATTGAGAATCCAAGGCAGCCCTGGCAATTTTGTCATCCCAGCCCCTGGTCAAAGGAAGGGGGACGGGCGAAGCACTGTTGCTTTTGTTCTTTTGTCACTGGGTGCTGATATTGCAGCACTGCTGCAAAACTGCTACCAATAACAAAATCACCCCCACTGCTGAAAAACCAGCCCCCACCCTTCCAGCCCACAGGGGAAAATCCCAATGCCTCCTACAGCCAGTCTGGCCCTGTTTGTGTCTCTAGTTGTCCTGGCCCCCCTGATGTTCACCAGCCTGGCCCTAATATCCCAATTCCTAGACCTCTTGCTCCACTTGGAACTTCAAGTCCTGATCACTTGGTTCTGACCTCTCTGGTTCTCTTAGCCCTTTTCCTCTAGTCCACCTAATCCTCCCCAACTCGTCCTTGGTCTTAATGTCCCTAATTCAACTACTTCTGATCTGACTAGTTCTCTGGGTCCTCCTCCAACTTGCCAGGATACTCTTGGCCCTATTCCTCTGACTTCTTGTCTTACTGAACTAACATGTCCACTTTATCCTGATCCTCCTTGTTCAGGTCATTGTGTTCTTAATCATTCTTAGCCACCCAGCTTGGTCATCGTGGCTCCCGTTATCCTGGCCTTCTTTGTTTTGGTCTTCCTTTTCCTCCTCAGCCTGGTTGTTCTTGTCCTGGTAGGTCAGGTCCTTATACTCTGGGCCTCTGTGAATTGAGATTCCTTTTCCCCTTGGTTGTGGTCTCACTGGTCTACATTGGCTTGGTCCTCTTAGCACTTGCCATGTTGGCACTGTTTGCCTAGCCATCTCTTCTTTATTTTTCAGATCTTGTTCTCCTAGCCTTCCTCACCCTCAATCTGGTTTGTCTAGCAAAGGTCTTCCTATTTTTGGCCCTCACAGTCTGTTCTCATCCTCACAGTTCTCTTCTTGGTTTTGTGCCCAATAGGCTTGATCCTTTTGTTTCTGGTACTCCTTGTTTGGGTCTTTGTATGCCTAATCCTCTTGGTTCTAGTTCTTCTGGCTATCTTAGTCCTTTCAGGCCCCCTTCTCCTAGCTATTTGTTTTCTTTCCTGATCCTCTTGACCCTCTTGTTCCTTTTCCATTTAACCTCCTTCTTCTGGTCCTTCTCACCCTGTTCATCTAATTCCTAGTATATCAGATCCTGGTCCTGCTGGTCGCCTCAGTCTAAGTGGCCTGTTGTGTACTGGCCTTCTCAGGCCTTGCATTCGTAGCTCTTATCATCCTGATTTGGATCATCCGTGACTTCTTGGCGCTGTACCTTGTCCTCATAGTCCTTGTAGCACTGTACCCAATGGTCTGGGCCCTCTTCATTCTGGTTCTCTTTGTTTGGTTCCTACTGAGCCTTGCCTTGGTAGCCAAGGTGCTCCTAGACGTCCAGCTCCAGTTCCCTTAGTCTTTGTTGCTCTGGCTGTTCTGGTCCTCCGGATCTTTCTCACCCTGGTTTTGCTACCCTCAGTCCCTGATCTTTCTGCCTCACTTGGTACTCTGGGCCATGGTCCCATAGTCATGGCCCCTGTGACACTCCTAGGCCTGTTCCTGGTTCTATTGGTGCTGACCCTCATAATCCTCCTTGCTCTGGTCCTCCTGGTATTCTTGGTACTGACCACTTGTCTTCCTTGGTTATTCTTACACCTGGCCCTATTGGCCTGGATCTTGTCTTCCAGGATCTGCTCCTGATCCTTTTGACCAGGGTCTTCCTGCTGCTTGTGCTTGTGCTGCTACACAGATTCATCATAGTCCTCCTTTATCTGGTCCTCCTGGCCATCTTGTTGCTGTTGGGATCTGTCTAGGGGTGCTGGCAAGGACTGGTGGCAGGGAAGTCAAAGTAGGCAGAATACTGGGTAAAGAGATTCCCAAGATCACACAGAGAGTTACAGGAGAGAGGGGATCCAAAAGGGAAGGTCTATTTAAGGGAATACGAGAGTTAAGGCTCAGAAAGAGCAGGCATTCAAGAGGCAATGTGGCATTCAGACTAACACTGCAGAACAAAGGTGCAAGACATATTGGCCCTCATTCGGACCTTGGCGGGCGGCGGAGGCCGCCCGCCAAAGTCCCGCCGTCAAAATACCGTACCGCGGTCGCAAGACCGCAGCGGGTATTTTGACTTTTCCCCTGGGCTGGCGGGCGGCCGCTGAAAGGCCGCCCGCCAGCCCAGGGGAAAACAACCTTCCCACCATGAAGCCGGCTCGTAATCGAGCCGGCGGAGTGGGAAGGTGCGACGGGTGCTACTGCACCCGTCGCGTATTTCACTGTCTGCTATGCAGACAGTGAAATACTAGCTGGGCCCTCTTACGGGGGCCCCTGCAGTGCCCATGCCATTGGCATGGGCACTGCAGGGGCCCCCAGGGGCCCCGCGACACCCCCTACCGCCATCCTGTTCCTGGCGGGCGAACCGCCAGGAACAGGATGGCGGTAGGGGGTGTCAGAATCCCCCATGGCGGCGCAGCGAGCTGCGCCGCCATGGGGGATTCAAATGGGCAACGGAAAACCGGCGGGAGACCGCCGGTTTTACATTTCTGACCGCGGCCAAAGCGCCGCGGTCAGAATGCCCAAGGGAGCACCGCCGGCCTGTCGGCGGTGCTCCCGCCCCCGTTGGCCCTGGTGGTGCAATGCGTAGTTAATTAAAAACCAATGCATACACTTTTTTAAAAGATAAAATACAAATAAATACATACCCTCCCTTATACATTAAAAAAAAAAGATCAATGCTTCCCATTTTTAATCGAAAAACCTTCCAGGTGTAGACGTACAGTCCTGCATGCCTAACCGCGACTTTCCTAGTGTATATTCCATGGAAGAGTACATTTTTTAAATGTTATTACTAACAGTAAACCCCTATTTCTATAGGTATATTTATTTCCATATTGTGTTAGTTGTATAATACATCTTTTTCCGTGTGTCCACATCTTTATACAAAAGATCCTAAAGACAATAAAGGTGTATTTTAGGTCCGATTAATTTTATCTGAAGTGAGAAACGAAAAAAAGTTTCCCGAGAATCGGCCCAGGACTCGAAGTCTATAGGTACATATGTTACATTTATACTAGTTTAAAACTTGTTGTCGGTTTTTAGATATCAAGCGTAAAAACTGTCTGAAGGAATAAAGCAAGAATTAAATGCTGCCTTTAATAGGATTTTTCATTCATTTCTTAAGCTGTTACAGATGCAGATCAGGTGGGTTATATCTTCCAGTCCGCATCCGCACATCCTACACTGAGGAATTGTTTTGGTGTGTTCCCATGGGGGTCGATGGGCATCACCAGGAATGATGCCAAATCGATGTCTGATGAAAAGATCCTTTTCAGCTTTTGACCAACCAGCCATTAAGTAAGGCTGATATTTCAGAAGTTTATATTCGTTTATTATCATCCAAGAGTGTGATCTGGTAGCTAATAGACTCTGATCCACAATTTACCGATCTTTTCTTCACTGTTCGGTTTTAGATTCTTTTTAACGTGTTATAGGAGAGATTTGAGTCCCACAGATCCCTTACTTCCAGGCCTTGTAATGCCTGATCTAAAGACTGTCTTTGCTTGGCTTTAGGATTGGAACTAATCTCCTTCCAAAGTGCTTGGCAAAGCTGATTTTCTTTAGTTAGCTCTAAGTGTTTCCAGATTTTAATATAACTGGGTTGCCTAGCTAGGCACTGGTTGACATGACAAACTCCAACCTAATTTGTGCTTGGGAGTTATGCCATGGTAACTTGAATAGAGACCTAAATATATTTCCCAGTGATTCTGTTGAGGATGGTTGCATCTTGTCCACTCAGTGCTTCACTACCGTAACCTAAAGTTGATTTGGCTGCAATAACTTGCAGCAAGGGACAGTAGCTAGGGCCATTAAGCTGCTTCCTCAAGGTGCAAAAAGCAAGCAGTAGAGCGTTTCTCTTATGATATAGTTCCTGCTTCTGAGGTAAAGACCCCTGTTCGTCAAACAGTACACCCAGGTATCTATATTGGTTTACATGTTCCAGTACTCCTCTTTGGGTGTGCCATTTTTTTAATCTTGAGATTGTGGGCCAGATGTAGCAAGCATTTTGCATGGTGCAAACTGCGAAAATCGCAGCTTGCACCATGCAAAATGCTCATCGCGATGCTCA
Source organism: Pleurodeles waltl (assembly GCF_031143425.1). Classification (NCBI taxonomy): domain Eukaryota; kingdom Metazoa; phylum Chordata; class Amphibia; order Caudata; family Salamandridae; genus Pleurodeles; species Pleurodeles waltl. The sequence goes on along the minus strand of NC_090448.1, from coordinate 361,521,242 downwards.
TTTACAATTTGCGAGTCGGTACCGACTCGCAAATTGTGAATGCGACTTGCAAATAGGAAGGGATATCCCCTTCCTATTTGCGACTCGCATCGCAATGCTAAATTGCTTTGTGACCGCGAATGCGGTCGCAAACCATTTCGCAGTTACCACCAGTGTCACACTGGTGGTAACCCATTCGCAAAAGGGAATGGGTCCCCATCGGACCCCTTCCCCTTTGTGAATGTTGCCAAAAAGGTTTTTTTCAGAGCAGGCAGTGGCCCAATGGACCACTGCCTACTCTGAAAAAACGAAACCAAATGGTTTTGTTATTTTTTTTATTTTGCAACTCGTTTTCCTTTAAGGAAAACGGGCTGCAAAATAAATTTTAAAAACTGCTTTATTTAAAAAACATTCACAGACATGGAGGTCTGCTGTCTTCTGCAGGCCACCATCCCTGTGAGTGCAGGGAATCGCTATGGGGTTGCAACTTGTGACCTACCTCATTAATATTAATGAGATGGGTCTTTGCGACCCCATGGCGATTCGAAGACGGTGTCTGAGACACCGTTCTGCATCAGGATTTGCGATTCGGAAATTGCGAGTCTCACCGACTTGCACTTTCAGAATCGCAAATTCTGACATTCCTACATCTGGCCCTTTATTACTTATTTCCATCACTTTGTTTTTTTTCTGATTAATTTCCATTCCATTTAGTTCAGCGTATTCCAATAACTTGACGATGAGCCAACGTAATCCTACTTTGGTTTGACTCAGAAATACTACATCATCGGCATATAACAATTTGGAGATAGGCATGACTCCTACCTTATGGGCGTGGACGTTCACATTATTTAGTTTCGCAGTTAGGTCTGACAGAAAAAGATTAAAAAGAAACGGTGCCAGCACACAGCCTTGTTTCAGACCTTGTTTTGTCTCAGTTTCCCTTGAAAGGAAGGAACCGTCACCAATTTCAACTCTAACCCATGTATCTGTGTATAATAGCTGGCTGGCTTTTAGCAGATTTCCCAGATTCCCCAGGAGGCTAGTTTCTCCCATAGAAGGCGTCGCTGTATCTAATCAAAAGCTGATTTGAAATCTACAAAACACAGATACAACGGTTGATTCTTTTGTTTACATTTGTCAATGACAGTGGAGAGAGTTAGAATATTTGAGGCGGTTCCTGGGCCATTTGTAAAGCCTGTCTGGTTGGGGGGAATAGTACTATTCTCGGTTGCCTACCTGCGATTTTCCTTCAGTAAAAGCCTGCCGTGGTATTTGGCTTCTACATCCATTAAAGTAATCAAACTGTAGTTTTCAGGATAAAATTTACTACCACCTTTAAATATCGGATGGATTATAGCTCCCCTCCATGATTTTGGAATACTTCCTAGTTCTATGCAGTTGTTGTAAGTCAGGGCCAGTTTTTTTTCCCCAAAAGACTGGGTTCATTTTGAATAGTGCGTTTGGGATCCCATTTGGACCTTGAGCACCTCCATTTTTACTGTTCTTTATTAAATTTATAACTTCTGATTGTAAATGTCAAAATTCCAGATATTTTTTGGTGAGTGGGGAGCTTTAGTATAGATCCTTTTGGGCTTGACTCATTTGTTATATCGTTCAGGTTTTCGATAGTCCCTTTTTTTACCAAAACGGTGGATGAAATATTCACTCCACACAGATTCCGCAATATTGGAGCTGGTCAGGGTCATTGGGGCTTTGTTTAAGTCATTTATAATTGTCCAAAATCCCTGTGCATTAGATTTTTTGCTTAGAAATAAGGCCTTTGCCCAAAAGACATGATTGTCCTGTTCATGATCCCATATTTGCTTTGAATAAATATTATTTAAATCTTTTAAGTCGTGCTCAAACGTAAGTCTGTTGGATGTGCCTTATGTATAGATAGCTTTAGGAGGGAGAGGGCGGGTGGGAAGCACACACACACATACACACACACTCATTATTTTGCACCTCAGACACGCACGCATGCATTAACAACACTCACAACTTTCAAACATGCACGCACGCACCAAACATTCATTTTAAAAGTTCACACACACTCATTCTTTCACACACACACATGCACGCACGCACATCCATTAACAACACTCATAACATTCAAACATTCACTCATGCCCAAACATTAATTTAAAAACCTTTAAAACATAGGAGCTGTGACCTCCACAGCCCAGCAAAGTTCAGCTCAGGCAGCCAGTAGTCTGCGCAAATCAAGCATGTCTCACTCCTGGCTGTCTGAGCTGAAAACGAAGAATGTCTGTCAGGCTGACCTTTGTTCAGCCTGACAGACACTCTTCATGAGGAGCAAAAGGTTGGGGGCGTGGCTCTGCCCTAAATGACGAGCTGCGCCTGATAGATAGATAGATAGATATATAGATAGATAGATAGATAGATAGATAGATAGATAGATAGATAGATAGATAGATAGATAGATAGATAGATAGATAGATAGATAGATAGATAGATAGATAGATAGATTAGATAGATAGATATAGATGTACATATGTAAATCAACATGGAGCTCAACACAGTAGGACTGAAGCTCAGTAAGTGCCTCACCTACAGTTGCTGTTACATATTCTGACGGCTCATAACTATATATTGGATATACATTCAAAGGCAGGGTCTGTGGACTTGACACCTATGGTGGTGTTAAAAAAGCAACTGAAAGACAATACTCACAGTGGACAAGAAACACTACCTAGGTTGTCAGCTGAGCCCACGGATCCTGGTGATCAAACGGGAAAATGTTCGATGTAGAATTTAGTACACAACCACGATAGACAAGGAGCTAGCAAGGAGGAGTGCTAAATGGGAAACAAGGGAAATGAAAGGGAATAGTTGTCAGAAAGCAAGTAATAAACATACAAGGAAACCTGGAGCAAGACAACAGGAAGACAGCAAACTAGGAACTGGAACAACAGAAATGAGAAGAAACTCAAGGAATGGGAAAAGTTAATTACAGAAGGAGAGGCTTCAAGGGAGCACTATAAGTGTTGGTTCTGGAATCAAGGAAACACAATAGCACTTCAGGAAGTGCTAGTTCAAGGAAAAAGAAATTGCTAAGGCTCAGGAATCAAGGAAGCACTGCAGGGAGTGCTAGTTGAGGAGCAAGGATTTGCTAAGGCCTGGGAATAAAGGTAGCATTGCAGGTAGTGCTATTTCAAGATACAACGAATAAATAAGGCTCTGGAACAGGAACAAGGAATAACTATGGTGCAGAAACTCTGGAAAATAGGAATAGCAGAAGCTTAGGAAACAAGGTTCTGTCTCTCAGGAACACAGCTACAAGGACAATACTGGACTAAAAGGAGCTGAGAGTTTAAAGAGCTCAAACTAATCACGTGCAACAGGTGTGAGCAGGCTAGCAACTGCCAGCCACAGGGGTGCTAAATTCCCCCACCCATCATTGGCCCGCAGGAGCAAAGACGAAGTAGTGAGCATGGGATTGAAGGTACTGGAGTTTCAAGCATGAGCAAGCTGGCTTCCACAAAAGTCCCAGAATGGATTGGAAATGGATGGTAATTTCCAAATAGCGTCTAAATGGCTGGAAGTCAGGCATGCAGGGAAAGGTCTGGAAGGTTTTTACAGCATTGACAAGTCCCGCAATTCGGCACCCTGGTGGTGGGCATGAGAGTGCAGGGAGCAAGTTGTGACAGTTGCTTATCTTCCTGGCCATCCTCTTCCAAGACTTGTGGCCTGGACCTCAGGCTGTGGTCAATCTGGTCCTGAACATACTGGCCGTTGCCCTTCAGGTCCTGATCTTCTTAGTCCTCTTCAGTCAGGTCCTGATCCTCCTTTTTCTCCTCACCCTGACCTTCCTGGTATTGTTACTCAAGGTCTTGATCCTCTTCGCTCTGATCTTCATGGTCCGTTTAGTCCTTTCTTTCCTGGTCTTCTTACAACTTTCACATCTGACACTGGCTGCCTGTGTCCCCGGTCTTAGCTACCTGGCACTCCTGGTCAAGATCATGCTACTCTAGTTTTTCAAAGTCCTTGTCTTTCTCGAGAGTATGTGCACTTTTTCCCCATCTTGTGGTCCTGTTCCTAATAGTTTAGGTTCTCCTGGACCATGTTCTCCTGGACCTGACTCACCTGTTATCTTAGTCTCGGTCTTCTTGGCCCTGGTTGTCCTGGTCCTTCTTGTACTATTGTGCTTGTTATCATAAACTTTGCCTTTTAACCATTATGAGCTTCATGGTTCCACCAGGCTTGGCCCATCTTGCCCTGTTCCTTTTTGGTCCTCTTGGTCCTAGTCACCTTGTCTTGGTTCTCCCTACCATCAGCCCCCTAGCACTGGTACCGCCGATCCTGAACCATCTTGCTTCTCGTGCCCTAGTTTGGGATGCCCTTGTTCTCCTGGATCTATTCCTTGTCCATTTAGTCCTATTGGTATTGCAGCCTTTGATCCAGTTACTCTTGACTCAGGTTCTTCTTGTTCAGGACCTCCTGAGCCTGGTCATTTTGGTCCTGGCCCTCCTCTGCACCACTGTCCATTCCCCTTGGTCTTTCAGATGCTGGTTTGCTTCTTACCTCAGTTCGTCCTTACCTTGGCCCTGCTAGTTGCAATGATTGTTCTTGCCTACTTGGTAATCTGAGCCCGGGCCCCTAGGTCCTGAGCATCATGACTCTCTTAGCTCTGTTTATGAATAGCCTGGTCATGATCCTTTTAGTTTATGGAGTCCTCTAGCTCTGGTCTCCTGGGTCCCCTTGGTCCCATCTCAGTCTTCCTAATCCAGCTTATCCTTGTATCCTGGACAGACATACTGGCTATTGCCCTTCAGATCCTGATCTTTTTAGTCTTCTTCAATGAGGTCCTGACCCTCCTGGCCCTAATCCTTCTGCTCCTTGTCTGCATGGCTCTGCAATAACTTGTCCTGGTCTTGGTTTTTCTATCCCTCCTAGTCCCCAATCTCCCTGCCCTGTCCTACTCCTACTAGTCCTCCTGGTTTTCCTATTCTACCTTGTTCGGGTCCATCTGCCCATGGGCCCCTCTATCATGTTCATCCTAGTAATGGCCCTATTGTGTCTGGTCTTCCTCATCCCTCTGATACTGGTCCTCCTAGTTCCTGTGTTGTGGGTCCCCTGGTTCATATAGTTCTTGTCACCCTGGTTTAAGACCCACCTGAGTCTGATACTCCTGGACCATCTGATCCTGGTCCCACTGGACCTAGACTTTCTTATCCTCTGTATCACACTGTGGATTGTAATCTAGGGTCTTCAGCTCCTTCTAGTCCTGGTCCTTTCTGGTTGTGGTCTTCCTGGTCCTAGTTCTTTTGTTTCTGGCCTATTGGTCCTCTTCGATCTGATGTCTGTGGTTTTGGCCCTCCAGTCTCTGATCCTTTTTCCATTGGTCACCTGGAATTGGTCCTCCTTGATCTGTCTGTTTGGGTCTGCTTCTCCTGGCCCTGGTTGTCCTCATCCCTTTAGTCTTGATAGGTGCACACAGGCCCTCATAGTCTTTCTTGTTGTCATGGTTCAGGGCCTTCTGTTCCTTCTGGCTCTGGTGCTTTGGTTCCTTTGGGCCCTTATCCTCTGTGCCCAGATCCCCCTGCTCCACACCCTCCTGGTCCCCTTGATCCTTCTCGCCCTGGTTCTGGTACCCCTGGTGCTGTTTTTCATGATCCTGTTCCACATTGTCTCTTTGTTCCTGGTCCTCTCCTACATTGGTAACTCTGGTCTTCATAGAATATGTCTCCCTGAGCCTGGTTCTTCATGTCTTGGTACTTGTGGCTCTAGTCATCCTAGCCTTCCTAGTGGTCCACCTCTTGGCCCTTATTCTCCTACTTTTCATCCTCCTCCTCCCACTGCTTCCTTCCCCAAAGCCTCTCCACAATGACATCCTCCAAGCCTGTTACATAGATTTTCTTTTTAGCATGTTAAAAATCAAAACTATCATTCCCAAGAGGCATTGTGCAGGTGACTAAAATATCAGTCCGGCTGAAATGGCCACTCAGGACATGAGACTGCTAAGCTCAAATACCCTAAACCTACTCTAATGGGTGAATAGTATGAAAAAGTGTCTCACTCAATTTACCTTTTTCAAGTTCCCCAAAACACTGTGCCCCCAAAAACCAATTACATACTGTACATGCCAATAGGCCCGATTCAGATGAGAGACTCCTGATTTTCTAAGCATAAAATTGTTTTATTTTGGCTGTCACCCTTCTGAAATTGCCTCTGCTACAATAGAAGCCAACCGGGGAACACATTCTCCTGATTATTTTTGTAAAATCTCCCACTTTTCTTCTCTAAAATGTTGGCATGTATGCTCCCTCTAGAGCCCTGATGATATCTATCAGTCTGTATTCCCTGTTTGCTGCTGCTTTTCGACGCTTCTGTGTTGCCAGATTTGAAATACTAAGCAAGCACAACCCCCATTAAACAGAAGTCTAAAGCTAGCACAAGGCCTTCCATTAGAAACCCAAAGAGAACACAGCCCTAAAAAATCACCAACAGAAGCATCATGAACATTTAAAAAAAAACAATGAAGTCTCATGAGTGAATAAAACATTTACTTGATATGCTTTAAAACCATACTCAGCATTCTTTGCTTACAACCAAATACTCCTGACCAAAGTGGAATATGTGCCATATCCTAAGTCTTATTTGAATGGTAAAATATCATAAAAGTATTTATTCAAATTGATTTTATGTTTTTGCCATCTGTAAACAGCTTAGTTTAGTTGATGCACATTACTTTCTTAAAAACCATTGTCAGGGCCAGACTTGGAACCCAAAGCAGCCCTGGCAATTTTGTTGGGCTAGCCTCCGGGAGAAGGGGTATGTGCAGATGTGAAGAATTGCTGCTTTTGTTAATGAAGGCTGATATTGCAGCACTGCTGCAATACAGGCCTCCCAGTAACAAAACCGGCCCCCACCACTGCAAAACCAGCTTCCATCTTGCCAGCCTCCCGGGAAAACACCTGATGCCCGCTACGGCCATTCTGGCCCTGGCTATTGTACATAGATATATGTACTTACTTTCAAATGCTCCACACATGTTGCATCCCCATTACAAGATGGCCACCACACCATTGACTAGGGTTCCTTTTTTCTTCACGGACAGCTAAACAAAGACCTAATTCACACTATTTATCTGACCAATGGTCAAATTCTACATCCTCTCCCCTAATTAGTCTATGGGCAGCTAAACAGCAGAGATTATGTACTATTTAGCGGCCCACTGGGTAAATCGTGCAGATTTTGTACTATTTGGCGGGCAGCCGGGTAAATAAACACTTCCTTCACAAAATTATCTGTCGCAGTCAAAAAGTAATGGTATACAAAACAGCCAAATAATTGTAAAATGAAACGCCATGCTGGCAATACTTCTGCTGATGTAAAGCAGCATGAGAGAATGTAAGCTCTAGAAGTGCGATCACATTAACCCCTGAAGCCTGCGGCCCTTGAGAGAGGAGCGGAGAGGCATTATTAATGGATATGTAGGAGAGCGCTGCCTCCCGCTCCGCCAACGTCCAGTCTATCTTTCTGCGTGGTAATTGTAAAATTATAGGTCTGCTTAGCTCTCATTTGCTCTACCATTTTTTTTATGTAAAATATGTTTATACATATTTCCCAGGCTCATGACTTCGGATCGCTATTTATGCAAAGCAGTCAATTACTGGAAAAGACAACCTGTGCCCTGTGTAGACCCTGGGGTTCTTGCTCAGAGTTTACCCTCATGGTTCACCTCCATAGCGCCAAACATAAGAGTCACCTTGGAATGAGCTCTCATGTACATACATGCCAAAATTTTAGAACAGGAAAATGGGCGATTTTTTATTTTTTTTACATGCGAGGACTTTATTCTCGCTATTGACTTCTTTAGCACGGAGGCAACTTCAGGAGAGAAACAGGTAAAATAAAACCATTTTAGCTCCAAAAGTCGGGAGCCTTCACTCTGAATCTGGTCCATTGGCATGTATGATTGAGCGCGATATTATTATTATGATGAATATTTAGTTAATTGTAGAACATTGCTGTGTCTTAGCAATGCAGAATGCAGTCAAGTGAAGCCAAAGTGAGCAGTGGTATAGCGTGTCATGTGAACAAGTATATTGGACAGTGGCAGCACTGATGGGGGAAAAATACAGCTGTTATTGGGGGTGCAATGTGTCATTTACCCTGAGTCCTGCTGCCACTACACCAGCTGCAACAATGATAGCTTTTTCCCTGAAGGGGGAATAACAGAGTGCACACAGCTGCGACGTTTTCACCTAACATTTGTGTGATATTTCCATGGTTCTAATGCGTTTATGTATAATATTTCGATACCTTAGATGTGACACTTTGAATGACACTTCAACATGAGCTGAACAAAGTACTTAAGTCCTTGTTAAGAGATTCATTTTAGAAATAATTTTCATCTGTGTGATACAATGGCATAGAGAGTACGGTAAAACAGCTGCAGCACTCCTGTCATGCTCATGCGAGGAATAAAATTAACAGTGCTAAGAAGGCAGGCAGCGTCACTCGATTCTCTGCATGGTTAGCATAAACAGGTAATGAGTCTATGGGAATATAGAAAGAGAGGGCTTGGTGAGCTGCCTCCAGTTACTGACAGGCATAGACTGCATCCACAGGCAGCAGCATACAAGGGAAGTCCAGTGCCTGTACTGCACCTGTTACACTGCTCTTCCTTCTAAGCTTGTCATTGCACTTATGTAGCACTTGCTGCCACATGAGTGCGGCTCCAAAGCGCTCCTATGTGCTCTTGGACAGCCTGCAGGTGCATTTACGAGTGGGTGGGAGAGTGATGTCTGCTGAGCCCTTTCAACTTATGAACTAAGTAGGAGAAAGTGCCGCTTTTGACAGGATTACCCCCCAAACCTTTTGCCTTGTATTTGATGTGGTTTCAAAGTTGGAGTGCCCAATGCCCCAGCTAAACAGGATCCCTGGGCCAGACCTCTTACCCAAAACTGTTGTGATGCATTGGCACAATTGGCAACACCTTTAGCTGTCACTATAAGTCCCTACTAAATGGTACTTAGGTACCCAGGGCATGGGGTACTAAGGGTTGGCCCCTGAGGGCAGCAGCACAGATTGTGCCACCCTCAAGGACCATGCATCCAGGTGCACCCAGCACTGCCATTGTAGGCTGAGTGTGCTGGTGCAATCCTAAAATGCAAACTTGACATGGCCTGTGTGACCTGTCAACGACACAATGCATGCACTATAGGTAAGCCGCCCCTTTGGCATGCCTTAGAGCCCTAGGTCAGGGTGCACTATAATGCATGTGTGGGCATAGGTACGTGAGCCATATGCCCTACTGTGTCCATGATAAACCTGGAACATAGTAAGTGTACAGAGCAGCCATTTTAAATGAATGTGCTGAACACTGGTCAGTATGAGTTTCACAGCTACATGATGGCCACTCTGAACCTGCCTGGTATCGAACAACTCAGAACAATATATTCAAACTGGTACCAGTAATGGATTTATTTCAAAATGTGCCTGGGGCCTAAAGGTGACCCCTGCAAAAGCAATCTAACTGTGGCATAGTTGCTGGCTGGTCCTAACCAACCTGCCACCACCAGACAAGATTCTGGATCCCAGGGGTGAGGGCCTTTGCTCTCTGGGGCCAGAAAACAAAGCCCTTCCTTGGCAGAGGTGTTACACCTCCTCCCCCCGGAATGTGCACTGCCCTGCCTGTGAGCCTCAAATAGCTTGCCGCCCTTTAAAATAAGCCCCCAGCCCTGCTGCTAGCAGCAGATAGCTGCCCCCATTGCAACCCCCTACTTTTTTTGGTAGCAACAGCGGGAAAATGCACAAAGACTGGGAGGAGTGGCCACTCGCAACCTGCACCCCCAAAGGTTTTGCAGGGGAGGTGACCTCTCCATTTTATTTTCCTCCATCTTGCATGGTACAAAAATAGCCATTCAAGGATAGGGATGTGCCCTCTGCCCATTGGATGTGGTCACATAGTGATTGTAGTCACACTAAGGTAGATGGCCCATTGGCCACTACTAGGTATTCCCCTAAATGCCCCCAGAATGCAGTATTTAGTTGGCATCACCAGACCTGCAGATCAGATTCGACAGACACAAGAATGCCAGCAAAAAAGAAGACCCAAGGCTCAAGAACTGAAGTCCTGCTTCCCCAAGAAAAACGTACAAAACCCTGCCTGCTGCACCCAGGACTTGGCAATTGCTGCTGAGGGGTTGACTGGACTTTGGATAGACTCTACAGAGACCCAGAGGACCACCAACCTTCTGAAAATCACCACAGATCTCATTTCAGAGTGAAGACTTCACTCCCTGCAACCAAGAAGTAAAAACCTGTGAAGTCTGGAACACCCGCCAGACCAATTTCACCCGAAGGACCTGGAGGTCAAACCCTGCAAATATGCCAAGGGTGGTGGCGCTGCAATCTCCAGTGGCTGAACCATGCAATAGCCAAGGGTACTGGACCCCCAACATCAGACACCCAGAAGTAAAGTCCACTCCAGACTCTTCAAGGACCAGAAGCAAGCACCAATCGAGGGACTTTAGGACACATTAGAACCCCCCCAGAGTAACCCTACTGGCCTGCAATCCACCCTTCAAGTGACCTCCCCCCTGGTTCCAAAGGCTCCTTTGTGCATAGCTCTTGGCTGACCTACCTGCTCTGCACCCAGCCTCCCAGGCCCCATCAGAGAACCAGCTATGCTCTAAGGATCCCTGACCCCCTGCAACCTTTATACACCAAGAGGGCCCCAGTGCATTTCCAAGTGGTCTCCCTCACCTGACCTCACCTGTCCTACACCATCTTCAAGACTTTCAGGAGCTGGTCCTGCTCAAACAAAGAACCACCCAAGCTCCTAAGGATGACCCACAGGATGTCTCAATGACCTCGACCTAAAAGCAGAAGGAGACATTGGTAAACGCATTGCCTAATTGTATGTACATTTTCAAATGTTTCTCCTATTGATTCCTATGGTGCGTAATGACGCACAAAAAGACAATTTTTGCTAAACTTTGAAAAATCATAACTTATAAAGTACTTACCCAATTTTGATGATATTGGTCCTAAAAATTGTATGAAAATATGAAGTATTTTTGTAAATTGGTCTAAAGTTACTTTTTTGAGTGTGTGTTCACATTTATTAATACTGTGAGTACAACAAATGCTTAGCACTTCTCCAAGATTGGCCACTGCTCCACCAAGCTGCCACACAACTTAGAGCATTAGTTGGTCTAGTTTTTACCTCTGTAAACCAAAGTGGGGTTGCCCGGACTCTCTGCACAGTGCACATCATTTTTGTGCACTGTATAGAGAGACAGCTTTCTACACTAAGGACAAACATTGGAGCTGCTGAGGGTTTGACAGCTTGGGCTCTGACATCTATGACAGAGTATATCTTGACACTTTCGTCCATATTAATGAAAAATTCACTCAAAGAAGTATAGCAAGTAAAGTTGCTGTGCGGCATTGCATGAAAAGGAAAGGACAGAACAGCCACATGTCTATTATGATATATTGCTGTTTTGCTCACTTCCTGCACTGGCACACTTTAGACTGTCATCCCACAACTCACATGCCCTTGCACTATGGTGTTGTTGGGAGACCCTTCCACTATATACACTATTCTTTAACACTTTTGTTTTGTTACTTTTTATTTGTGCTGTACAATGCAAAGTAGGACAAGCATTTGGAATGTAATGGGTCTTGTGTTTGCTTGAGTTAGAGCTAGTAACATTGTAAACTCCTAACTGGACTTTTCTTGCCACATAAATAGAAAATGAAAAGTAAAACAGTTGACATAGGAAAGCCTCAGGATCTAACATCAAAAAGCCCTTTTTGAACAAACTGCACTCTACCAAATACATGTTTAATACAACATCCATTCTTCTTGTAGACCTGTCTCACGACAAAGTATCCTCTTCTATGTTACCATTATTTTGGAACATCTCAAAATATTTCTCATCATATACCATGCCACTGCAGAGGTAATCCCATCCTACGTACTGGTAATGCACGACTGATCAAAACAGGGCAAGCTGTGACTAGCCGAGCAAACATCAATAGTGCTTCCTTAATACTCATATGCACCTTATACCCGCCCACCCCCATTCTTGACACATTCTTACTAGAAATGCCCTCCACCAGTACTTAATCAACAGCCTAGTGAGGCCCTGCTGTCTGCTGTCCTGCTAAAGGCAGCACATGGGGAAGCGTGTGTGCCTCAACTGCAGGTACCCCAAAATAATTGGCTTCACTCATACATGTGGAGGCGGTGGCAATGTCTATCAATCACAGCATAATCATGTATTTATCTTGTCAGACCCACGCACACTCCTGACGTCACATAAATGCTTCTCACAGCACAGTGCTTGCCTCTTGACAACACACTGACCAAAGCAGGTGATGGTCCACCGCCCTTGTGATCAGACAACAAAAATAACCAATGTACGCACTCATAATAGATGCTCGACTGAGCTCATGACTTGATTTGCCAGTGTACCAGTCGGACCACCCTTTGTATTTTGTCTGAGTAATCCATCCTTTTTTCCATCAAGTTCGGTGCTTTAAAGGACAGATAATGCCTGGCGCTGAGTACCGGTACTCCTCCAATATGAGAGATTTAACCTGCATTTTCAACACCGTTGCCAAACATTTAACAAGGCAGTACGGCAGGTCTCAGGAGCAGACAGGTACTTAAGTACCGTCAGTTTTATATTTCCATTTAAAGCACTGCGTCACAGCCCCAATCCATTGTTTGAAGAGAGTGAGCATGACCAAGCTCAGCACTGTTTTAAGAGTGCCTGGATAACCTTGCCTCTTATACCGGAATGTGTAGTGGTGAAACAGGGAGACGTATGTGGATTGGAGAGCTTAGTTTATTCATCACCAATCTGCACGCATGCCAACGTTTCAAAAAAGTGGGATATTTAAAAAAAATAATAGGGAGAATGTTTTTCTCCCATTGACTACTACTGAAGCAAAGGCATTTTCAGGCGGGAGACAGTTAAAATAAAGCCATGTTTTGCTTTAATAATCGCGAGTCTTTCACCTGAATCGGGTCCATTGGTAAGTATGAGTCTGCATAAAACCACGGATTGTACTAACAGCATCTGCAACAATCAATTAATTTTACTCACCATGCTTGACAAAGCCATGCCTCTGTACTTCCACTCAGTGCTTTAAATGGGCCGGTACTCTCCGGTACTAAGTACCGGCACTTTTTTATTTGGAAAGGGAGAGTACCAGCATATCTCAAGAAAAACGTAATACTTTTAATTGGAGAGTACCCGCACTTCTATTTTTCCATTTAAAGCACTGCTAACACTGTATAACCCTCCTCATATAAACTCTATGGATTAGCATGCGTCTTGCACAGCCAATGTGTCACTCCCCGGACGCCTTGCGTTATCAGGGTTCGAGTCAACGATAGCTACCCAAAGTATCTGATCGAGCCATACATACATTGTTCCCCTGATCCGTTACCTACAGTAATATGTACTCCGGAGCCCGCTTTGTTTTTATTTACAGTATATGCCTGATCGCACACCCTCGGAATGTTAGTGCTTTGTTGAGCCCAGCCCAGTACTGACAGTACATGGCAGCTCCCGCTCCGAGTAATGCAAGGGTAGGGTTGATCCCATTTTCTGCACACCAATTCATGGCTGTAAACAACTGCTTAGGCAATCTCGGCCTCCTTCGTCCGCCCCCCTTATCATGCATAAGCCCCTCGTTTCTTGGGTCTGCTTCTGACTGTCCTCTCTTGACGCACTCTGGCGGTAAAATCCCCTTGCCTACCTCCATGTGTGGTGGTCATGGCACCAGGCACAGCTAACGCTCGGCAAAGCTGAGCTGCCGTCTACACACAGGACTTGCTCGCTGTTCCAACTTGGGGACCGCAGTGCTCCAGGCCCACTGTCTCCACATCAGCAAAACACAAGCATTTGCAAATGCAATGGGTTACGCATTTGCTTGAGTTAGAGCTATTAGCATTGAAAACTCCCAAGGCCCCTCTCCCTGCAGAACTTTAGTGACTTTAAAAAAGGAGAGAGGTGAGTGAGTGTAGGCATAGCGACTGGGAAAATTACAAGTAAATATTAAAAAAAACGAGGGCAATTGCGCTGTGTAAAATCTTGAATTCGCCATGGAGTGCTAGGATAAACTATAAAAGGAAAATGGTAGTCATGCAAAGCGCTTGATTACTGCCCAGCAAGATCGCGCTGCATAGGAAATAAAAAGAGAAAGTAGTCCAGAAACCATGCAGAAAACATGGAGCCTCGTATGCTTTCAGTAGTTGGCCGGTGTGCTCAAAGAGGGCTAAACACCAGAAAAGGCTTGAAGTGTGCATGCCTTTCACAGATGAAATCCAGCAAATTTTAAAAGGCAAGCCCATGAACCATTGAAAGTGATGGGCCTGACATGGGCATGGTTAAAAGCCCACAGAGAGATTACAACAGGGGGCAGAGCGCTTGTGAGCTCGACCCTAAAATATGAGGAGAAATGAAAACATTTCTCCATGTTACACCTGCGTAGAGGAGGCCTGAGATTTTTGCACTATTCCCTGTCTTATGAATGTTTTAGATAGGGCATTATGCCAAAACCCATGGGTTGTTTTATGGGAATGCCCATGTATGTACCACATTACGCCCAGTTGACACAAAGTAATGCAAAGCAGTGCAGAGCGCAGCTTTACATTACTTTGTGAAACTCTCCAATGTAAATTCGAATTTGAGTTGGATAAAAATCCCAGCATAACTTTGCACCGGTTTGTGTACACAAATAATGCAAAAACGGTGCAAAGCCTTAGTTAAGCTGGGCCTTTGTCCAGTATAATTCCATCCAGGTTGTTCCTTACTGTGTCTGAGAAGGGATTGACATAGACGTATCTACAGTGCTCGAAAGCTACATGTGCCATATTCAAGCTACCTCTGCTGTAGACCTAACTGCTGATCACCTCTAGTGCATCCTTTCCTACCAGTGACACAACAGCTACCAAGATAGTAGAGGGCAGATTTACTAACATTTGGTCCAACATAACACATCAAATGGAGAGGTCAGGAATGCACCATAATCACTCATATAAGGTGTGTTCCTACTGTCTCTGCCCTGAGCACATAATGCTGCCTAGTGTCAATGCAGGCACCTTTGTATCATGGTGCAGGGGTGCCTGCATTATAGGCAGGATTGCTTTTGTTCCTGCAAAAAGCCATCCTCTGGGGCATTTTCTCTTTTTATGTGTGCTGCAGAATGTATCATATGTAGTAGGAAGAAAAACTAGGAGAAATAAACATATTTCTCCTTGTTACGCTTCACCTAAAAAGCAGTCGCATTTTGACTCATTCCCAGGTTAACTAATGTCAGCAAATCTAGGAATACTCCAAAAGCCATGGGTAGATGCATGGGAACACTGATACTCCACCCATGGAATGCCTTCCCAGTGCAGAGTAACCCAAGGCAGCAACTTGCGCTACCTTAGGTTACTCCAGATTTACCATGCCATGCAGAGCCATTCACGGTAGCTCTGCATGGCATAGGAAATCTGACTTAAGGGCTTGTGTTGTCCTTGTGTCATAGAAGGGCAATGCAAGTCTTTGATAAATCTGGTCCTTAGTTATATGTAAGGCACTGGTGATGTGCATTCCTGACATGAATGAGATGGCTCAAATTTCTCCAGCTGGTATCCCGGAACTGGAGAAACATCATCTCATAATAGAGACTATCTTTGCTTGCTACATTTGGTAATAAGAATAGGCTATTAGTCATGGCTCGACAGGGAAACCAAAATCATCCCTGGAAAAAGTTCTGAAATCAGCCCCACTCCCTTTGTCTCCTCGTGCAATCACTCTGTTTCCATCCATCCATACTCTCTCTCTCTGATTACCACTCTGATTGCTTTCTCTCTACCTCCCCCGCTTCCCTGTCTTTCTCTTGAACACTACCAGTGCCTAGGGCAGTTAACCTAGCAGAGCTTGTAAACGTGCCAGAGGCCCCAGCGGATGCCCTGGGCTTTCAAAGTCAGTCTCCAAGGGCTCCAGCCCAACAAGGAAATTCCCAGTGGAATAAAAGCCCTCTTAGGCCCTGCTATCAGCTGAACTCAACTCATATGCATGACTAATGTGGCACCCTACAATGATGCAGTTATTAATCCCTAAGGCATCACTCTAAACTCTAAAGGGTGGTACTTTGGTAGGGCTGAGTGCACCAAGTTCAAAACTGAAGTTGATGTTCAGGTCTCAATGTTGAGGGTAGGCCTTGTAGTGTCAATGTACCCACGTTATTACAGTGCTGCCTACAGTTTGGCACGTTTACCCACTCTCCCTTTAAATTTAAAAGCTCATTTTTTTGTATGACAGTTCAATTTTTAATTGATCACATTTTGACAATTTTTTTTTTTTTTTTTAGGGGGACAAGCAAAATTACCATCTCCTTTTCCCCACAATCAGTCTTAACAGACATGCTTAACACCAGTTTTTTGTTGGTGGTAATTAGGAACTGAAGGTTCAGTTGTGCCATGGCTCTAAATGCCATGCCAGTTGCATAACACAAAATGGTGTCACTCTCTTGAACAAATATGGATTGACTCTTAAAAATTCACCTAAGATGTCTACATCTGATTAACACATTCCTTTGATCGTGCAAAGTGGCACTGGGGCAGATGATCCACATTAATGCCTTGTAACATACCTCACCATTCAACCTTTGACGGGTGGAACCTATCTTGCGATCATTTTCACTATCCCAATATTCGAAAGATTGCAATACATTTCATTTAGGTCAGTAGTCCCTCAAACCTTCCTAACCATCAAAAACCTGCTTATCTTCTAATGACTTCCATGTGTTTACGTGCCACAGACACCAGACTTCACTCTCCCTGGAGAGGTAGGACCACTTTTACAAAAAAAAGAGTTCACGCTGCTCTGTGACACAATACACAACCCTGCATTGCTTAAAAGGAAGTACATTGAGCAGCACTGGTATTGACTTGTAGCGTGCTCACGCATGCAGTGGTAATAGCCCTACCTCATAATCACCTTTACATAGACATAATTAGACTTGGGTTAAAAGGTAGCAATTTTACTTCAATCTTGTCCAGCAAGAGATTCAGGAATAGATATGCCAGTACAGAATGCACATCAACAAAGAGGGCTTATGCCACATCAAACATTTTAAGTCAAAATTGCACGCATTTCACATTTTTCCTGTTTAACATCCTTTACAAAGGCAGTCCGGACGGCCCGTCCCAGGCAACCTGTCAGAAAAATTATGCACCAATAAACCTCTTGGCAGCTTCATGTTTCCCCAGGAACTGTATACTCCTGTATATCCCTGTCAGGACACCTTGTGGCCTATTTACCCGTGCCCCAACAATACCAGGATACCCAAAGTAGATCTAGAAGTGCTGGGGAACCCGGCAAGTCAGTCCTTACCTTACAACCAGGCTTAACCACTAGGTAACGTCTCCTGTTGCGAAATGGTGCCATTGAACTATATGGCTATTTTTCTGACTATCTAGGCCACAGGCACAGAGGTTAGTGGTAAACGTGCATGCCCCATGCCACCAATACTTCTCTCTTCCAAGCATTTGCCCCACACGTTTGTGCAAATATGTTAAGACCCCCTTCTGAAAGATGGATGCCTTCCCCATCAAAGAAAAGGGAATTGTTTAGGTGCAATGAACCATGTCTACTGGTCTCAAAGGATGCTATCTTCGAGGTTGCTTGTAGTGACTGGTTGAGTTTCTTCACTAACCTGTTTAAGGCCTATCACTCATTGACCAATAGCTGTAAAGGATGACTTCTGACCATAACAACTCTACCCCTTGCACCAAACTGTGGAGATTCGCCAAACTTTATATGATGTTCTCATGGGCCCAGGCCTTCCTCAAGGGATCATGCCCTTACCTCTCACATGGAGTAGCATGATATCTGCCCTGGGAATCTGCCCTGCTTTCAATGCCGCTGCCATATGTGCTGGCACCTTTACCACCTCCAGGACTGCTATGTCAACACAATAATGCACCTTCCCTGACCTTGCTTTGATGTTGTAGCCCCGGAGTCTCTTTCACGCCCTCCTGACTACTGAATTGCCGCACTGGCATTGGCCCTGTTAAAAAAAATAATCTGATGTAAAGATGAAAATCTACGAATATACACCAAAAGATAACTTGAAGGGTAATGTCCTCTGTTATTTGTGTGTAAACTGTGCCCCAAAGGGGCCCCATTGGCATGCACAAGCAATTTGGGCTCACCACTATCAGGGCTGACCCACACATACTCCCTGACCTGCGGTACCAGGCAGCACCACAAAAGTTGATCATGGCCCAACGGAGCCCAGGTGCCTTTGCTTGACACTTCGGTTTTGGACTTCTCTGAATAAAAGGCTTTACCAATATAGCCCGAGAACCATGTCTGCCACTTGATACCCACTTATCTGTCAGTCTGTGACATCGACACTAGCTCAGAAATTCTAAAAGCTCCAAAGAAGGGCAGTGCATATGCTAGATTGAATATCAACACCTCGAAAGGTAATGAGCAAACCTTCAGTAAAACCCACTCGTAGCCCGGACAGCCTCTCCAAGTCATTGGGCCTCCTGCTACCCCCTCGGCTTGGACTAAGTGCTTCTGTCTCCTGTGAGTCTTTCTGACTATCAAATCCTTAGTGGGGTCAATCACCCCCCACAACACAGCAAACAAGGCAATTGGGGGTAGCTGCAGTCTGACGGATGTCAGTGATTACCTACATCCCATTGTTTCCCTAAGAATGTAATTATGCGAGTAGTCAGAAACAGAGCCTCTTCACTACAATCAAGGAGGCTCGCCCGATAAGCCTGCCATGCAACCCAATAGGCTAGCTTTGGCCTGGGAACCAGTGCTGATTTGATCAATACTGGGACAAAGGGGAACAAAGGTTTAACAGACCTGGGAAGAAAGGTGTCATCTTCTTGAATGCTTTTGGTAGCCGATTCCTGAAATCTGTCAACTTAAAACAAGACTGGGCATCAACTACTGTACTTTCCACTCCTGGTACATACCTCACAGGTAAATTCTAAACAAAGGTTTAAGCAAGCTCAAGACCAAGGGTCATTTCTCCCAGTGGTTATAAATGATGGATGGATGTATTGTCCGACCAGAATACAATACTATTCTGTCAGGACCGCTTCCCTAGAACAAAATGAACTAAGATTTAATGCAACATGGCGCAGGAGCAAATTTGCTGGGTTACATTACGTTACCTGGAGAAAGCAGAACTGTACCATATCTATAAAGAAACGCTGCAGTCCTACTCTCTAAAATTTTGTGCTGCCTACTGCCAATGCAGAAACCCCTGTGTCATATTGCATGCATTTTGGTTAGGAAAGTATTGGTGCAGGAAGGAGTACGTATGCACTGCCGTGCTCTAGTTTGTCTTATAAAGCCATGCAAAAATCAACATTTGCATGGCTTTGTAAACACCAAAAATGATTTTGCATTAGGGCTGTATCAAAAAAGTGATGTAAACCTGACACTATAACTTTGTGAAGCTGGGCCTAAATGTGTAATGTCTACCAATGGGAAGACAAAGCAAAATGTTAACCTTCTGGTCAGAACCCACTGGTACAAGTCCTTTGATCAGTGCTTCATTTATCACCTGTTGGCCAGGAAAGCCCTTAAGTCCACAACACCCTGCAGAATACATGTACAACGCCAACTCTGAGACCTTGGATGTGGGCTACCGGAAAATTTCTTAGGCATTGAAGTCCTTTCATAAAGTGCTCCCTTATCAGCAGGTGCTCTCAGACCTCTCTGGATAGATGTGTGTGATATTGCTGCACCTGCAAACTTGACATGGCTGTGGTGATGTTCTTTGAGAATGCTCTGTGCGTGGGTATGACTTTGAATGCAAAACTGATTTTGCCTCCTAGCACCTGAAGCTTGTGAAGGGTCACTTTTAGAGACCGCAAGCAGTGCACGAAGGATTCTTGAAAGGCTTCAGATGGGACTGCAGGGAGTCTGCATACCATAGCTATGGAATCAATCTCAGTGTCTAAAAATAACGGGTTAGTGATTGGACTCCCAATTTTTCCTCTGTCAAGAGCACCCTGACCAATGAGTCGGGTGTCATTCCCGTAGGAGATGATGGTGATGCATTATGATCTGATGATGTTGGAGAGCAACTTAATGTATTTGTTGAAGGGTGGGGCTGAGGGACATTCTCTGTGGAACTCTGCATATCAGTTTCTTGGTCTCTAATGTGAAGGGTGGCAGCCTGACCTTTTGGGCTCTTTCAGTGAGGAAGGAACAGATCCATTTGCGAGCAAACCCATATATGACAATCTCATGGAGTCTTCTGCTGAGGGTGTTGTGGGAGACATTGTTGAAGGCTGCAGAGAGGTCAGGCAGAATGAGGTCTGCTGTTTCTCCTCTTCCAGGATGATTTGAATGTCGTTAGTGGTCGCAATTAGTGCTGTTTCAGTGCTGTGGTTTTTTCTGAATCATGAATGAGGTGTTGTAAATGATGGTGACATCTGAGGTGGATTGTGAGTTACTTGTTGATGGCCTTCTCACTCTCTTTGGCTGGATAGGGGAGCAGGGAGATGGGTCAAAAGTTGCTCAGTTGATTCAGGTTGGTTGTGGGCTTGTCAAGAAGGGCACTGATTTCTGCAATTTTTCATTCATCCCGGAAAGTGACAGACATGATGCAGGTGTTGAATATGTGGGTCAGGGTGGTGCTGATTGGTGATGTTCCCAGGTTGTAGATGTGGTGGGGGCATGGGTCAATTGGGGTCCCTGAGTGGATGATCTGCATGATTGCTGCTGTTTTGTTTCTGGTGAGGGTTGTCTATTTGGTCAGGTGGCCATCTTGGATGGTGGTGGGTAGGTTAGCGATGAGTTCTCTAGGGTTGGGTTGGTGTGCAAAGTTGCTATAGATGTTTGATATTGTACTATGTAAGAAGTTGGATACTTTGTTGCAGAGCTGTTGGGAGGCAGAGATGTTGAGGGTAGCTGAGGGCAAGGTGAAATCTTTGATGATCAAGATCTCCTTGCAGCTGTTGATGCTTCCTTCAATGTGGCCCACTAGTGCTTTTTTCATGGTGTCTCTTATTTGCTAGTGATAATGCCTGAGTGCTTCCTTGTAGGTAGTTCTGTTGGTTGCATTGTGGCTGGCTCTCCATTTCCTCTCTAGCTGTTTGCAGTGTTGTTTGGTGTCTCAGAGGTCTTATGTGTACCTGCTGGCCTGCTTGTTTGATATACTCTGCTTGTTGGGCTTGATGGGTGTGAAGGATGCTGCACAGTTCTTGATACAATTGTTGAAATTGTTGATATACCTGTTGACGTTGTCTATGGGGCTAGGTTGTCCCATGATGAGAGCACTGAGCCAGTCTGCTTCTGTGATTTTGCATCAACTGTGGCTTGGAGTGCTGAACCTGGTAGGGGTGTTGACTTGAGGTGTTTTGATTTGGAAGTGGAAGATGGAGTGGTGAGTCCACGTGAGTGGTGTGGTGAATTGTATTTAATGCTGTCCCTTATGGTGAAGAGGGAGTCCAGTGTGTATCCTGCAGTGTGGATTGGTTCTGAGACGATTGACTGAGTCTAATGTGACTCAAGTGTTTGAGGATTGCTTGGACTTGCTCTAGATTGTCTCATGATATTTGGTGCTGCAAGTGTCTCTTTTGACATAGGGGAATTCTCCCTGAATCTAACCACTGCTACCTTGTCCCCAGCGGTGGTCTGCCAGAACTGTTTGATCTCGTGGATGTTTTAATGGCTTCCAGGACTCTTTGCATTACCTAGTCAATGTCCTACCTCTGGGCTTTTTCTCATGGTTGCCTGAATTGTAACTGTGCTGTCTGTGATGCCTCGTCTTGTGCCCCTGGGTGTTCACCAGTGGACGTCTTCGCTGCTGGGCAAAATCACTTGGGTACCATGATATAGAGATAAGCTAGCATTTTAACAATGCACTCAGCTCCTGTCTACATTGGTTCCCTACCCCTTTCCATCCCACACTCATCTCCACTATTGACAGTATGCTCATAAGCACTGGTACAAGTGTCCAATGTGTGAAATTATTGTGCCCCTGCTAAGACTGCTCCTCCCCAAAGCAGGGAAATGTCTTACCCCCATGCAGCTCACAGAGTTGATGACATTACTCCCTGCAAAACTTTGACCTTGGCACTCCAGGACATCCTGGCCCCTCCCACATCTCTGCTGATGCATCACACAGCTCTGCCCTTTCTAACAAAGTTGCCCCTGACATGCTTTGCCAAGTCCCAAGGTTCAGACCTGGTGTGTTGTGACTGCCCTCAAGCTACACCACTATACCTGACAGAGTAACTTTCACATCTATGGAATTCTTTGTGCGGGTGATGAAACAAGTGCTAACATTACTAAAACATAGTAATTGACTATTAAATGAATGTAATATGACCCATTTATTTTCACCTCCTCCTGAAATGCAGAATCCCACAATCCAAATTGCCTTGCTGCAACCTGAACCATGAAAATCCTTTTGAAGCAGTTTGCTCCATAATAAAGAATTCTGTACACAAAATACACCACATTTGTCATGTTATTGTCCATATGAAAATTATCACTGCTTGTACTTGCCCAGATAACTGACCTGACCATGGGGCCTCCAAGGTCCGAACCTGGAATCATCAGAGTAAAAGTCTAAGATCAGCCCCACTGCAAGGGACCTTGGCCGTAGTCCGGCCATAAAATTGGGTTTGCCCCTCTTGGCCTTCACTGGAATTGCCTGAAGGGGCCCTTACGTGATTTACGATGTGCGTGTTCTCGAGAACTGCTGTCTTGCATCGGATTTGTATTCAAGGCACAACCTACTCCGGAACACCAGTCTACATGTAAAATAACCTCCCAAGGGTAAGCTACGCAAAAGGTGTAGGGTTGTGAGAATTATACATTACATAAAGAAATGTCAGTTGTTATTGAGGGTACCTGGGGAGCGAAAGGCGAAGTCGGTCTCCCCCTGGGTTGTTCCTGGGATGGAGCAGGCCAGGACAGGCTATGGGCTAAGGAAAGGAGATGGGGTGGGTGTGAGGGAAAGATATTTCAGGAAGGGTAAGATCTCACTGACTCCTTCTCCATTGGCAGACAGTAAGAATTGTGAACTGTGAGGGAGAGTGAGGAGTTTTGTTGGGAGGATGCAGGATGGTGACACGGCAAGGAAGGCTTTGAACACTTTGGGGGTCATTCTGACCTTGGCGGACGGCGGAGGCCGTCCGCCAAGGTACCGCCGTCAGAACACCGCACCGCGGTCGAAAGACCGCGGCGGTGATTCTGACATTTGCCCTGGGCTGGCGGGCGGCCGCCAAAAGACCGCCCGCCAGCCCAGGGCAAATCAACCTTCCCACTAGGATGCCGGCTCAGAATTGAGCCGGCGGAGTGGGAAGGTGCGACGGGTGCAGTTGCACCCATCGCGTATTTCAGTGTCTGCTGGGCAGACACTGAAATACTTTTTGGGGCCCTCTTACGGGGGCCCCTGCCATGCCCATGCCATTGGCATGGGCATGGCAGGGGCCCCCAGGGGCCCCGCGGCACCCCCTACCGCCATCCTGTTCATGGCGGGAGAGCCGCCATGAACAGGATGGCGGTAGGGGGTGTCAGAATCCCCATGGCGGCGGAGCGCGCTCCGCCGCCATGGAGGATTCAGACGGGCAGCGGAAAGTCGGCGGTACACCGCCGACTTTCCGTTTCTGGCCGCAGCTGAACCGCCGCGGTCAGAATGCCCCGCAGTGCACCGCCAGCCTGTTGGCGGTGCTACCGCCGACCTCCGCCATGGCGGTAATTACCGCCATGGTCAGAATGACCCCCTTTATGTACGCCAGGGCAGGATGATCCTCTCAAGCCTGGTGTCCTGGATCAGGCTTAGGTGGGGTGGTGTGCCCGTTGCGGGCAGTGTCGGGTGGGGTAGTGGCTGTAGTTGCAGCTTGCTCTGCTCCTCAGGGCAGGTTGCATGTGAGGCGGGGTGGGGGGGAAGAAAACCGACACACCGAAAGTGGTGGCATGAAAGAAGGCCTGATGTAGGAAGCAGAGCTTATTGGACTCTGCAGGGCGGGCTGAGGCCGGAGATGCCGTGGGTGGAAAGGGAGGAGGCAGGGTTGTTTTCTACAAATACAATCTGTGGACTATTTCATGATAAGCGTGGGCGGTGATTGGGCCTGATTTCATTTGATGCTAGAATTTCATGAAAAGCCTAGTCATGTAACTCTAGTAGGTATGGATTTCTGTGGAATTTAGTCAGTATTTTTTTGTGATTTCACGAGGTGTTTTCTGAATCTGCCTTATTAAATCTCGTTTTTCACTTCCAAATGGAGACTGGGTGTTCTAGCCGCACCTTCCCCTGGCACCAGCGGGAAAGATCGAGACTGATGTGATCAGATATGAATAGGAGTGGTGATGACCCAAAAAGAGAATTCAGTCGCTGAATCACTGCATCCCGAATGCCCAACCCGCCTTTTTCACCCCTCACTGAGAGGAGACGCTTTAATCAGCTGCACAAACAAAATGTCATTTTCAAAAACAATTCCAACAGCGAGACTCGATACGAAAATAAATTGGCACTGTATTTTTCGAGAATTCTTTCGAACTCCTGAGGACCAAACAATGGCAGCATTTTGGCAAGTCAATAAAAAGAGACAAATGCTCCAGTGTAGTGTGAAGTAGGACTGAAACATTCTGCATGTTCATCTGCACACACTGCTAGGTATCAAGGTTCTTAGGGCCATATGTACGAACACATTTTCCCATTGACACAGAATGGGAAAAACCCTTTGCTACATCTGGCCCTTAATCTCTATTAAAGGCACACGCAGAAAGCATGTACGTTCAAATTTTCACAGCTAAACACCACTTATTAACTTCAGTGGTTCCACTAAAAAAAGCCATTTACAATGTAACCATTGCCCTGCTGCAGTTTGAGGTATCTGATGCCAATTGTAGCAACATTTGGAAAAGTATAATGGTTCCATGTTTTGCTTTGAATCACTGAAACTAAATAAATGTAATATACCACAGCCTCTTTCTTCAATTCTCCCTTATCTCTCCTTTTTTTTTAGGTGAATGTGTGTGTGTGTGTGCGCAGGGTTGTGGATACCAAGCAAGGCTTTTACAACATTTCTAGTTTCTCTAGTGTGAGATTGATTGCACACGTGCAATTTTTGCCCTTTGCAGTAACATCGTACTGCACAGAAACCGCAAGCACAATTACTCTGTCAGTGTCCAGGTGATAGTAGACCATCAGCGAATGATTATCAATATTCTGCCGAAGTTTGCAGGAGGTGCACATGTACTTCTTTCATCACAGTACCATCAATCAGCTGTTTCTGAATGGCAGATATGGGAATGGCTAACTCTTCCGTAGGGAAAGCTGAAATATATATTATATCAGCTAAGATGGTGTAATGTGTGACATGATAGCCATCTCTATGTTTCACATCTTGGGTACATGTTAACTCTAGGTACATGTGTGATAACAAATGTATAAAGTTCACCTAATTTTCAGGCATTCCAACATTCTAGGTCCAAACATACACATAGATGTTAAGCCACATTATTATTATTATTATTATTATTATTATTATTATTATTATTATTATTATTATTATCCTTATTGTTGTTGTTATTATTATTATTGATATTATTATTATTATTATTATTATTATTATTATTATTATTATTATTATTATTAGTATTATTGTTATTATTATTATTATTATTATGTGATTATAATTATTGTTATTACTGATATAATATTATTATTAGTAGTAGTAGTAATAATAATAATAATAATAATATAATAATGAAATAGTGGTTTGTTAAGTGCATGGCAACCCATATGTATCCCAGTGCTTGCTGACATGGACTATGATAGTAAGTCCCAGGGGGGTTAACTCTCAAACAACCAAGTTTTAAACCATTTTCTAAAGGGCAATTCATTATCAACTGTCTGGAAGGTAGTGGGCAGCGTATTCCTGAGTTTTGCTACATTTATATCTGAAAGTTCTTCCTCTGATCCTAGCCCTTCTGATGGGTGAGACCACAGCCTGTAGTGTATTATCAATTCTAAGAGATCTCCCAGGTTTGTAGCGAGCGATCAGCTGTTGGGAGATGGAAGGGCCTTGATTTGGGAAAGCTCTGTGTGGAACACACAGAGCTTTGAAATTGATCCTTTGCGCAACCAGGAGCCAATGGAGATCAGATATGGCCTGATGTGCTGAGAGGTGTCTGGGGATGATTAAGAGGATCTTGGCTGCTGTGTTTTGCACCACTTGCAGTTTGTGTATCGCTACTTTTGGTGCTCCCAGATAGGGGGAGTTTCCATAGTCCAGGTGAGAGAGAATCAGTGCCTGAACTACTACTCTCTTGGAGAGAGGGGGGATCAAGTAAAAACATTTTGCACCATTCTTAGGATCCCATAGAATCAGGCCACAAATGTAGGTGCTTGAGTCTCCATGGGTATCCAGCCATACCCCTAAGCATTTTACAGCTTTTTTAAGGGTTTGGGGCAACATGAAGAAATCTGGCCAGCCCAGGGACTTTTAGAGTTTTTTTGCATTCTGTTGCAGTGTTCTCTAATAACCTCAACTCAAATGTACTGCCATTGAGATTTAAGCAGGATTTTTCCAATCAGCTGGCTACCCTCTCAAGGCATGGTCCAAGTGAAGGGGCAGCGTGTTCTTGATGGGGGGTATGAGAGAATACAAGACTGGTATCAACCACATAGAATACTAATGAGATCCCAAAAGGCAATACAATGTTGTCCAAAGGTCACATATATAGGTTGAACAATGTGGGACTCAGGAGATCCCTGCAGGACTCTGCACTTTAGAAGGAACAGGTCTGAACAGCAGGGTTTGTAGAAGACCTGGAAAGACCTACCCCTCCAGAATAAGCGGAGCCATTTGTGGGCCTAGTCAGACACTTCTGCTTTTTTAATCCTCTTGATGAGGATCTTATGATTTACTGTGTCGAAGGCAGCACTTAGATAAAGGAGATTGATGGCAACAGTACTCCTTGATCAAGTTTCCTTTTTGCCTCCTCAGCTACATCCAGAAGGGAGGTTTCAGTACTATGGTTGGGCCGAAATCATGTCTGGGAAGGGAGTAGGATGTGGTTACCTTCTAAAAATTCTGAAAGGTGCAAGTTAGCATGTTTTTCAAGCACCTTACTCAGACCTGGGAGTAACAAGATAGGTCAAAATATTTCTGGGCAACATGGGTCGACGTTCAATTTCTTTAGTTTATCTCTAACCATAGCGTGTTTCCACTGTATGGGTACAAATACCTCATCAGTGTGATAGATTAACAATATAGTCGGCTGAAGGTGCCTATATTGCCTGCATCTCAGTCCATCAATGTAAAACTTACAGTCAATAAATATGCTGTGGAAGTTGTCATGCACTAGGAAATAACATAGGCGAAATGCAACCAAGATAAGATATCACATTGTACTCATGATCCAAATCTGAACCCTCTCGTGCTAAATTGATACCAAAAACAAGGCATATGAGTACAGAATCACCAACAAGGCAAAATCACATACATTCATGTAAATACAGAAAGTGTTGTACACAGGTTTGTCTACATTGTGTTGTTCCATTTGAAAAAGGACAAAATTGCCATACCTATTTGTCAATCTAAGTTCACCAAGACAACGTGCCATACAAGGAGCTTTAGCTGATTTATTAATAAATCCAATTTAACTATCCATGTCACTTGTTGGAAATTGGTTACATTTACTAAGCAAATAGGGCTGCTAAATTAAGTAAACAAATCAAAGACTGTGCAAATGTCATGTAGCTAAGCAAGGACATCATAGTTGATAAAAGGACAAATGTATGTGTGAGTGGAAAACATGTTGACACTGTCACAACCTATATAGGACTAAATGTATGAAAGATAATCTGATCATATGTTTTTTGAGTGCAAATCTCATGTAGCTGTTAAAACCATTCTATAGTACTTATAGTCATATTTTGACTAAACATGAAAGTTATCATGTTGATGTGCTGCATGTTTCACACCTTGGACAATACGTACAATGACACATGTAAGTTGAACATACATGCGTAAAGCAATGGTCAAATACATTTAAGACATATCTATTAAAAGTTTAAGAAATGTGTACGAGATTGCCTGCATACATATCACATGTAGGGCATGATTTAGATGTTGGTGGATAGAATACTCCGTCACAAACATGATGGATATCCCGTCCACCGTATTACGGTCCCCATAGGATGTATTGGGCTCAGAATGTGGTGGATGGGATATCAGCCATGTTTGTGATGGAGTATTCCCCTTCACCAAGATCTATATCAGGCACATAGTCAGTTATACCTAAGTAACAATGTCTGAAATCATTGACTCTTGGTATTTTCCACTTTTCACATGACCAAGGATATGATTTGCAGACATGGCTCATGACCCCATTCCCCACTCCACAATCGTTCTCTAAGTGTTTTTGTTTTGTCTTTGTAACAGTATTTGTATTGTTGGGTATTTGCACATTTTGGGGTAATAGTTAATTAGGGATAGTTGGAGGTTCAAGGGGTTATAGTTTTTGTTTGGTGAGTTAAGGCTTAGGTAAGGCTTTTGCCATTGTGGCGATGTTGGGGAAAGAAAGAGGTACGAACTTCAGTTCCAGAGAGATTGGCTGTCTCATCTGGCTGGTAAAACACTTCCTGCCGTTGATGGTAGCTGGAGGGGGAAGGGTCAGCCAGGGGTACTGACCAAAAGATTGGAAAGATTGGTCAGAGGGAGCAGTTGCGATGGTATCTGAGCAAGGTGGTCCATGAGGAGAACATAATCTTCCAAATCAAACATTGTTGGGCGTACATCGAAGCCTGGTAGGCAGATGTTGTGGACCATGTGCGATTTGAGAGCCCACAGGTAAGTATTGTTGTACCATCAATGTGTGGTAATGTAGATAACTTTGTTAACGTACATATCAATATGAAAATGTATTTGCAATGTGTGGATGCCCTATCTCATGACACACAAGGCAATACAGAGTGACTTCAGGTGGCAAATGTATTAAACTGCCACACAAAGACGCACACCTGGAAAAAATGTATCCCTGCCTTACAGGGAGCTACCACTCTTGACATGGTGATGCCGCAAGTAAGTGTCACAAGTAAATGGTTGTAGCTCTGTGAGGTGTGTGTGATTCATAATAGTTGTAACAGTATGATGTGTATGGGGCGGTATACATCACCTGACAACAACTCACTCAGAATCATTGATCAAATACAACATCACATGTGTCAACAGATTTCAAGAAAAACAAGGAGGCATGTTCATGTGAATGTAGTGTAAACATATGGTGTGGGTAAGAGTTTTCTGCAGTAGCCCACTTAGAACACGGGGATAGTATACCTGTGACACTACCTGTGTCATGCTTAATAATACTTTTCATAAACATTAATGACAGTGTTAGCAGGTTAGGCATCACTATGCCATTATTGCACAACAATTAGATGCTGGAAATATGGTAGAAACATCCCAACTTTGGTTGAATCCCGAATAACCTACGAAAAAGTACAATTGACATCTCAGCACGGGTTGCTGCAGGAATGTGAGTCATTTGTTTGACTTCGTAACATTCCCACCTTATTACCACTTACCTGAGGTGTAGCTGTTGTTATCTTGTCTCAGGTGTGACTGAGCCTCAATCAGGGGTGCCCATGTGAGACCTATGTTGAATGGAGTGACGATGGACCCATTACACTAATGGTCTGGAGGCTGCGTATATGTGGGGCTTCTCATGTATCAATCCAAGGTTTGCTTTATCACAATAGCTCTCAGCCTGTCCAATGCACATTGTGAGGGTAGATGCGCACATGGTGGGGAATATGTGCTGTGGCCTCTCAGTTGTACTGTGGATGGCAGCCTTCATATCTAAGTAATTTATGTATCTGTTAACCAAAGAGTGGCAATAGCATTGTTGTAATACCATGCAGCCCCAGTAGGCCTCACTGTGTATATACATAGTCAATGGCCTAAGTCTGGCAAGCAGACCATGTACACATACGCTGAACTTAATTGGGTGATTTTGACATACTGCAATTGTTGAAGCCATTGTAATGAAGGAATATTGGACTTCAATCTACCAATATTGGTTGTAGGAATGGAGAGGCACTTATGATTGCACTACAGTGTCAGTCGAAATTTATGATACATGATGTACATGTTATACTTGCCCTAATAAGAGGTCCAATCTTCTCCATAGCTAACAACACCTGAAATGGCAAGAACCTTTGCTCTTAGGCGGGCACGGTATTCCCACGTCATTAAGATTGTACCTGGCTTCAGAAACAAGGACCACACATATTATCAGAACAAGTCAGCTGGAATTTAGGTCATCCACTCAAGCACCAATGACTACCTCCGCTACAGATTTGCACCGTGGTGTTCAGCAGCCCTTCCCACCCCACCCCTGAACCCTCAGGAGCACAGAGTCACCAAGACACTCATCAGGGACAAGTTGGAGGTTCTGCACAGAACAAATGTAATGCTTTACCAGTCAGGAGGGTGAGGAGAGAAGAAGTGACAAGAGGATTGCCACTTGGAGAAGGAGCAGAAGTGGCAGGGTGACCTTCAGCAGATGTGCTATGAGACACTGGAGTGGATAGCCGCACAGATTTAACCTCTCCCATGGACATCCCATTCCCTGTTTGTTATGCATTTTACATAGATATTTTTTGTAATCAGCGTTCTAGGGATGTTTAGTATAGCATTAGAACAAGTTTAGGTTAGTTTTTGATAAGTATGTTTTTTGTATTTAGTAGTTTTATAGTAAGCTTTCATTATGGTAGGTTTTTAAGTGGGCGAGGGAGTTAATGTTTGCTGTTAAAAAAATAATAAAAACTACAAATACCAAACAAAATATATCTTTAGGCTTCTATGTGTAACTTGTATATGTTTAGAATGTGGTTGAACACGGAGGTAAACACTGCACCGCCGGCGATGGCGGTAAGAACCGCCAACAGACGTGCGGTCCGAATTGCCAAATAATGGAACAACTGAAACACAGGCATCCTGAAAACCACTCACCGCCAGCAGAGGAGTGCTGACAACGATGGCAGAGCCCGCCCATAGGCCGACGGAAAGGCCCTACCTGCCCATCAAATGATGAAGCACTAGACCGCCATCAGTTCCGGGGTGGGAACCACTGCCATGCAAAGCCAGACGGAAACTAACCAAATATAAGGAAACACTCACCGGAGGCTCACACAACATGCTGAAGAAGACATGGAGAGAAAGTTGCAGATAATGCCAGCCCTGCTCCTTGCCATATACCTCCGTGACCGAGACCGCCGACGAAGACGATGATGCTAAGTACTGCAACCTACAAAACAAGGGAAGGAAGGGCACAGTTACATACCCACCCACTCCACCCACCCTGCAACGCTCCCACAACCCTTCACAGCTACACAAGCCATACACCCCACAGCAAGAGTTACTTACCCGACACACGACAAATCCAACCTGCCCAAATTAGATACATGTGCCCAACAACCCCGAACAATGAGACGAGATACCACGGATCCAGAGTGTGTCTCAAACAACACAGGCCACACATTAACCTTTATTGTGCTCGCTGAGCAACAGAAGTGCATAGAAGGCCAATGGCCAGTCCATAGTCAAATAAGTCTGATGGGCCACAATGGCCCCAACTTGACTTCCACAAGTGCAATAGTACTCCACCTCAGAGGGGCAACAATGGGGCATCCAAGCACCTCGGGGAACAGGGGCAGGGGGTGGTGGGGTGGCGATTTATGACTGGGGGGGGGCATAGATTTACGTTTGGAAGGTGGAGGGGGCTTAGGTTTAGTCACAGCAGCTGGTGGAGCAGACCTGGCCTGGGGTGCGGCAGATGTTCCTGGGCCAGCACAGGATCTCTTCCTCACAGGGGAGGTAGCACGGAAATGGGAAGGGTGGACAGGGGCGGGCTGTGATGTGGGAGGAGTGGACAGGGCAAGGAGGTGAGCACGTTTAGGGACAAGGCGGGATGGGCCAGTAGGTTCAAATAGGTCAACATGGGATAGGAAAAGTTTCTTAGGTGCGTTTGGGGTGGACCTGGAGGAAGGTGTGGGAGTGGAGGTAGAGGGAGTGGTTGTGACAGGTGTAGGTGTGCGTGATGTGGCTGCAGGGGACTGGACAGTATGCTGAAGTGTGGTGGATGTGTGATGGGTGTGTGTTTCGGTGCGTTTGAGTGTCTTGGGAGGAGGGTGGTGGACACAGTGGGACAAGACAGGCTGTCAGTTTAAATGTATGTTGTCTGGGTTTCTGCAAGTCTGGTGAGTGTGCTGAATGTGTCAACTAAAGTCGTTGTGGTGAGTGCAGGTGTGGTATCTGGGGTGCATGAATGGATGTGTGCTATTGTGGTGACTGCAGGAATAGGGTCAGCAACATTGAATGAGGGTGCAGTGCCTGTGGGTGTGCATGTACAGGGGACAGACAGTGAGGCAGAAGAGGTGGACACACGGGGGAAGTGAATGTTGGTGTGTGCATGTGTATGTTGGCTGTGTGTATTCTTGTGGTGGGAGGTGTGGTGCTTGTGTTTTGACGTGCGCTTCTTGTGTGTTGAGGTGTGTGCCTACATGTCAGAATGTGTGCTTCGGACGGGTGAACGGAGTGGGGTGCTGAAAGTGGTAGAGGTGGTTGGAGGGGGGACCGAATGACCAGGGACACTGGCTGCCGTCCAAGAGGAGGCCAGAGCCTGACAAGATCTCTTTAGGCCAGACACAGCTCTGTGAATGCCATCCAGATAGGCATTGGTCTGCTGCACCTCTGATGCTAGCCCCTGGATCGCATTGACGATGGTTGCCTGCCCTACAGAGATGGTTCTCAGGAGGTCAATAGCCTCCTCTGTGAGGGCAGCAGGGCTGACTGGGGCAGGGGAGAAGGTGACTGGCGCGAAGGAGACGCCCACCCTTCTGGGTGAGTGGGCACGGGCACCTCGGTGGGGAACAACTTTTAGGGCAGTGATGGTATGGGGGTGGCGGAAAATGACACAGTAGAGGTGCGCCCACTATGCTCTTCCACTGCCAGGGAGCTCCCATCGGAGGAGGTATCGGAGTCACTACCTCCAGTGCTAGTTGCCTCCCCCATGGTACTTCCCTCACCCTCCAACCCACTGGTCCCCTTGGCGTCGGACGACTCTGCCTCCGAGGATCCATGAGCCGCTGCCTCCCCACTTGCCGGTGCCTCAGCTCCCTCCCCAGATGATGCTGATGTACATAGACAACACAAGAGAACAGGGATGGGAAACAAAACAGGAGAGACACTTGTAAATACCTGAATGTAGGTACATTAGTGGTTCACACATACACCCACCCAGACAACCTTCCACCTGGCAGCACCTACCGCTATACACATGGCTATGCCCCTGACTGGTGGCCAGAACACTGCTCTACAGCCATTCCCCAACTAACTTAAGGACCTGACGTACTGCAGACTTGACCCAAACACCCCTACTCCCCACGGGGGCCATTATGTAGATGGCCATCAGTCATAGTCCCTGCCACTAGACAGCATAAATATGAATGAAAACACACACATC
The DNA here is from genome assembly GCF_031143425.1 of Pleurodeles waltl. Taxonomy (NCBI): domain Eukaryota; kingdom Metazoa; phylum Chordata; class Amphibia; order Caudata; family Salamandridae; genus Pleurodeles; species Pleurodeles waltl. The sequence continues at coordinate 361,487,745 of NC_090448.1, read as the reverse complement.
CATCAAGGGGCCAAAATATGGTATATGTACTCACCCCCTTGTGACTGCTGTGCAGCCTTCAAGCGCCCATTCAGGTCAGGGTATGCCACCGCCAGGATGTTTTGCATAAGTGGGGTCAGTGCCCGGCTGGCACCCCTTCCTCATTGGGAGGACTTCCCCAGATGGGCCTCCCAGATCTTCCTCGCCCAGCGCTGCAGGTCCTCCCACCTTTTCCTGCAGTGGGTGCTCCGCTGGTTGAAGACCCCCAGGGTCCACACTTCCTTGGCAATGGTATGTCTAAGTCCCCTCTTCTGGTGGGGGCTTACCTATAAGGGACACACAGAAAAGTAACAATGAGGTCAGACACTGGGCAATCATATACCGCTGGCTATATGTCCACTATGGGACGGACATTTCAAACAGCCTAACAGCACACACACACGTAGCATGTCAGGAACCCTGCACCATACAGTGTCACAAGTGCACACATGTATGCAGCCAACACCCACCACTACACACATCCATGCCCCCCAATCCTCCTACTCACCTGTACCTCTGGCCGACCATAGAACTTGGCGTACAGGGGCAGGACCCCATTCACAAGCTTATCCAATTCCTCGTTGGTGAATGCCGGGGCCCTTTCCCCTGCAACATGTTCCATTTCCATGACCAGAGGCAGGACACAGCAGTACACTCAGTGGAGTACCTGCATGCACGAGATCAGGGAGTCAAGTGAAGTTGGGGTGACGACTTCGCGTACGCACCGTGACGTTGTGCACCGTCACCACCGGCAGCGATCATGATACGCTAAGAATGCCCATTGACAACCATGTTAACTAATGAATTTGCGCACAGCGGTAAACACTGCCTTACACTATTACATCAACCGCTATCGGTATGAGGTCACTTCCACCACAAGTCTTCTGGATTACAGGGAGCAGACATTTTGGCTGCTGACACCAGTGAGGAATCCTGGAACAGATGCAGAGAGGAATTACAATGAGGCCCATGGACGTACCAGGAGGGTGATAGAGCACACAATATGTCTCCTGAAGGCTATATTTCATTGCCTACATATCTCTGGGGGTTCCCTGGCCCATGTGCCTGAAAAGGTGTGAAAAATAGTGGTGACCTGATGCATGCTGCACAACGTGGCTGTGAGAAATTCTATCCCCTCTTGGAGGAGGAGGGTGCTGTATATCCAGACCAGCTTCCTCAGAGAGGGGATGAGAGTGATGGAGTTGTTGAAGAGGGGGAAGATGTAAATTTCAGGACCCAACTGATACAACTCTACTTCCAGTAACTCTGTGGGACAATTGGATGAGATTGCTGTCTGTTCAGCATACTGTCAGTGTGCCTTGTCATCTGGGGGGGTGTTGGGTCAATACTCATTGCCACTGTGACCAGATCTGCATAGGACAGGTTACATTATAGTATAATAGTTCAAGACATCTGTAGGCACAACAACATGTAATGCATATGGTGGATTTCCTGCTTCTCAGATAATAATAAATGAGTTATCATACAGTTGCATCCATACTTCACTTTGTTTCTACATAATGGCAGGGGACATTGTAAGAGGTGAACTGGTGTTTTATTTGGTGCAGGGGTTAAATCGTGCAGATTACAGTGATGGGAGTGGGCTACTGGTGGTTGTACAATATGGCAACATGGTCGCAGCATTTGTTGGCAGTAGTGGTAGGTCCATCTATGGTTACAGGAGTTTGTTGTAGTTTTCATACGGTTTGGTCGTTGATTCAGTGGACACTTGGAGGACAGTTCTTGCCAGAGTCACTTTCTAGAGGGGGCCTTGGTCTTGGAAGGTGTTCCAGTGCCATATCTGGGCCTGAGGGTCCGTTTAGGTGCCTGGTCATGGTCTGTACGGGTTGAGATGGATGTCCCCTGTGTGTCCTGAGAGGGTGGAACATGTGCAGTTGCTGCTGATGCTGTTGTTGTCCGTTCTGTAGCCTGGCCTGTAGTAGGGGCTTCCTGGTCTGTGTGGGCCTCAGGCTGTGTTGGGAAAAGGTGCAGCAGCGCACCTGCTATGTTGGCCATTGTGGCATTGTGCAGTTTCCACTGCTCCATGGCCTCTTGGTGGTGTGCTAGCTGCATCCTTTGACTCTGCTCCAGGGTGGATACTATTTGGCCCAATATGTCCTGGGTATGGTGATATGCTCCCAGGACCTCAGAGATCACATCCTGGGCTGCAGCATCCATCCTGTAGCCTCTCTCCTGGGCAACTGATGCCCTCCCACTGGGCCTAGCCCCTTGTGCCTGTGTCCCCTGCACAGGTCTGGCGGTACCACTTGTACTGGGGCCATCGTCTTCCTACCTGTTAGTAGGGGATGACTGTGGCCTCTGTCCATGTGTTCCACCAGTCTGTGGCCTGGATACACAGGTGAGGGGACGGTTGCCCTGGGCTGATGTTGTTGGCTGGGTGGTAGGGGTGTCAATGGTATCCTGGGTGGGGCTGCTGGATGGTGACAGTCCAGGACTGTGCGAGGGGCCAGGGTGATCATCAATGTCCAAGGTTCCACCCCCAGTGTCCTGGGAGATGCCTCTGTCTCCCTGTGGGGCACTGCCACTCCTTTTCCTGGCCGTCAGGGTGGCATGGGTGGTGTTGACTTTTGGGGGGGAATGGACATGTCTGTTACAATTGCATGATCAGATGGGGTGCACAGGACTAGGCAGTTTTGTGCAGATTTTCACACTTTCGAGCCATGCAGAATGCTTTTGTGAGGTTAGCATTGCTTTTTGCTTAGGATGTGGAGGTGCATTGTGGTTGCTGTAGGTCCATTCCTCCTGTGAGTCCCTCAGGGTGCAGGATGGCCAGTACCTTTTCCTTCCAGTCAGTGTAGTCGGGTGGTGTTGGTGGAGGTCCTCCCCCAGTCTTCTGGACTGCAATGTGGTGCCTGGATGCCATGGATCTGACCTTCCCACGCAGGTCATTCCATCTCTTGCGGATGTCTTCCCTGGTGCGTGGATGGTGTCCCACTGCATTGACCTTGTTGACTATTGTCTGCCACAGCTCCATCTTCCTGGTGATGGGTGTGTGCTGGACCTGTGCCCCGAATAATTGTGGCTCCACCTTCAGGATCTCATCCACCATGGTCCTTAGCTCCCTTTCTGCGAAGCGTGGGTGTTTGGGGGGTGCCATGGTGAGTGTTGTGAATGGTGTCTTGTGTAGATCTAGGTGTGTGGCGGTCTGTACCGACAATGGTCATTCGGCTTCCACTGACCGCCGCAGTGATTTGTGCTTCATTATTATTTTTTTTTCATAACTTGTGGGCGAGTGTTTGTGTGCTCGGCGGTGGTGAGGTGGGAGGTCCAGCATTTCTGCCGACAACGTCCTGGCGGTGACTGGTGGCTGGGAGATTTTTGTCAGTTTCAGATTTTTCCATCATTACAAGGCGGGTTTCTGTTCACCGCCAATGGCGGTCTTCTGTTCGCCGTCACCACGGTGGTCGACTGTGTTTACCGCCATGTTCATAATGAGGGACTTAGTATCTGATCCTGCTTCAGACTTGTCCTCTATTACCAGAGTTAGGGTTTGAGCAGCAGTCATCCAATAAAATGCCATCTCTGCTACTGTCTAAACTGTCCCTCTAAAACACTAGCCTAAGAAGAAGACAGATATGGTCACAAAATTTCTGGTGGGTGTGTTTGTGATGTGTGCAACAGTAAATATCATTAACCTTACCTTCGCTCCTTACCTCAATCAGCAGGTTCTCTGAAGACATTAAAAAAAAAAAGGCACGCTATTACTTCACCTTCCCATATACCCATCATCACAGCGTTTAGCGATGGTGGCGCCTAGTCCGACAATCATTTTTGGTGCTCCCATTCCCAAGACCTCCTCCTTGGATTTCCTCACTACCACCCAGCAAAAGTGCCCTTTATCTCACCATAGCCCCCCTCGCACATTCATTTCATTTGTTCTAAAGTGCAGGTAATGACTGGCTTTACTGTTCCACTCAGCTATTCACATAAAATACAGATCTATTCTTTGTAGCTGGCATATAAACCTTCTGCGCTACTTTATGGCATCAAAACTTCCACTAGACAAAAGTTCGATCTCTTTCTCTAGATGGACCATAATCAAAAGAGTTATCTTGACATTTTTATTGCTGCCTAAAAGCTAGGGTCGAAAGGCGTCGGTTGGAACCGAAAATTAGTGACAAAGAAATCTCTGGAGTGCAGCATTATTCTGGTGATGTGTACATGTTACAGACGTATGGTCAATCTCTGACGCTGGCACCGGCAAAGAAGCGTGCTGTGGGGTGACTTTATATATATATATATATATATAGATATATGTATATGTCTATCTATATATATATATATAAACACTCGTTCAGCGTAGTCACTCTGCTCCTGAATGCCGGCTGTGCCCGAGAACTGACATGCGCCACCCCGTCTATATAATAACACTTGCTTCAAAGAAGATTGGCACTCCAAAGCGAACTGCAGTTAAAATTTATTTAACGGTTCACAGGAACACGTTTCAGCATCACTTCCTTCATCAACCTGTCTTGCGCCATGTTTGTTTACAATTTATAACATCACATGATCACATGACCAATATACATAATAAAGCTGCATTCTTATTCAAAATGAAAATGGCATTGTTAGAAATGGGGTTTCTGGTTGGCTAGGGTATGCACCTCAGCCAGGCAGAACTTACCCACTCTAGTCAGGGCAAGGGAGTTACATGTCCAAGATAACCCCTGCTCACCCCCTTGGTAGCTTGGCACGAGCAGTCAGGCTTAACCCAGAGGCAATGTGTAAAGCGTTTGCACAACACACACAATACACGTGACGCAATATCCCCACCACAAAGGAAACACAACACCAGATTATATGAAAATATACTGTATTGTACACAAGGCAATTATCAGACCAAACATCACATATCAGTACTATCCTGCTACCTAAGCAGTTGTCAGAACGTTACACATTAGTTACTCTGCAAACTAGCAGTAGTCACACATAACACACAGGCTACTCAGTATTCTGCAACATAAGCAGTAGTCAGGAAAACACGTTATTACATCACAGCACTTGTCATAAGAATATCATAAAATGCCCATAGTAGGAACATTAGAAAACATATGGCAAGTTAGAAAAACATATTAGCAAGCATGTCCATAAAAGGAACATTTGCATACACATATGTAAAAACATCAAACGCAGGTAGGTAATATATGAATCAAACAAAAGTCTGTAGAAAGAACTTTGGATTGCAACTATATTGGTCCTTTAAACAGTACCTGGTTGGATGAAGGCACCTCCAGTGCCTAGAAGGCGAACAATGGGGCCCCCGGGGCTCCTATGCGCAAAACGGGGGCCTCCCTTATACTCTGGGGTTAGAGGAGGGCGACATGCACCTCCTCTCTTTTATAGACAGGCCCCTCGAGGGACCGTGATTACTGGGGGCCCCCTAGGGCCTCAACCGGCCCTCACGAGGGGGGCCAAAGCCAGCAAAAACAACTTAGGGCAGGAGGGGGGCACCACGCACCCCCTCCGGTTTAATGACAGGCCCCTCCCGGGAGCTTGCGATCTCTGGGGGCCCCCCCGGGCCTCCACTGGCCCTTCCACCAAGGGGGGGGGCACAATAATGCCCGTTTTACCTAACAGCAGAAAAGGAGCATCCTGCTTCTAACGCAGAGGCCAAGGGGAAGGGTGCACTCCCCGCGCCTTCCCCTGGTCCTGCCGTGAAGCCACAAGAAGATCGGACCCCTCCTGGGGCCCGAGCAGACACTCGCCTGCAACCGATGTGGTGTGCGAGTGTTCTTCCAGCTTCCCGGGCAGCTGCGGTGTTCTTATTTAAAGGGGCACAATGCAGCAAGGAGCCTATGAGCTCCCAAGGCTCCATAAGCGTGCTGCAATCAGCACTATGGCAGCCGCAACCACGGAGAAGCACCCCTCATGAAGAAATGGATGCAGGGGTCAGGGGTCACATCACCCTGCCCCTGGGAGCAGAATCTTAAAACAAGGTCCTCAGGTGGAGGGCCCAGCTACAGGCCAGCACAAGGGAAAGGCAGCAAGTGGCAAGTCCTTCACAGTGACCAGGCAGGTCACAGGTCAGCACAGCAGCAGCAGTCTATGGCGGTTCCTGGTGAGTCCTTTCAGCCTTTGGTGTCCAGTTCCAAGATGATTCCAAGAGTCTCCAAATTGTGGGGAAAGTTCCCCTGTACTTATAGTCAGTTCTTACAGTGTTTTACAATGGTAGGGAGAGGAGGTTCCAGCCAGTTACAACTGGTTCTGGGAGTGCCCCCTCTCTCCTTTCAGCACAGGCTCCAAACATCAGTGGGGGATTAACGACCCTATTGTGTGAGGTCAGGGCACAGTCTTTACAAATGCAGGTGTGCCCCGCCTCTCCCTTCTCTCAGCCCAGGAAGTCTATTCAGTATGCAGATGCACCTCTGTGACACCTCCACCCTCCCTGTGTACAGGCTGTCTGAAAAGTATGCACAAAGCCCCAACTGTCACTCTGCCCAGACGTGGATTGGAGTCAAGCTGCAAAACACCAGAGTCATAAGCACAGATAAATGCGCACTTTCTAGAAGTGGCATTTCCGTGATAGTAATAAAAAATACACCCACACCAGTAAGCAGCATTTATTATGACCATCACAACCATACCAAACACGCCTACGCTACCCCTCATAAATCAGACAATACCCCTTACACATAAGGCAGGGCATTTCTAATGCAATCCTATGAGAAGGCAGCACTCACAGCAGTGAGACACCAGTTAGGCTGTTTGTCACTACCAGGACAGGCCACGAAATTTGGCACATGTCCCGCCTTTCTACATACATCGCACCCTGCCCATAGAGCTAGCTAGGGCGTACCTTAGGGGTAACTTACATGTAGTAAAAGGGGAGTTCTGGGGCTGGCAAGTAAGTTTCGATGCCAGGTCCCTGTGGTAGAAAACTGCGCACACAGGCCCTGCGCTAGCAGGCCTGAGTCAGGTTTAAAAGTCTACTTCAGTGGGTGGCGCAAGCAGCGCTGCAGGTCCACTAGTAGTATTTAATTTACAGGCCCTGGGTATAGAGATACCACTGTACAAGGGACTTATAGGTAAATTAAATATGCCAATTAGGTATAAGCCAATCATACCAACTTTAGATGGGAGAGCACCTGCACTTTAGCACTGGTCAGCAGTGATGAAGTGCTCAGAGTCCTAGAGCCAACAGCGAGAGGTCAGAAAAACCAGGAGGAAGGAGGCAAAAAGACTGCGGATGACCCTGCGTAAGGCAAAAAGTCCAAAAGGCATCATTTAATTATATATCTAATTCTAAATATATTCCATGTATTATATACAATTTTACTCTTGTTCTGAAATTCTCACTCGTGAAAGTGACCAGAGTGCACATAAAGACAAAGATGGTTGCATGATTTAACCATCAATTAATCTAAATTGCATACAATCATTATCGGTACCAACCAAAACTTCTAAATACATGATTTTCAAACAAATGTTAAATCAATGACTTTGCTAATCATAACAAATCCCTTCATTGACTTCATTGCCCAAGTGGGCTTACACTACTCCAATTCTAATTCGCCCACAAGTTATGAAAAAGAAATATTAATGACCAAATATATAATTTTTTTAAAAACCTTCTTGTCATTATGTGCACTTTGGTCGCTTTTGCCTTGGAGTGCTGATCTTCTTTGAAGCAAGAAGAAAGTGTTGTTTTATATATATATATATATATATATATATATATATATATATATATATATATATATATATTTACATATATATATATATGTGTGTGTGTGTGTGTATATATATATATATATATATATATATATATATGGAGGTGTATCATTGTTACAGTTTCGCTGGTCTGCCACTTATGCAAAATGTAATATGAAAAAGATTTAATGTATGGATTCACCCACACTCAACACATATAAGGCCTCTCCTGGGGCAGAGTAACATATCAGCTTTTTTGCCAGTGTTGCATTTCTCCTCATTTATCAGTATACACAGAGCCCAGGTAAGGTGCCCTTGTATGTCTTGGTTACTGTTATTCAAGGTATTGGGTTGCCCTTGTGCATCACAAGTACAATTGAAATCCATATGCAATATGAGCATGAGTATCTGGCTAATATTGGTACAACCATGATTATGTTCTGTTGAATATGTTTTGTGTGAGCAGTGAGGTGTTCACATTCGTTAATGAAGTTATATTTACTTTGCAACATATATGTGAATGTGTGGACCAATGTTTTGCCCTCACATGCCTTACACATCTCATTTATAGGCTGTAAGTATTTGAGTACTTTTCAAAACATTCTCACTGTGTGTCTATCAAGAAAATGCAGCTGGTTGATACACTCTAACGTTTAGGGTCATATTTCACAAACATTCACACAACCCTACTGTAGGAAAGTACCATCTTTCTTGGCATGTTACCCCCAATTTTACATGGATTTCAGTATGTTTTGCCTGTCTCACTGGGATCCTGCTAGCCAGGACCCCAGTGCTCATAGTTTGTGGCCTGAATGTGTATACCTGTGTAGTGCCTAACTGTGTCAATGAGACTCTGCTAATCGGAACCTCAGTGCTCATGCTCTCTCTGCCTTTAAATTTGTCACAATAGGCTAGTGACTAATTTTACCAATTTCAATTGGCATACTGGAACACCCTTATAATTCCCTAGAATATGGTACCTAGGTACCCAGGGTATTGGGGTTCCAGGAGATCCATATGGGCTGCAGCATTTCTTTTGCCACTCATAGAGAGCTCAGACAAACCTTTACACAGCACTGCCATTGCAGCCGGAGTGAAATAATGCACACGTTATTTTGCAGCCATTTTCACTGCACTTAAGTAACTTATAAGTCACCTATGTGTCTAACCTTCACTTGCCGAAGGTTAGGTGCAAAGTTACTAAGTGTGAGGGCACCTTTGCACTAGCAAAGTTGCCCCCACATAGTTCAGGGCCTTTTCCCGGGACCTTGTGACTGCGGGGGCACCATTACACGGGTGACCTACATATAGGTCAATACCTATATCTAGCTTCACAGTGGTAACTCCGATTATGGCCATGTAACATGTCTAAGATCATGGAATTGTCCCCCTATTCCAAATCTGGTATTGGGAAGCCATTTCCATGCATCCTGGGGGCTCCACTATGGACCCCCAGTACTGCCAAACCAGCTCTCTGGGGTTTTCTCTGCAGCTACAGCTGCTGCCACCCCACAGACAGGGTTCTGCCCTCCTGGGGTCTGGGCAGCCCAGTCCCAGGAAGGCAGAACAAAGCATTTCCTCTGAGAGTATGGTGTTACACCCTCTCTCTTTGGAAATAGGTGTTAAAGGCTGGGGAGGGGTAGCCTCTCCCAGCCTCTGGAAATGCTTTGAAGGGCACAGATGGTGCCCTCCTTATATAAGCCAGTCTACACCAGTTTAGGCAACCCCCAGTCCCTGCTCTGGCACAAAAGTGGACAAAGGAAAGGGGAGTGACCACTCCCCTGTCCATCACCACCCCAAGAGTGGTGCCAGGAGCTCCTCCAGTGTGTTTCAGACCTCTGCAATCTTGTTTCCAGAGGTGTGGGGGCACTCTGGAGGCCTCTGAGTAGCCAGTGCCAGCAGGTGACGCGAGAGACCTCTCCTGATAGGTGCATGACTGACTAGGTGGCCAATCCTCCTCTGTGGGCTATTTGAGGTCTCTCCAGTGGGCATTTTCTCAGATTTCGACTTGCAAGAATTCATCAGGGTTCCTCTGCCCTTCTCTCTTCGACTTCTGCCAAGGATCGACCACTGACTGCTCCAGGATGCCTGCAAAACTGCAACAAAGTAGCCAGAAGACTACCAGCGACATTGTAGCGCCTAATCCTGCCGGCTTTCTCGACTGTTTCCTGGTGGTGCATGCTCTGGGGGTTGCCTGTCTTCACCCTGCACTGGAAGCCATGAAGTAATCTCCTGTGGGTCGACGGAATCTTCCCCTGCTCCAGCAGGCACCAAACTTCAGCTTCACCGGTACTCTGGCTCCCCTCTCAACCTGACGAGTGTGGCCCCTGGAACACAGGTGGCGGACCCAAGTGACCCAGACTGCTCAGTGGTCCAAGTGTCCAAATTTGGAGGAGGTAAGTCCTTGCCTCTCCTCCCCAGACAGTAATCCTGTGCACTGCGTAATCTGCAGCTACATGGGCTTCTGTGCACATTTCCAATAAATCCTGCATGCACAGCTGAGCCTAGATCCCCAGCACTCAGTCCTGTGATGCTCAGCTCCCTGAGTTGATCTCCGGTGTCGTGGGACCTCCCTTTGCAGAGTTGAGATGACGCTGTGTTCGGACTTCTTGAACCCGTGTTCAAGCACTTCTGTGGGTGCTTCCTTCCTGTCCAAAGGCTCTCTACGTTGCTAAGGGCCCCCTCTGTCTCCTCAAGTGGCAACATCCTGGTCCTTCTTGGGCCCGGGCAGCACCCTTTTTCTCCAACCACAACGCTTTCCGCTAGCAAGGCTTGTTTGTGGTATTTTGCCAAGGAAACAACTCTGCATCCTCCAGCATGCCGTGGGACATCTTCTGCACGAAGAAGAACTTACTGCCTCCTTTCGTTGTTGCAAAACCTGCAGCTTCTTCCAACTGGAGGCAGCCATTTTGCACCATCATTCAGGGTTTAGTGGGCTCCTGCCCCCCCTGGACACTTTAGCGACTCTTGGACTTGGTCCCCTTCCTTTGCAGGTCTTCAGGTCCAAGAATCCATCTACAGTGCTGTGCAGTCTGTTGTGGTCCTTGCAAAATCCTTTGTCATGACTTTAGTGTGTTTCTGGGGAAATAGTGGTGCTTTTCTCCTACTTTCCATGGTCTTGGGGTGGGGTCTTCTTTACACCCTTAGTGTTTTCTTACACTCACAGCGACCCTCTACACATGACACTAGCCTAGGGGTCCATTCATGGTTTGCATTCCACTTTCTTAGTATATGGTTTGTGTTGCCCCTAGGCCTATTGCACCCTATTGTGTTTTTCAGTGTTTGCACCACTTTCTGACTGCTTTACTTACCTTATTTGGTTAGTTGTGTATATTTTGTGTATGTTACTTACCTCCTACGGGAGTATATCCTCTGAGATATTTTTGGCACATTGTCACTAAAATAAAGTACCTTTATTTTTAGTAACTATGAATATTGTCTTTCTTATGATATAGTACCTAAATGATATAAGTGGTATTGCATGAGCTTTGTCTGTCTCCTAGTTCAACCTTGGCTGCTCTGCTGTAGCTACCTCTATTAGCCTTAGCTGCTAGAACACTACTACACTCTACTAATATGGGATAACTGGACCTGGCATAAGGTGTAAATACCATTGGTACCCACTACAAGCCAGGTCAGCCTCCTACATCTACACAGCAAGCAATCTTGCGGCACTGCATGAAAGGAAAGGGCATGTATATGCCATAAATTTGAGTTGTCAGGGGAATCCTGTAGTTTCCTAGCACACATACAGTCATCTCAAGACTCCACAACAGTAGAATCGGAGAACCATCGGAAATGGATCTCCTCCTTCTCACTCGGAAGTATACAACACCTCAAGCTCACTCCATTCCCTCAGATCCCCAGGAGAGTCCCTCATATCTCTTCACTCAGGCCCACCGTCTTACACTTATTTATAACTCCTCTGGCAATCATCATTCCGACCCAGAGACTCTACATCATCTCCTACACTCATGACACACAGATCATCAATTACTTCTCGGTAGAAACCAACACCACCAACTGTTATTCCATTACACCATTGACCAGCATGGCCAACTCTATTTGAGGTTAGATGCTCATACTCAAACTGAAAAGATAGAAGTGATGACATTCTACAACATGAACTCTCCCTGGTTGCCCATATGAGTGGGCCCAAACCGCTCACCCTCCAACCACCCCAAAAACCTGTCTATCATCCTGCACGCATACCTCACCATTAGTTTTCAGACTGCCACTATCACCTCCTTTCACATATTTTACATGCTCATCCATTTCTTTAAATGGCTCCCACATGACACCTGTAAGACCATCACCCAGGCACCCATCACATGTCCTCTACCACAGCATCTCTGCACACCAGCTACACAATGGACAAACTGTCCAACACACCACTGTCAGACTATTACTCAGCCTACTATCAAATGGGCTGCCTTCCAACATATACCCACTTTCCCAGGTGGACGAGAGTCAACATGACTGACACCTGTCGATTAAGTGGGCTGGCTCTGGAAATGCTGATGTGCCTATGCAGAAACATCACAATAGATCGTAATAGGCTCCTACAACCAGTTTGGCTTCAAAAGGGGCTGCGCAGATGCAGACCGGTGATATTGGCAGGCTTTAAAAGGGACAATGTACAGCACAGCTGCAGACTGTCTAAATTCTTGGACAAATTAAGGCACATTCTTCAAGACACTGAACAAGCGCTACAAACGTACACAATCAGCCTGCATGCAACGTCATAGCACTCTGTAATTTAGCTGAAACATTTTAACTCAAATCGATTTTATTACTGTATTTACAACTCGTTGGCTTTTTGTTGTTTCCCTTTTCTTTTTCTTCTTTTCCTCTTTTTTCTTTTTCTCTCTTTTCTTCGTGTAATAGTTTTTATTGACCGAACACGTGTTTAAATAAAATACAGAAATACTCAGCCTAGTTTGCGGCACACACGTCACACCTCACTCCAGAAAAATACAATGCCTCCCCATTCAGACACACTGGTAGTTCAAGATGCTCAGCCAAACCTAGAAGGCACTACACTAGCAGGGACCCACCTAGACAGCATACCATCCACCCTTCCACCAAACAATCATAGACCTCTGCTCTGCATAACTTGCACTCACCCCACCCCCAATATCCATAGGAACAAGACAGGCGGTAGGGTGGTCTCTTACATGGCAGGCTACATCTGAAAAATCCTCACCCGCCCAACAGGACAGCTGCATCAAATAAAGATTTATGCTAGTAACTGTACACCTGGCTATTCAAGTGATACTACTCACAGAGCATGCACCTACTGTGCACGTGTATACCCCCTCAGGTGACAAGTTGACCATCTACAAATCCACACTACATTACATTGCTTTACAGTACACTGTTGGCTGCCTAGCCACAATACAGGCACCCTCGCACCATAGTGTAAGGGGGCCTGCATTGACATTGGCATATCTGCCACGTTCACAAGGTGCATGCATGATGTGCTGCTCCAGTCCAAGTTGTTTGCTTTGTATTCTGGGACTTGTAGTCTTGCTCAATAATGTCAAACACTACACTACAAGTCCCACTATTCAAATGAAAAATCTGAACTGGAGCTGCACATCATGCATGCACCTGGGAAACTTGACAGACCTGAACTGGGATGAATACATTGTAACTGCCCAAGGGAATAACAGTTGTGTGATGGACAAATTTACATGTGAAGCATTTCAGTCCTTTCCCTTGGACATGGCACAGTGCAGTACAGCACAGCAAAGTGCCTTGCTGTGTTGTGCTGCATGCTATTTTATACAATATGGTCCATTGCTTTCACTCACCCTGTAATGCTTGCTGGTCTTCTACTTCAGCACTCCATGCCCTTCCACCCCAGCTCACAACTCTGTTGGTATGAGTGAGGTCACCTGGTCCTCCAGTGGGTCCAACTCCTCTTGGACATCAGTTCCTCCTCTAGTCCTTATGCTGCCTTAAGGTTCCTGGCTAGTTTTTCTTTTGTCCTGCATTTGTTATCATGCCACCTCTTCTTATATTCCAGAACTGTCCTTTTTGTTTCTGCAACACTGTTTATCTTGTCCACTGTGATTGCCAAATGGTGTACTTCTTTCCTAATTGCAATTTTGAGGTGACAAAGAGAAGGTGTTTATTCTTTGTCACCTCACTAATTATGATTTGGTTCTACTCCTCACTGAAGTTGCTCCTCCTCTTCTTTCCCTAGGATGCTGGAAGTTCTTCTGGATTGGGGTTGTTGTTCTCCTGGCTTCTTCGGGTGCCTTCCATGCTTCTCTGTGTTCAGGAGTACTGTTGTGTGAATTGTTCTTTCAAGATTCCCACCATGCAATGCTCCCCTGCATGATGCAGTGCTGATTTGTGGCACATAAAGGTGCTTTACGGCACACAACTGTGCTTTGCGTCACATAGGTAGTAGTTGCCTTACAGGACTTTGCACCTTTCTTTACACCTTTGCATTGGAATTTCAGATGCATCTTTGGTCCTTGAGCCATGGTGCGCTGTCTCATAAATACGGAGAATCCATGGTGCAGGGAAATGCCGCAAAGCAAGATAGATATTTCTGGCACAATGCTGCTGCAACTCAGCATTGCATCATCAATCATAAAGATGCCCCTCAGTGTCAAAGCCAAAAGACTGGCAGTCAATGTCTTACCTATGGGCTTTGCCAATGCCTGTTTTATATGGATGTTTTATAAAGCACTACCTGTTACCTTATGGTTTCTTCAGAGCCAGAGCACTTTATAGTTTAGTGACAGACAAGGTGAGTTAATTTACAGGATGGAGTCCGTATCTACTGTTCTTTGATTGCTACCTGTGAGTTGAAAGAGTTCCCTTTAAAAAAAAAAACAAAGTTGAATAGTTAAATTTTTAGGACCTTCATGAATCTTCAGAGCTAAGGGACGAGACCTTTTTGCAGTCGAAAAAAGGCAGAAATAGCCGTTTACAATTGCAAAATGGGCAGGTACCATCCCTATTTTGCGAGCCGGTATGCAAAAAGAGGGATTGTGGCTCACAATTAGGAAGGGGTGCCCCAAGGGCGTTCCTTCCTAATTGAGAGACGCAGTGGTATGGAGGATTGTTTTTTGACCGTGAATGCGGTTGCAAAACAATTTCAGTTAACACTAATTTCAAATTGGTGTGACCTGATTCGCAAATGAGAAGGGGTCCCTTTCCCCTTTGTGAATGGTAGTGAAAATATTTTTCAGAGGAGGCAGTGGTCCCACGGATTACTGTCTACTCTGAAAAAATTAAAAAAAAGCTTTTCATTTTTCTTTTCTATACGGGTTGTTATTTGTGTGAATAATGAAAATTTCAAATAAGGTATGTTCTCACGCAAAAAGTTGCACAACATAGCATCTCACTGTATTTTTCGTAAGGTTTCTAAAATGCAGCAAACTTTGCTACACATGCAAAAAATTTTAATCCAGAATATTTGTGAAAATAGTGCATATTACATGAAATATTCATGGGCTACGGACTGCATAAAAATTGCCCTTGAGGTATGATTTTGTTTTCAAAAGATACACAAGACACCTACTCATGTTATTTTCATACAGTTTCTAAAGACCCAAGGTGAGCTTTGCTAGAGCAACACAAGAGGCCACAGCACATAACTAGTTTGAAGTCTCCGTGAGACATTCTGTGCTCCTGTCAATAGACCTGATTATGGGGTTCTGTCCTTATCCCATCGAGGGTTCTCCTGCCACCCCACCCAAGAGGTGCCATTACCTTCTTGATCCTGCCAGTAGCTTATGTTTCTCCCAAAGAATGAACTGTGTTAGTTGTCCTCTCTAATAGCCACACATACAGACTCTTTAGGAAAAGCTGGGAGTGATTTCCATATTTAAGCTTAAAGCGCCTCCTGAAAGCTCTTCTATAGAATTTCTCCATATAAACCCATCAAAGTTAACATTATATCTGCTTGGAGAGGCTGATATGCTTATAGGAAGTAGCATGGCCATGTTTTTGAAATTGTTAGGTGGTAGTGGTCGGCTTATCGAACACATTACAGCTAACTAAGAGCATGTGAATGATACCAGACCCCAAGCATCCTAAGTAGCTAGCGGACAAAATAGCTGGTTTAAGTTTTATTGACTTAAATTCTAGACTTGAGCAACACAACTTTAAAAAAAAGTTTGTGTCACTGGCTGATTACTAAAGCATGCCCTATTGAGAAACTACATTTACAGTTTCCTGAATGCATTGTCATTAATGAAGATCCAAGAGAGGAAACATCTCGAAAGACACCAGTGGATGAAAGTGGGTGTCCCCATTAAGAGGTCACTTTTAGTCATCACTTTATGTCAACAAAAAGCATGCATCCAAGATCAGAATTCAGTGAGCAACGAAAGTTTGGCTTTATTGACCTACTCAGGGAGCAACGGTCCCATTCAAGACAGAGTTTGTCGAAATGCACTAATTAGTCCCTCATACTGCAGATCCAATAAAAGCAGGAGTGGTAATTGAGTGAAAATTGTCCTTGCTCGCGATTTGCACTGGCAATTTACAGCTAGTTTTTTATCGAATTCACACAAATGATGAAATGACACATGAAAAACAAGTACGAATGCCATTTGCGCTCAGCATCCTCCTTTTGTTGTGCAGATGTGTAAACTGAATGTAAAGTTTTGCAGTACAAATACATTGATAATGTAATCTTTGCTTAGAATTTTTTTCTCTTAATTTTGCATATGGTCTAAATGATCCCCTATAAGGTGCTTTCAGACCTCAGAAAAAGGCAGATTTAGGTCCATGGCAAAGCTTGAATCTAGATTGGTGCATACAGTTGGTAAGTTCTCCATCCACCCTTTTAGAATATCAGCAGTGCAGGGCAGTTTTGAAAGGTACCCATTGAATCATTTAGTTTTGGGCTGTGAATGAGATGAGTTACAGCCACACATTTTATTTGGTGGTTATCGTTCATTTATTGAAAGTTCTTTTGATGATAACTGCAATGAAGTGTGTTGGCAAATGGCAGTCTCTGAAGGGTCACCCCCAACATTTTGCCTTCCTTTTCATTTTTTTCTGACCTCGTTTTTGTCGGCTTTAATACTGGGGGCACTTTACCACTGCTAACCAGTGCTAAAGTGCATGTGCCCTCTGCTTAAAACATGGTAACATTGGCTTTTCAATAATTGACATATTTAGTTTACTGATATGTCCCTGGTAAGGTGCACTATATGTGCCCAGGAGCTATAAATTAAATGATAAAAAGTGGGCCTGGACCACTGATTCTGCCACTCACTGAAGTAGCCCATTAAACATGTCTCAGGCATGCAACTGCAGAGCCTGCGTGTGCAGTTTGACAGCCATTTCGACTTGACATTTAAAATCTCTTGTCAAGCCTGAAACTCTCCTTTTATTACATATACGTCATCCCTAAGGTAGGCCATAGCTAGTCAATAGGACAGGCTGCTATGTAACTAAAAGGTTCCACATGTACTTTTACGTTTTACATGCCCTGGTAGTGCAAAACTCCTGGAGATATTTTTCACTACTGAGAGACCCACTCCTCTCATAGGTTAACATTGAGGATTCCTTGATACACTTTCAAACTATAGTTCGTGATTAGAAAGGAGTAGCTGTGTCATGTTTCATATATTTGTAATGGTAATGAAAAATCATCTTTACTGGTACAGCCAGATTTTACATTACTATCTTAGAAATGCCACTTTTCGAAAGTAGGCATTTGTCTGCTCTCACAGCTCTGTGTGCCTGCAGCCTGTCTCCAATACACATGTGGGGTGGGATGCAGCTACATTTTGTGCATTGTGACAGACACAAAAACAGGAAGCTTAGGTGTGTCTAAGTGCTCATCTGTATTGTTAGAAATGGTGTCTCTAGTTGGCAGTCAGTTTAAACCCTGTCCAAGTAGGGACCATCTCTCTAGTCAGGGTAAGGAAGATACCTAGCTCAGAAGATCCCTGCTCACCCCATTGGTAGCTTGGCACAAGCAGTCAGGCTTATCTCAGAAGTAATGTGTTAAGCATTTGCACATAACACACAGTAATACAGTGAAAACACTACAAAAAGACACCACAAAAGTTTTAGAAAATGAGCCAATAGTTATCTGTGTAAAACAAGACCAAAAAAAGAAAAATCCAACTTACAGTAATAAAGATATGAATTTTGCAAGAATTACTTCAAAATACAGTTCCTTGAAGTTGATAGTTCTGTCTGGGTCTATCACAGCGGTGTGGACAAAAAATTCAACCGTTCAGACCGGCCGCAGTTTCGCGGCCCAGATACGGTGTTGGGAAGACCCGCAAACAGTACCTTGGAAATGTAGGGCGTTGTGATCCTCGTGGTGAGATCCGGGGTGGGGCGTTCCTGGTGTCAGCAGATGTCAGTTCTGGAGGTTGATGCAGGGCCCTTGAAGTCACACTCGTTTCAGATCGAACTGTGGGCTGATGATGAAGTTAGGAGCGCTGGCTTTTATGGCATCGGGGCTGCAGTAGGAAGTTGGACGATGTGATGTGCGGTGCCCACAGGCCACAGTGCAGGCAGTGGCTTGTTGATGGCATCCTGCAGTGTCAGTGAGACCAGGGCTGCAGTGTGATGTGAGGCAGTACAACGTGCCATGTCTCCAGGTCTTGATGCATGCAGCGTAGCCCTCCTTGCTGAAGTGGTGTTATCGGTAGGCCCAAGGCAGCGGTACGATACAGGACGGGGTCCGCGTGGCACCCACAGGTCGTGATGTAGACAGGAGTCTGTTGAAGATGCTGGTGTTGATGTCGCTGGCATCAGTAGAGTGGGGCTGCGGTGCAGGACGGGACGGTGCTTTGTGTACCTCATGAGTGGTGTCCTCAGGCCACGGCGTCAGAGTAGAACAGCAGTGTCGGGGATATCAAGGCTGCGGTGTGAGCAAGGTGATGCGGAGTGCAGGGCTCACGAGTCACAGTGCAAGCAGCGGCTTGGTGAGAGCATCAGGTGGCGGCATCGGTGAGACCAGGGTTGCAGTGTGAAGCAAGGCACAGCACCGTACGGTGTCAGCAGTTATGGTGCAGGCAGCTGCATCGTTGATGACACTGTGGTGGATTTTCCTCTGTTGCAGCACAAAACACACAGTTCCCAGTACTGTAAGCAGATAAATCTGAAGTCTTTGATGTCCCTGAGACTTCCAACAAGAGGCAAGCTCTACTTCAAGACCTTGGAGAAACTTCACAAGCAGGATGCACAGCAAAGTCCAGTCTTTGCCCTCTTTAAGGCAGAAGCAGCAACGACAGTTCAACTCAGCAAAGCACACACAGCAAAAGGGCAGTACTCCTCCTCCAGCTCTTCAGCTGTTCTCCTTAGCAGAGGTTTCTCTTGATTCAGAAGTGTTCTAAAAGTCTGGGTTTTTGGGTCCACTACTTATACCATCCTTCACTTTCCTTTGAAGTAGGCAAACCTCAAAGGAAATTCTCTGTTGTTCACAAGATCCTGCTTTACCCAGGCCTGGCTCCAGACACACTCCAGACTCCAGGGGGCCCGATACTGTATTGTGTGAGGACAGGCACAGCCCTTTCAGGTACAGGTGTCGGCTCCTCCAACCCCACTTTAGCCCAGGAGACTCATCAGGATGTACAAGGCACGACTAAGCTTCCTTTGTGTCACTCTCTAGAGGGAATTCACAAACAGCCCAACTGTCAGCCTGACCCAGATGTGGATTCCACAGGCAGGCACAAGCACAGAATGGTTAAGCAAGAAAATACCCACTTTCTAAAAGTGGCATTTTCAAACAGACAAACTAAAAACCCAAAAGGTGTATTTTTGAATTGTGAGTTCAGAGACCCCAAACTCCAAATCTCCATCTACTCTCAATAGGAAACTGCACTTTAAAGATATTTAAAGGCAGTCCCCATGTTACCCTAAGAGAGAGAAAGGCCTTGCAATAGTGGAAAGAGAATTAGCCATTATTTCACTATCAGGACATGTAAAACACACTAGTACATGGCCTACCTTTTAAATATACTGCAACCTGACCATGGGGCTACCTAGGGCCTACCTTAGGGGCACCTTACATATACAAAAAGTGAGGGTTTGGGCCTGGCAAATGGGGGCACTTGCCAGGTCGAACAGGAAGTTTAAAGCTGCATGCACAGAGACTGCAGTGGCAGGCCAGAGACATGGTTACAGAGCTACTCATGTGGGTGACACAATCAGTGCTCCAAGCCCACTAGAAGCATTTGATTTACTGACCCGGGCCACACATAGTGCCCTATGGGGACTTATCAGTAAATTAAATGTGCCAATCATGGATGAATCAATCACCCATACAATTTACTTGATGCACTTGCATTTTAAAACTGATCAGCAGTGGTAAAGTGTGCGAAGACAATAAACCAGCCAAAACAGAGTCCAGCATAACATAAAAACAGGAGGACTGAATGCAAAAAGATAGGGGAAACACGCCAAAAGATGCCAAGTCTAACATGTATTCATCTGTATTCTATTGGCTCTTCTGGGTCAGGAAGGGTGGGAGCTACTAACACACCTGAATAGGCAGTGCCTTTCCCCACACAGAGGGCTGATTACCCCCTACTGATAGACTGGAACCAGGGCTGAGGATGAAAGGACACCTGTTCACTTCAAAGATCATTCTTTGAAGTCATCCCCACTTCAAAGACACATTTCTGACCCCACCAAATCAGACACTTCTGAACCTAAAACTAGACTCAAGAACTGCTGTGCTGCATCAAGGACTGTCATTTCTTCTGTGCTGCCCTGCTGCCTGCTTCTCTCTGACTTTGCTGAAGGAGAGCTGGACTCTGCCTTGCTCCCCAAGTGATCTCCAAGGGCATGTTGGCTTGCCTCCTGTTGCTAGAGACTAAGGGATATCAAAGTCTCTCCCCCTGCTCCTGTTCCTGGTTCACTGGAAGTGGACCCAGATACTTTTATCAAGGAAATCGGCGCATCTTCTGTCTACATGCAGCAGAACCAGCGCATTGATCCATTTGCACAAACAGAATTGGCGCATCATTCTCAGAACCACAGAATGGACTTGAGAGCCCGATGCATCAGAACCTTCCATCACCACCCCAGCAGTCTACAAAGATCACTGCATTCCTCGACTGCGTGGAAAAACCCAGCGCATTGCTCTGGTGAACCAAGGCATCCTCTTCACTGCAAGGGACAGATCCACACATCACTATCCCTGTGAGTACCAGCTCGACGCATTTCATCACACATCTTGCTGTTGCGACCAGGAAATGTACTTTGCTCACCAGGGCCTGCCCTGGTCCTGTAGCCAGCCTGCCCTCCATCCAGGTCAGTCCGAACTTTGACTTTGCCCCTGTCCAGCATGACCTAAAGTAACCCCTAAAAAGGTATTTGCTTCTAAGCACAAAGGCCCATATTTATAATTTTTTTGCGCCGCATTCACATCATTTTTTTTAAGTAAAAGCGGCACAAACTTGCAAAATACAATTGTATTTAATGAGTTTGCGCCATTTTTGCATCAAAAAGCGGTGCAAATGAGGCGCTACAAAGTATAAATACGGGCCTAAAAGTCTTTTTATTCTTTACAAATTCATAACTCAACTTCTACTTATTGGATTTTTGTCATTTTAATCTTGATTTATTTATATAATTATTATTATTTATTTTTTAAACCTGTGTTGAGTCTTTTTTGGTGTTTTCATTGTGTTACTGTGTGTGTGTGTGTGTGTTGTACAAATACTTTACACATTGCCTCTTTAGATAAGCCTGACTGCACTGTGCCAAGCTACCAGCAGGTGAGCACATGTTATCTTTTAGTGTGTATCTGACTTAACTGACTAAAGTGGCGGTCCCTACTTGAACTGGGTGCATACCCCTGCCAACTAGAGGCCCCATTTCTAACAAAGGGATTCAACCCACTGGTCATTAGCTGGACATAGTTCAAAGATAGATCAGAGAGCAACTGTGGACTGAATGCCCTTTTTCACAAATAGCAAGTGGATTAAATGGGCCACATAGCAAGCATGCTTCCAAACCAATTTTTTGAGTATCACAGATCTTTGATTCAACCAACCTATGTGTTGTGGCAGAAAAGTTCTCTGCATGGCAATGGACATGTACCTCTGGCCTGAGTGCCAAACTGTACTGTTGTCTGGATCCCTAATGCGGATTTTTGAGGCATAGGAAAATATGAACCACAGGTGTGTGCCATGATAGAGGCCTGTCTCAGATTGTGGGTTTGTTGGACTGGGAAGGGCACCCAAAATGCAACCATCGTATTGGTAGAAGGCTACTGCCTTCACCAGGAGTTAAGCAGCACGAGTGTGGTGGTGGCAGCATACCGTGTAGTGATCAGCGGGAGTGAACAGGTCCTTTTAAACTTGTGCCACTGTAATGAAGCCTATCAGCTCCCTCAACTTTTAAAAATTCCGCTGCTGTGTGCTTAACTCACCCCAGGCCACATCACTCAGTTGTAAAGTGCTGCACAGCGCAGGGGTGGTGAATGTGCTGGATGTAAATGTGCCTGGAAAGGGCATGGTACAGGGACAGACAAGTGCTGTGCAGTGAGTGCATGGTGAGTGCATGTTTTGGGTCTATGTATACCTGCAAGGGGTACGTTACACAAGAGATGGAGTACTGTGCAGTGAATGCATGGTGAATGCATGTACTGGGTGTATGTGTACCAGTAAGAAGTGCAATACATGAAGGGTGAAGTGTTTTGCAGCGCGTACATAGTGAATGTGTCTGCTACCAGTGGGTGTGCTTGCAAGTGAAACACCAAGGCAAAATACAGAAAGGCTACAGTACTGAGTAATGCACGGACAGTGAAGATGTGTGCTGAAAGTGTGTCTGCTACAATGCTTGGTGGTAACAGTACTGGTTAGTGTGTGTGCTGTGTGCATAAACTGAGTGCAAGTGTGCCTGTAATGGTACATCACATGGAGGACACTGGGTTCCATTTTGTTAAGCCTAGGAATACCTGTGAAGACATGAGTAGGTAGATGAATCCCTGCAGACAAATTTGTTTATTGCTGCATTACTGTGAGCTGAGTGGGACACGATGGAGAAGGGAGAGAAGGACTCTCCCTGTACACTTCAAACGTTGCTCTTTGATTCAGAAAGACATCACAAGGCTAGGGGTCTGACACTTCTCCG
Organism: Pleurodeles waltl; assembly: GCF_031143425.1. Taxonomy (NCBI): domain Eukaryota; kingdom Metazoa; phylum Chordata; class Amphibia; order Caudata; family Salamandridae; genus Pleurodeles; species Pleurodeles waltl. Next base: position 361,464,975 of record NC_090448.1, on the reverse strand, counting down.
GAAAGCAATTGGCCTGATAAGGGTATCATAAAGAGTAGTGCTGGGAGCCCAGATTACCTTTTTGAAGCTTATATCACTGCGACCCACGTCCATGTGTGAACTCTAGTCACTCCCATGGCCTGTGTTGTGAAACTATCAGCTTCAGAGTCTCTCTTGCTGTGACAGACAGCCTTTCAAGAGAAAGAAGGAGAGGACAAGATTGGAAGCAGAACCCATCATGAAACCTCAGAAAACCAGACCCTGGATCACATTTGGTGCCTGGAAATGGACTATAAGAAGTGGAGATTGAGCCCCCAAACATTTGTCATATGCCAATCAGCCTGACAGGCTGTGTGAGGAGGCGAACATCTGCCTGTATCTAGAACTTTGGGTCCAGGCCTGCTAGACTCCCTGCTGGGTGAGGGAATATCACCCAGGAAAACCAAGATCACCAGCCCTGGGCCTTAGAGCACCAGAGCCTACCTGCTTGCCAAGACCAATGTGCCCTGTGAGGAAGAGAAGAGCATTGGAGGGAGTGATGTCCACTTGGGAGCCAGCTGAGTGGACACCCCATGCAAGGTATGGGAAGATAGCTTTTGCATAGATCGGGTAGGGGCCCATGTGTAGATTCAAGTTTGTGACCTCTGTATGCCGGTAGAGAGGGCTGCTGTGAGCAGAATGCCATGCGAGGGAAGTGAAGCCGGTGCGGCGCGGGTTGTGATGACCGCATATGCCAGAAGGGGACACTGTGTATTTGATTGCCAGATACTGAGAGTCAAAACTATTCAGTGCCTAGTGGTGACCCGGTATGCTGGGGGAAGGCCACTGTGGTATAGACACTCATGTGGTGAGAGCCAGCGCTTTTGCTGGAAGTGTTGCCGCACCCCCATATGCCAGAAGTGGCTGCCAATATCAAGACTGCTTTGAGGATTGGGCAGTCGCCTGAGAACTGTGAAGTAGCGTGACCCATAGGTCACAAGGAAGCATCCAGGCTTGTACCTGAATTGCCCCCACATCACTGGGACCCCAACCAGGGGCATAAGAATTCAACCCCTGTTGGGGAAGGCAGAACTTACCATACAGGAGGAGTACCATAACACCTCTGATTGCAGTGAAGCAGGCCATATAAACTCAGAGGAGAGCCTGCTTTCAGATTGCTGGTGCAACTCCCATATGCAGCTGACTCTCCTAACATGGACCAGAGTGCTGTGAGCGCCCACTGATGGGGCACATGCTGAGAGGCTGCACACTTCCTTGCTTCTGGAGCAGGTAAGACTGATTATGGGCCTATCGTGCCCCCGGAGACTGGTTGCTAGGAGCACTGAGGCGCCAAGGCACTTTTGACTATTTTCCTATGAGTTGGAGTGGACTCTTGAGTAAAGACCAACTAGTTATCATTCCCTGGATGTGGCCACCATTGAATGGGGAAAACCCCTTACCACATTTCGAAGAGCAAGTGGGACAGGGATTTGCCAGAGAAACACCAGAGTCCCATCCTCAAGGGGAAATGTGTTATTGTTTATATATTTTGGAACATTTCGCTGAATGTGAAGAATTAGAAATAAAATACTTTTTTTTAGTATAAAAATAATTATGTGGACATTGATTTATTGACAGTTCTGTCCACTCCTTATGTTTTGAGACTTTGACTGCTCATTCAGAGCTACCAATGAGAGTCAAGTGCAAAATGGGTTCTTGGCCCAGTTGCTCAGGATCCATAGTAATTTGGGCCCTGCAACATCTGGAGTAAAAGGGCTCACCCACCAGGCTGTGCCCAGTAACCCCTATGTGCCCATGACCAAAAGGATTCTGACAATATGGCCCTCATTGTGAGTCTGGCGGTTCATGGACCGCCAGACTCACAGATGGCGGGCGAACAGCCACAGTATTGGTGGTCTGCCAACCATATTATGACCCTGGCAGGGATGCCACGGTAGAAACGCTGCCAATCCCAGGCTGCCACCAACAGGCAGCCAGGCGGTCTTGACGTTTCAATTCTGATAGGGCAGTGCTGCAAGCAGTGCTGCGCTGGGGATTATGAGTCCCATTCCACCTGCCTTTTCTTGGCAGTTTACACCGCCAGAGAAAGGCTGGTGGAATGGGTTACTTGGGCCCCCCTCGGGACCCCTGCACTGCCCATGCACTTGGCATGGACAGTGCAGGGACCCTCATGCACAGCCCCGTCGTGCATTTCACAGGCAGTGAAATGCACAACGGGTGCTGCTGCACCCGCCACACCACCACATTGGTGCCGGCTCCATTAGGAGCCAGGGTCAATGTAAAGGCCCTGTTTCCCCCTGGCCCAGTGGGAAAATCATAATAGGGCCGGCGGAGGCTAAGTGGGGGAATGTCGCCAGCCAAACTCATAATGACCCCTTATGTATTGTATGCAGGTCTGTAAAGGTACTTGAATAGTGTGGACCTAGATGGTGAGCCAGGGAATGAGTGACATTATATAGGATGTTTGTTGCAACTCTGCATCTCGTAGCTATTTAGTTCAATAAGGTTTTCAATATGGTTTTCAAATAGTGAAACCAATTCTGCTATTGAGTTATTTTCATCATTAATTAAACATGAAATGACACCTTATTCTGGCCATGTCATGGCTTTACAATGGCACTTTTTGAGGGCGCCTCACTGCAGCTGTCTTCTGCGAGAGACTTTTGAGCTTCCCACTCACTGCATGTGTAGCCAATTTGTGTGTGAGTCATTCATTCCAATTTGATGTTCAGGTTTCAATGCTTAGATCGGATCAATCAGTAAAACGTTGAATATAATGCCAAAGACAGGCTATAAAGCAAAGACTGATACTAGACCCCTTATTAGGAGAAGCCCAGTAGGTTCAGTATTTCCACACCACTTGATTACAGATATAGGTGTTGAGAGTTACCATGGGGTGGAGAAAATCCAGCCGATTACAAGTTGGATCCTGAGGGCCCACTAAGAGATGAGAAATCACCTGAAGAACCAGTAAATCTGAGCCTAATTCCCCCGATTAATCATCAATTTCCTCTACACTTTAACACAGAGATGCTGCTTACTTCAGCAACTCAGCTGAAATTTTGGTTTGAAAGTAAAGATATCTGCTATGTTCCTGTGGATCTCATAATGCAGTTGGTAGTTATGACTAGGCTTAGACCCATCGGAATTAAGAATTCTCAGGTGATGAAACCTGAAGATGAATGTGCTCAGAAACCCATCTGAGGATATTTCTTTCCAAGACTTCAGCGCAGTTTCTTCTTTCTAGGAAGCATTTTAGCGTGCTGGAAGAAGGAATATGCAAAATTCATTAAACAACAAATGGACCATGGGACACTCTGTGAATATAAGGGGTGATGTTAAATGCTTTGTTGATTTGGCAAAGTCCAAGTGATAGAAGTGTGTGAAGTGTATGGAACAGGCCAGGTGAAATTTAAATTACACTGGCATAGTTCACATATTTTTCACTATGCTAATTTTGTGTAATTCCTGAAACTACACCATTACCCATGTCACATAGTTAGGCACCAATTGCAGTAAAATTGTACTTTGAGCACACAGGTATAATGAAAACGGCCAGAATGCGACCGGATGTTACTCACACCCTTTGTGTTTTATGTAGCAATGTTTTACAGCACAACACAGCCTTGTGTTAAAAACGGACTTGGGGTCAACTTTCACACAAAAATATTGAGCTAAAAGATGGATTTGTATGTCACATAATTATGTGACATGTCAAGTAATTTCCCTGAAATATAGTGTACGCAAAAGCAAATTATGCAAATTTAGCCCTAGTTTGGAATTGCTGCACCTTTGAGTAGCACTAGTGCGACAAATTTGACACAGTATTAAGGTATTCCACATAAACATTGCAATTTCACATTATGAGAAAATTCTCATAAATAGTAAATCAGGTCAATTTTAAAGTTTTCCTGGGCAGAGTGTTGTAAGAAAGCTTAGAATTCTGACTACAAATATGTTTAACCTAACAAATATTTCACCACATTGTACAGAAAGAATTACTGCTCAGATTTATCAAGCCTTTGGGTTGTCCTTGCCTCATGCAAGGCAACGAAAAGACAACACAAAGACTTCAGTGATATTTACAAAGTCAAGCAAGGGGCGATTTGCATCACCTTGCACGGCTTTGTAAAGAAATGTAATGCAATGCAGTGGCTTGAGCTGGTATGTTACATTTCAAGCTGGGAGGAGTTCCATTGGTGGAGAATGGGTGTTACTATGTATCCACCATGGAGTTTGGCACATTCCCTGATTTACAAAAGCCATTTCTTTCCCAGTGAGGCATAACAAGAAAATGATCTTTATTTCTCCTCAGTATTTCCTCTTAATGCATGTGCTGCATTCTTCAGCACACATAGAAAGAGAAAAATGCCTTTATGGATTGTTTTTGTGGAGGGGCACTCAAGAGTCCGACTGCAAGATGGCTTCAGCATAGCAAGGCTCTGCTAACCTTGCTGGATTCTCTGCCCCAAGTGGCTCCTGCTTCACTTGCGCTGCTGCCGGAGCTTGGTGGCCTGCTACTTGGACACCCGGAGGGAGGAACTGTGACTGCACCCGGAGGAGCTTGGTAGATGGCTGGAGGTTGTTGCCCCTGGGCCTTGCAAGTAAGGAGCAGCTGTGAGTGGGGTTGCTAGCAGTGATTTCTTCTCTGGTGCTTTGCCCAAGTGGACCTGTGATGGGGGATCCCCCCTGTAAATGACCTAGTTTGTTATGCTTTCCCCCACATCATGCCCTTTAAACCTGGTGGGGCTGAGACTGTGCTAAAGCCCCCCACCCCCCAAGGGTACATTTGGGCCTGCTCGTGCCCCCCTGACGGGAACTGCTGAGGTGTGGAGGGGCCTGGTAGGCAATAGCGTGCAACTGTGGGGGTCCTTTGGGGTTGGTGCCCCCAGTCTCATCTTGTTTTGTTTAGATAAATATTTCCTATTGTTCAAAACCTGTGTTGTGTCATTTTGTAGGGTTTTCACTAAGTAACTGTGTGTGTGTTGGTACAAATACTTTACACCTAGACTCTGAAGTTAAGCCTGCCTGCTTGTGCCAAGCTACCAAGGGGGTGAGCGGAGTTAAATGAGGGTGATTCTCCTTTACCCTGATTAGAGTGAGGGTCCTTGCTTGGACAGGGGATAACCTGACTGCCAACCAAAGACCCCATTTCTAACATTGTGGTCAGCGTTTGGGATTGGACTTGTATTTGTACTTGACATACAGACCCTCATTATTACATTGGTAGTAAATCCCACTTACCACCACGCTAATTGCAGCCAACATACCTCCGCCGCAGCGGATATCCGTTGACCATATTATGACACACACACACCAATCCGTCACTATTCAGCCACATACACAATTCCGCCACACCAAAGGTCAGTGATAAACTGGCGGTATCAAACCCCCCACCGTTACGCCAACAGAACAATACCCACCACATTATGACCAATGAATCACCACTGTGGGCATTCAGTGGTGGTAATCTATTGGCGGTATATACCACTGCACCCAAAATACACACACACAAACAAAACAACACCACATTGGACAATTCAAACACACACCTGATACCCATACACACACCACACCCACCCACTCACCACCATAAAACACACACCCCCTTTTCCCACAACTCTTTACCATTACAAACAATTGCCACCAGAGAGAGACAGCAAGACCACATACACAACCAAAGCCACACATTATACACATCCATACACCACTCACGTACCCCACATCACACACCCCAACACATTACCCAACACACCCTCACCTTCACTCCTCATGCAACACACATGGCACCTCAAAGACACCCCCGATTCACAGAGGAGGAACTAAGGGTCATGGTGGAGGAAATCATCAGCGTAAAGCCTCAGCTATTTGGAGCACAGGTGCAGCAGATATCGCTAGCTATGAAAATGGAGCTATGGCGGAGAATCGTGGACAGGGTCAACGCCGTGGGACAGCACCCAAGAACAAGGGATGACATCAGGAAGAGGTGGAATGACCTGCGGGGGAAGGTACATTCCATTGCAGCAGGACACCAACTAGCTGTACAGAAGACTGGTGGTGGACTCCCACCTCCTCCCCCACAACTAACAGCATTGGAGGAATTGGTCTTGGCAATCATGCATCCTGAGGGCCTGGCTGGAGTAGGAGGAGGACTGGACTCTGGCAAGTCAACTCTTTACTACTATCACCCCCCCCATCCTGTATGCCATCACATACCCTCACCCAGACCCTCACTCCCATCACTCCACCACTTCCCACACACTCCACCATCACATCTCACTCATCCCAATGCCAGGTCCTGCATGCCATACCAATGCATGGACACCACTTACAGCCCTGCATGAAAACCTATCACTAAAGCATGCACACTAGAGAGAATCAGCTAGCCCACCACATACCAACTTACACTAGTGAAAGCTGCCAGGGCAAATACAACCAAAGACGGCAAGCCACCAATGCACAATATGTCAGACACAGAAACAATAACACATCATTTACAACCCAACAGCACCCCAGCCAATGTCACTGGAGAGGAGGTGCCAGCAATATCCAGTCCCCCAACTGAAGAGGCCCACAGTGATGACAGCATCTCTGGTCTCCTGGATCTGGATGACCATCCTGGCCCATCAGGGACCTCTGAACAGTCAGTTATCCAGGCCCAGTCACACACCACCACAGAGTCTCCCCCATCTGGAAACACTACCACAGCACCCACAAAGCATACCCACACCTCTGTCCCCAGGACATGTCAATCGGCAGTGTGTCGACCTCTACAGGGACCCAATCCACGCCTCATACCCAAGACAATCAGACACCTGCGGTCAGTGGAAGTGGGCACACGGTTCAGGGGACAGAGGCACAGGCCAACAGGGAAACTGGGAAGACTGCTGTGCGCAAGGGGGAGGACAGGCCCAGGGAACCGACTCTCCAGGAGGCACTTGCAGAGAGCCTGGAAGCATATCAACTTTCCCAGGACACGATGGGCCAGATCCTGGAAAATGTGCAGGAGAACAGGCGGCTGCAGGAGAGACAGTACTAGCGGATCAGGAAGGACTTGCAGGCAATCAGCACCCCCTGGTCTCCAAAGCAGGGGTGCAGGCAGACATGGCCAATATTATGAGTGAGGCAGTCACACAACAGAGGGCCCCTGCCACTAGCCACACAATTGAACTGCCTTCCACCTCCGCTGCCGCTAGTGGACAGGAGGCCCTGCCACAGGACCAAAAGGTCACAAGCACTCCCCCCCCTGCAGAAGGAGAACCATCCCGCAAACATTCCCTGCAATCTATACAGAAGCCAGAGACTATTGCCAAGACCCCGCCAGGAAATGAGACTCTCCTGATTGTCACCCTTGTGTCCCACTCAGTCACCCTGTCCACCTTGATCTGCCATTACTCCCCTTCCTATGTCCCCTTGGACAATGCACCTGTGTTACAGACTGGAACAACACCCTGGAATTTCCTCCATCATCACCCCATACCATTGCACTTGCCCTTCAATATCTTAGCACTTCAATAAACACCCTTGGAAAAAATAGAAGTATGGAGTATGTCACGTTCTTTAAGTATGTATTTGTTTAACCAGGTTCAAACATTGCAATTCAACTATACAGTAAATGAGCATATATAAATGACCTGTAGCTGGCAGCAGTGATCACACTAGGAGCTATTGTGAGGCATCAACATCTGTAAAATGAAATGCCAAAGAGTACAGCAAGTGGGCATAGAAGTGGGAAATGACCGCATGCCAGTGCCACAGAAATTCCCCCAAAATTCAATGAAATGTGAAGTAACACTGTCTTACCTGTGTGTCATTGGAAGTATTGTCAGATCACTGCTGTTCTGTTGTCCTCATCCTCATCCTCTGCCTCCTCATCCTCACTGTCCACAGGGTCTACTGCTGCCACATGGGCATCTCCAGCCTCCTCCTTCTGCAGAAAAGGCACATGGTGTCTCAGGGCAAGGTTGTGCAACATGCAGCATGCCACTATTAACTGGCAGACCTTCTTGGGTGAGTAACACAGGGATCCACCTGTTAGATGGTGGCACCTGAACCTAGCCTTCAGGAGGCCAAAGGTTCTTTCAATTATCCTTCTGGTTCACCCATGTGCCTTATTGTAATGTTCTTCTGCCCTTGTCCTGGCATTCCTCACAGTGGTCAGCTTCCAAGATAGGTTGGGATAACCAGAGTCACCTGCAAATATTGAGGGACAACATTTAGCCACACACTATCCCATGTGGCCCACACCATATCCATACACCAACACCTACTGGGTGGGAAACAGGGCTCACCTATTAGCCACAACCTGTGCCTCTGTAGTTGGGACATCACATTTGGGATGCTGCTATCCCTCAGGACAAAGGCATCATGCACCGACCCAGGATACTTAGCATTGACGTGGGAGATGTACTGGTCTGTCAAGCACACCATCTGTACATTCATAGAGTGGAAACTCTTACGATTTCTGAACACCTTTCCATTTTGACTGGGGAACAAATGCACTATGTGTTCCATCGATCGCCCCAATTATGTTGGGGATATGTCCCATTCCAAAGAAGTCGGCCTTCACTGTGACCAAATCTTCCACCTGGGAAATACAATGTAGCTGCACGTGTTTAATCAGGGCAGACAACACTGTTGTCAGCACTATTGAAAACATTGGCTGTGACATTCCTACTGGCTAGCCCACTGTCACTTGGACAGAACCAGTTGCCAAGAAATGGAGCCCTGATAGAACTTGCACAAGATGGGGGATCCCAGTGGGGTGACAGATAGCAGATATCAGGTCAGGCTCTAATTGGGTACACAGCTCTGTGATTGTGGCCCTGTCCAGTCTAAAGATGAGGATGATGTGCCTGTACTCCATTGTTGTCAAGTCCATCAGGGGTCTGTACACAGGGGTATGTCTTCATCTCCTATTCAACCACAGCGGTAGCAATCTATGGGGCAAAAGAGTTAGGAGGCAGTCACAAACTGAACAATGGGGCAACAGTACATTGCATGCTGTTAACATGTAATGGGTCAGTGAGAATTGTCCTGTATGTTCAAATTTAAACAGTGACGCAGAAATTATCCAGGGCCTGCCCCCCTCCCGAAATGGAGCCCACCTGTCTTGTGTGGAGGGACAGGTGGAAGTGGGGTAATTCCACTGACGTTGTGGGCCGTTGCGGGAGGTGGTCTGAAACCGCCGTGCAACTCCTCATTGGTTATAATTGGGCCCTATGGGCTACAGTGGCCAATGGTGATGTATGCCGGCGATGACAGTATGCACCGCCACAGACATAACCGCCATTTTCTATCTGATCCCTCACTTGCTACCAGACCTTCAACAGGAGAGGACCTATACTGCATGTGCTGCTGTGACTTGTGTCTGGAACCTACCATGGCCCATGTGACTGGGGAAAGGCCCCCTGCCTTCACTTCAGAAGAGTTGGAGAGACTGGTGGATGTGGTCCCACCCCAGTATGGACTGCTGTATGGGCCTCCAGACCAACAGGTGAGTACACTGTGAGCACGATGCAAGTGGCATGAAAGTATGGAGTTGTGTGTGTGATGGCCTCTTTTAAGGCGGGTGGATGGATGTCCTCTGGGCAGTGTAGAGGTTGTGTTCTGGGCCATGTGTGTGTAAATGGTGATGGAAACGGGTATGGTGGGCCATATGTGTTACTGACTGGACTGTTTGTCTAATGGTGTTCCCCTGTCTGTATTGCCTCTGAAGGTCAGCGCCCATCAAAAGAAGGGTTTATGGCAGGCCTTCGTCAAGGACGTGAAGACCCTGGGGGTCTATGGCAGGTGGAGCACCCACTGTTGTAAACAGTGGAAGAACCTTAGACGCTGAGCATGGAAGACAGCGGAGGCCCAGCTGGGGATGGCCTCCCAATGAGGAAGGGGTGCCCATCGAACCCTGACCCCCCTGATGGCCGGCATACTGGCGGTTGCCTATCCTGAGCTGGATGGGCGCTTGAGGGCATCACAGCAGCCACAATGGGGTGAGTACAGTGCCCATCATTACTATTAACGATTGGTGGGGAGGTATACGGTGGGGGATGTGTGTCAGTGGGTGCCCCTAAGCCAGGCCTGACATAGCAGCATAGGTCCCCTGGTGGCAAGGGTTCTGAAGGGATAATTCTGTTGCCTAGCTCGTAGGCATCCACTACTGGTCAAGTCTGCATGGGTCCCAGGTGTGCCGGATTTGCCGGTGTGTGCCTCTCCCCATGCCTTGGTGGCTAGCAATTTCACTGGTAGTGCAATTCATAGTGCATAGGGCTGTTCCCTGTGTGTGAGGGTGCTGTGTACGCCAACGGTGGTCTTGTTGCAGCCATTGACCAAGTAAATCCTTTGTCTCTCCCCACCATTTTTGTTTTGTCACCCTGTCCTTATGTGCATTAGCATCATCTGGCGGAGGAGCAGATGCACTGGTGACAGAGAGAGCTGCATCCCACAGGACACAGGAGGCGGAGTCCACCGATGCTGAGGGCAGTAGTGGGACGAAGGGTGAGGGGAGCACCACAGCAGAGACTGGAGGGGACAGTTCTGACACAGATACCTCCACCGATGGAAGCTCCCTGGTGGTAGCGGACACTTCTGTGACCACCCCAGCTACAGGTACAGCCGCCACCCCCTGTACCAGCACCACCCTCCCAGCAGCCCCTCATTGAGTTCCCTTGCCCGCTCACCCAGGAGGGTGGGCATCACCTTCGCCCCAGGCACCTCAGGTCCTGCCCCAGTGAGCCCTGCTGCCCTGAGTGAGCAGGCTATTGTCCTCCTGAGATCCATCTCTGTAGGGCAGTCAACCATTGTGAATGACATCCAGGGGCTGGCAGCCCAGATGCAACAGACTAATGCATTCCTGGAGGACATTCACACTGGCATGGTGGCCCAACAGAGATCGATTCAGGCTCTGGCCTCCTCTCTGATGGTAGCTATTGTCCCTGTTTCCACCCTCACCCCCCAACTTCCTCTTCCCAATCCTAATCCCATTTCCCTCAGCCCTAACCTATCCCAAGCACACAGGCAGACGAACATGCACACAAGACAACACAAAAGAGTGGCACAGGCAAACACAAGCACCACACATCATCCTACAGGCACTCACACAAACACCACCCAGATGCAGAAATACCAACATCCACTATTTCCACTGTCTACTACTCCTCCTCCTGCTCCTCCACCTCCCTACCAGTTCCATCTACACTCACACCTGCATGCACTACATCATCATCCACCACTAGCATCACCACCAAAACTAGCAGAACACACACCTCACTGGAAGACACCTCCACAACAGCCATGCACACGTCCCCTGTGTCCTCTCCCAATGTGTCTGTCCCCCCTCCCAAGGTACACAAACGGAAGCACTCAGACACCAAACAGCAATCCACCTCACAACAGCATCCAGCCCATGCACCTGCACCCAAAATCAGCCGACACCTCCTACAACCACTCCATCTTCCCCCACTCCCAAACCTTCTCCCTCTTCCTGCCCCAATATCCCTAAAAAACTTTTTCTATCCACCATTGACCTGTTCCCTACCCCTCCCCACCCATCCTGCACGTCTGGCCAGGGTGGCAAAAACCCAACCAAGCACCTTAGCCACCCAGTCCATGGGCTCAGTAGTCACCACACCCACTCGTGGTGGGAAAGGATCCAGGGCACATGTCCTGAGGGTGAAGGAGCCTGCACGAGGCACCCTCAAGGGAAAGGAGCCTGCCCATGCTGCTGCCAGGAAGACTAAGGAGCCTGCCCCAGCTTCTGCCAGGAAGACTAAGAAGCCTGCCCCAGCTAGCAGGAAGGGCAAGGGGCCTGGGGCAGGAACTCTGACGGAGCTCCAACCACCACCCATGGTTGTGCAGCCGTCTGAGGCTGCAGGGGATGGGCTTGAGCCTCCCCCCACCAGCAGCAGAACCACCTCCAGTGGGCAGCCGTCTGAGGCTGCATGGGTTGGGCTGTTGCCTTCCCCCACCAGCAGCAGCACCACCACTGTCGTCTGAGGCTGCAGGGGATGGGCTGGAGCCTCCACCCCACCAGCAGCACCACTACCTCCAGTGGGCAGCCGTCGGAGGCTGCAGGGGAGAGTCTAGAGCCTCCCCCCACCAGCAGCACCACCACCTCCAGTAGACAGAAATCCGAGGCTCCAGGGGATGGGCAGGAGCCGCCCCCCACCAACAGCAGCAGCATCACCACAACTATTGATCAGCTGTTACCGCCAGCGGACGGTATGTAATCTTGCCTCCATGGGCTGCTGTGTTCTAGGCGACTGTACTCACCGTCATCGTCTTCGCCGTCGTCGGTGTTTGTGGTGGAGCAGCATGTAGAAGACCTTTGGGAAGACATGCAGTTGGGACTCCATGGTGGCGTGGTTGTTCCCTGTGTCTCCAATGTTGAGTCCTTTTACTTCTGTGCAGTGTTTCTGCCAGGATTTTGATCTCGTTGGTACCGCCCCGGAAAAGGTGGTGGTTTCCTAGGTCATAATATGGTGGGTGGAACATTGACTTCCTCCTGGCTGTAGGTGGCTACCGCCGTGGTGTCTTTTGTTTCCTCCCTGGCGGTCGGTGTGGTAAAGTGGCTGTCTATCTGAGATCTATCAGCCATGGTCTTAATTTGGTGGTAATTACCACCAGCCTGTTGGCAGTATTACTGCCACTTTTACACCAACCGCCAGGGTTGTAATGAGGGACTCAGCGATTAAGTGTACACTACAGTTTTCAGTGCAGACCACTATGTGACCACATACTACTTGTCTTGTGATTTTGCTCTTTCTCTTTTTTGGATTTTTCCCTACTTCCATTTTGTGGTAATCCTTGATTGAACTCCATTTAAGAACTTGTTTTTCTGCCTTTGGAACTTTGCACTTCTGTTGACTTTCCATCATGTCCCAGTCTGGAGATGCATCAGCTGGAGCTGCTTTTGATTTAGGGAAACTGGAGAGTTACACAGTAGCCCATTTGAAGCAGTTCTGTAAGGATCTAGCCTGCCTAATTGAGAGCTCCGCCAGGAAGAAGGAGCTGCAAAAGGCACTGAGGACCTGGGTGGCTGCCAAGGAAGCTGAGGGGCACACAGGAGGCGAGGATGAGGGTGAGGAGGAGGTGCAGAGTATTCACAATGGTATTGTGGTTGGGCCTGTTCTGTCTGGGGGGAGGATCTCCAGGGCAGGTAGCAGTGTCTCATCTAAGGGTCTGACCCCTGAAGAGTTGCAGGACAGACAGGCAAAGAGGGCTCACCAGTTGGAGTTGGAGAAAATGAGGATGGCTATAGAGGAGAAAAAGTTATTGTTGGCTCATGAGCTCAGTTTGTGGGAGCTGGATCAGAGGAGCCAGTGTAGTAGGGATGGCGGCAGCAACATCACAGTGCAGCCTGTGAGGAGAGTGCACATTCCTAAGGACCTTGTGTAGGATCACAAGAGGGAGGATGACATACTGCTGTGGTTTAAGGGGTATGAGTCTGCTCTCCATATGAATCTCGTCCCTGAAGCTCATTGGGGGGGCGGGTCTGTGGAAGCACTTTGAGGTAGAGGGAAGAGATACTCTGACATATTTAGGGGATCCCCAGGGGCTCACTTACCCTATCATAAAGGACGGCCTGATCACTAGGTTTGGTCTCACCCCTGATCAGTATAAGGACAAGTTTAGGCCCTATAAGAAGAAGGAATCCTAAACATGGTTGGAATGTGTTGATTCATTCTGCAGGTCACTGGATGGTTGGGTGAAGGGCAGTAAGGTGACAACGCATGAGGGGCTTTACTATCTGATTGCTTGGGAGTACTTGTACAGTTGTTGTTTTCCAGAGCTGCACCAGCACCTGATTGACAACAAGCTGACCGACCCCAGGAAGCTTGCGCAGGAAGCAGACTGATGGGAGAGCACCAGGTTCCAGAAGAGGTATGGGGGAGGCCACGCCAAGGGTGGGCAGGGTCCCTCTCAGAAGAAAGGGGGGTAAGGGAAAACAGGGGGAGTTCTCTAAAAGGGCCCAATCTATTTCCCAGTGCAAGGATTCCCAGCTCCCCAGTGAGAAGGAGCCATGGTTCTCCAAAGGGAAACCTGTGGCAGGGGGTCCCCCATGTAAGTGCTATGCAGGTGACCATGTGGGTCATGTGAGGGGGACCCCAAATGCCCCAAGAGTACACCAGCACCAACTGGTGCACAGTCCCAGGGTTTGGCTAGTGTAGCGCTTGGAGAGGAGTTGGTTCCAGGTGGGTGGGAGCCAGCTGAGATGGCCCTTGTCTCACTAGGGCACAGTGAGATGGTCCAGAGAACCCTAGTGCCTGAGAACACTAAAAAGTACAGGCAGTGGGTGACCATCAATGGACAGAGGGTGGAGGCTCTGAGAGATACAGGAGCCAGTGTGACTACAGTGAGGAGTCAGCTGGTGTCTGAAGAGCAGATTGATCCCCGGGTACTTCACCAAGTAGTTGGTGTAGACAACTCAGAGCGCCTGTGCAGAGTGGCGCAGGTTCCCTTTGAATAGGGGGGTCTCAGGTTCCTTGAAGTTAACTGTGAGTCCAACCATGCCTGTAGATTGTTTGCTTGGCAATTACTTGAAGGATTCCCCTTGGAAGGAGGTGGAACACAGGTCACACTTGGAGATGCTGGGTCTGCCTGGGTGGGTATGCTAATCCACCAGGTATTTAGCTGCCTACCAGGGTGATCAGGAGACCCTGGAGCCTGAAAGAGTGGCCCAGGTGTCTGCTAGAAGGAGGAAGGGCCAGGGGCGTGGGAAGCCACCAGGGCCTCTCCCCCAGGAGGAGGCTGAACCTGAGGGGTAGGCCCTGGAACCTACAAGGGAACGAGTGGCTGAACGGAGTGAGGTCCCTGAGTTGTCAAAGTGAGCGGCTTCTCACCCACTTCTATTGGTCCCAAATGTGCAGGCCCTCTGATGCTCATTGTAGGTCTTGCCCAACTTGTCAGGCAAGTGGCAAGAGTAGGGGAAAATGTAAGGCTCCCCTCCAACCTTTTCCTGTTGTCAGTACCCCCTTTGAAAGTGTTGGCATTGACATTGTGGGGCCTCTGGATCCCAAGACAGCCATGGGCAACAGGTTTATCCTGTTCTTGGTGGACCATGCCACCCGGTACCCAGAAGCCATTCCTTTAAGATCAATCACTGCTCCTGTGGTGGGCCGTGCCTTGATGGGAGTTATTACCCGCATGGGGTTCCTCAAGGAAGTGGTGTCCGATAGGGAAACCAACTTCATATCAACAGATATGAAGTCTCTGTGGAAGGCGTGTGAGGTAACCTACAAGTTCACCACACCTCACCACCCCCAAAGTAATGGTCTGGTTGAGCGATTCAACCGTGCCCTGAAAGGCATGATCATAGGCCTGTCAAAGCCCTTGAGGCGGAAGTGGGATGTCCTCTTGCCATGTTTTCTGTTCGCTTACAGGCAGGTGCCTCAAAAGGGACTTGGCTTTAGTCCTTTTGAGCTGGTTTATGGCCGCCCTGTGAGGGGATCGCTAAGTCTGGTGAAGGAGGCTTTGGGAAAAGCTCCTAGTAAACCTCTCAGGATGTATTCAGTTACATGTTGGCTCTGAGAAACCAGACTCTCCGCTTCATAAGTCTCGCACATGAGAGCCTAGAAGCAAGCCAGGAGGATATGAAATGATGGTATGACCACAATGCCACACTGGTCGAGTTTCAGCCTGGTCAGAAAGTGTGGGGGATGGCACCAGTGGAGCCTAGGGCACACCAGGACAAGGGGACTTGGCCATTTGAGGTGGTGGAGGGTGGAGCGCAAGAGTGAAGTCACCTACCTGGTGGACTTGCAGTCTCCCAGGAACCCTTTAAGGGTCCAGCATGTTAACCGGCTCAAGCCACACTTTGAGTGGACAGAGTTGTCCATGCTCCTAGCGACAGATGACAGGGTAGAGAAGGAAAGTGAGCCTCTTCCTGACCTGTCCGCAGGAGAGAAAGATGGGTCTGTGGAGGGAGTGAACCTCTCCTCCTCCCTGACTGCAGAGCAGCAGTGGGACTATTGCCAGGTGTTGGGACAGTTTGCCTCCCTGTTTTCCTTGATCCCAGTGGTCACACACTTGTGCACACATGATATGGACCTTAGGGACAGTAAACCATTAAACAAAAGGTTTACAGGGTGACTGACAATGTCAGGGCTAGCATCAAGGATGAGGTATCCAAGATGTTAACACTAGGGATTATTGTGCATTCCAGCAGTCCTTGGGCCAGCCCTGTGGTTTTGGTCCCAAAGGCTGCTGCTCCTGGTGCCACCCAACAACTCCGGTTCTGCATGGACTACCGGGGTCTCAAAGGGGTAACTAAAACTGACGCGCACCCCATCCCCCGAGCTGATGAGCTCATAGATCGGTTGGGAGCTGCCAAATACCTCAGCACATTTGATTTAACGTCTGGGTACTGGCAAATTGCCTTGACTGAGAGGGCCACAGAGAGGTCTGCATTTTCTACACTAGATGGGCACTTTCAGTTTAAGGTGATGCCATTTGGGATGGAAAATGCCCCTGCTACCTTTCAGAGGTCGGTCAACCAGGTGTTGGCTGGGCTGGATGAGTTCAGTGTCGCCTACCTGGATGACATTGCTGTCTTCAGTTCCACATGGGAGGAACATTTGCAACACCCCTGTAAAGTGTTGGATGCCCTGCAAAAGGCAGGCCTCACTATTAAGGTAAGCAAGTGCCAAACAGGGCAGGTCTCCGTGGTGTACTTGGGGCATCAGGTGGGGAGTGGCCAGGTGGCACCCCTACAACCAAAGATTGATACCATTCTGGCCTGGGAGCCTCCCAAGACCCAGCCTGAAGTGGAAGCCTTTATAGGTTTCACAGGATACTATAGGAGGTTTGTCAAGGGGTGTGGCACAATTGTTGCTCCTTTGAATGAGTTGACCTCCAAAAAGCAGCCCAGAAAGGTGATCTGGACTGAGTCTTGCCAGATGACTTTTGATGCCCTGAAGGCTGCCATGTGCACAGCACCTGTGCTGAAGGCACCTGACTACTCCAAGGACTTTGTTGTGCAAACAGATCCCTCAGAGCATGGTATTGGAGCAGTACTCTTACAGTTTAATGAAGAGGGCCTAGATCAACCCGTAGCCTTCATTAGCATGAGGTTACTACCCAGGGAACGTAGGTGGAGTGCCATAGAGCGCAAAGCTTTCGCTGTGGTCTGGGTCCTGAATAAGCTAAGACCCTACTTGTTTGGGACTCACTTCTGGGTTCAGACCGACCACAGGCCCCTCAGATTGTTAATGCAGATGAGGGGTGAGAATCCAAAACTGTTGAGGTGGTCCATTTCCCTACAGGGGATGGACTTTACGGTTGAACACCGCCCTGGCACAGAACACACCAATGCTGATGGTCTGTCCAGATTCTTCTGCCTTAGTGATAAGAACTCGCACAAGGTTGGGTAGTTGCTCCCCACTTTCAGCTGGGGGGGCACGTGTTAGACTTTTCATTTCATTCTCCCCTAACCTTTTGCCTCTGTTTCCCAGTTTGTTGATGTGTGCTGGACTCTGTTTTTGCTGTTTTTGATACTCTGGTCACTTTACCACTGCCATCCAGTGCTAAAGTGCAAGTGATCCTGTATAAAATGTGTATCGAATTGGCTTTCCATAATTGGCATATTTGATTTACTGGTAAGTCCCTAGTACAGTGCACTAGAGGTGCCCAGGGCCTGTAAATCAAATGCTACTAGTGGGCCTGCAGCACTGGTTGTGCCACCCACATTAGTAGCCCTGTAAACATGGCTCAGACCTGCCACTGCAGTGTCTGTGTTTGCAGATTTTAACTGCCAATTCGACTTGGCAGGTGTACCCTCTTGCCAGGCCTAAACCTTCCCTTTTCTTACATGTAAGACACCCATAAGGTAGGCCCAGGGTAGCCCCATGGGCAGGGTGCTGTTTATGTTTAATGTAGGACAAATACTAATGTTTTTATATGTCCTGACAATGAAATACTGGCAAATTCGGTTTTTCACTTTTGCAAGGCCTATCTCTCTCATAGGTTAATATGGGGGCTGCCTTTAAAAATGATTAAAGCGTAGATTCCCTTTGGGAACAAACAGACATGTGGAGTTTGGTGTCTCTGAGCTCACAATTTAAAAATACATCTTTTATTAAAGTTGGTTTTCAGATTGTGTGTTTGAAAATGCCACTTTTAGAAAGTGGGCATTTTCTTGCTTAAACCACTCTGCGTCTCTGCCCATTTGTGGATGCCCTGTCTGGGTCAGTTTGTCAGTTGGGCTGTTTGCACCTCTCTCTAGACAGTGACACTAATGGTGCTGGGGTGTAGCCTGCATATCCTGATGAACCATCTGTGCTAGGAGGAAGGGGAGGAGTGGTCACTTACACCTGAAAGGGCTGTGCCTGCCTTCACACAATGCAGTCTCCAACACCCTGGTGTGTGTCTGGGGCCTGGCTTGGGCAAGGCATGATTTCACAAACAAGTAAGTAAGCCTACTTCAAAGGCCAGAATGGGTATAAGAAGGGCGCCAACGACCACAGACTTTGGATCACTTCTGGACATCAAGGGGAACCTCTGCCTGGAGGAGAGCTGAAGAGCTGAGGAGAAGTGATGCCCTGCCTGTGACTGTGCTTTGTGGAGCTATCCTGCAGTTGCTGCTTCTGCCTGGTGAAAGGGGACAAAGACTGTACTTTGTTGTGCATTCTTGCTTGTGAAGAAATCTCGAAGGGATTGTCCCGTGCTTGCCTCCTATTGTTGAGGTCTCAGGGCCATTAAAGACTTCTCCTGCTAGCACCTGGACTCTCTGTTGAGACTCCTGCCCTGCCAAGTGGTGCCCTATCCAGTTCCTGGTGCCTTGGAAGGTGAAGTTGGCAGCTCAAGACTGAAAATCCACACACAGACTGCTGTGCAAGGAAAATGTTGACGCACCTTCCGAGACGCTGTTGAAAAACTATGCACCGCTGGCTTCGCAGCAGAAGTTGATGTTCCGCCGGCATCGCAGCTGGAAGATCGACGCACGTAGCTGGAGAAACGACACACAACACCCGGTGATGGAGGCTGATAACGTTGCAACCCACATAGCGTGGCTTTGCTGATACCGTGCAGCAGGATTTTCAATGCAAACCTTGTTAAGCGCGAAAACATTACGCAACGCCTGCCCTGACTCGAGTGCTTGCCTGCCCGAATCAACGCACCGGAGAAGGAGAAACGATGCACGTCTCGTTTGCAGGCGAGAAATCAACGCACGCTACCTTTTTTTATGCACACTCGCCCGTGCATGTTATTTTGACGCTACCCAGGTACTTTTCAATGCTAACAGTGTTTTTACTGTTTACTAAAGGATTTAAGACTCTTTTGCTTTTAAAATAAATAACTTGACTTGTGTATGTTGGATTTCTGTCATTCTGGTCTTGTTTTATTTAGATAAATATTTCCTATTTTTCTAAACCTGTATTGTGTCATTTTGTAGCATTTTCACTAAGTTACTGTGTGTGTTGGTACAAATACTTTACATCTGAAGTTAAGCCTGCCTGCTTGTGCAAAGCTACCAATGGGGTAAGCGGGGGTTAAATAAGGGTGATTCTCCTCTACCCTGACTAAAGTGAGGGACCTTGCTTAGACAGGGGGTAACCTGACTGCCAGCTAAAGACCCCATTTCTAACACTAACATACTATGTCAGCGCTAAGAGACACAGGTCTGTAAATTCCCCTGATGTCACTTTCTATATATCTCTCCTGGCCTCCCGGCCACCTTCTGGCTAGGGAGTACACAAGTCCTCCTGCTGCCCTCTGTGGATAATTCCCTACATGGTTTTAGTTTCTTGGTTGCTCTTTTGAAAGGAGGGGGGCATTGAGATTATCCTCAAATGAGGAGTTGAAGTGGGTGGGAAGGGGTGGGTAATACGTGGGCTGTTTGATCACTGCCCTTTTTTGTTCTAGTCATGCAGTCCTTTCTTGGTATTGTCACTTATGCTTTCTTCATGACCCATACCACTTATGACACTTCACCTCCGCTGATCCTTGATGACTACAATTAAGTGCTTGACTTGGATTGTCCAGGGGCTAAACAATCAGTGCAAAACTGGGCTAGATTTGGCATACTTAAAGAGACACCTAATTGACATTTGCTTTCTGCAAGAACTGCACCTATATATTTCTTGAGCTGGGGATGGATTGTCGAATCACACATTTCTTACTATTCAAATTATGCATGTGGTGTGGCTATAATTATCCGTAATGGTTCACCATTGTGCACACGACTTATAAAATGTGAGGTACAGGGTAAATTTGTTCTGGCCTGCTCGGTGAAAAGGCATCCTGTAATGCAGACTTCCATTTATGGCCCAAATGTAGATGATCCCCTTTTTTTCTCAGTGGTCTTGCGACTTGTGTGAACTATGAGACCGGGCATAGTGGTATGGGGGAGACGTCAATGTGGTCCTTGATGCGCACTTGGACAGGTATTGTATCCCCCGCCACCTGCACTCTGGGGTTACTACACAATTGCACACACTTATTTCTGTCAATGAGATAACAGACATATGGCTATTTCGACATGCAGATAGTGGCAAGATCATATGCATTGCATCTACTCATAACACCTGCTCCAGATTAAACTACTAGTTGGTCATCAAAGATGTGGTCACCTGGACCACAAACATCATGCACCTTCCTAGAATGCTGTCCAGCCATGCCCCTGTTCTGCTAGAGTTGAAACCCTCTGATCTTGCCACTATGGCCTTTTCTGGAGACTTTCTCCCAACACGCTCAGAGACCTGGTTTTGAGGGCAGAAGTCATATAGCCGTTCTAGAATATTTTGAGCACAATGCACATTAAGTTGACTTTGCTTCTACACTTTGGGAAGCTTTCAAGGTGGTAATTCGGGGGTATGCATAGGCAAACATCCTAGGAATTGTAGAGGTGCCTGGAGTTTGTGGGTTCCAGTGGAGGAGACCAAGAAATTAACCAAAATACAGGTAAAATTTTGTTTTTTTCATAAAAATGGGAAAAAGGGCTACAGAAGAAAGCATGTGTTTTTTCCCCTAAAAATGGCACCAGCAAAGGGTTCATGAAGCTAAAATCACAATTTTCCCAGCTTTCAGGAACAGGCAGACGTGAATTCGAAAAACACATTTTTCAACACAGTTTTGGCATTTTACTGGGACATGCCCCATTTTTACTATTTTTAGTGCTTTTAGCCTCCTTCCAGTTAGTGACAGAAATGGGTGTGAAACCAATGTTGGGTCCCAGACAGCTAAACATTTCTGAAAAGTAGACAAAACTCTTAATTCAGCAAGGGGTCAATTGTGTAGATCCCACAAGGTTTTCTAACAGAAAATAACAGCTGAATCAAAACATTTTGAAACTGAGGTGAAAAAACAGTGTTTTTTCTCCATGTTTTACTCTGTAACTTTTTCCTGCGATGTCAGATTTTCAAACTTTATTAACTGTTACATCTGCTGGACTCATCTGGTTGCGGGGATATATAGGGCTTGTAGGTTCATCAAGAACCCCAGGTACCCAGAGCCAATAAAGGAGCTGCACATTGCAAAGGGTTTTCATTGCATACCGGGGGTACAGCAATTCATATATATATATATATATATATCATATATATATATATATATATATATATATATATATATATATATATATATATATATATATATATATCATATACTATAATGAGAGAAAAATAGGTATTTCCAAAATAGGAATAAGATAAGGGGCCTCATTACAACATTGGCGGGCAGCAACCGCCGCCCGCCAAGTTGTAACCGCCATGCCCATTCTGACATCCCCACTGGGCCGCAACATGGGAGCCGGCTCCAAATAGACATGGGCCCCGCGACTCCCCTTCCCGCCAGCCTTTCCATGGCGGCTCCTACCGCCATGGAAAGGCTGGCGGGAAGGGGACTCGTAATCCCATGGGCAGCGCTGGCGGATTAAAACCGCCGGGACAACCATGGCGGTAAACCGCCGGGACAACCATAGCAGTAAACCGCCAGGACAACCATGGCGGTAAACCGCTGGTCCCGGCGGTGCGACCGCGGCGCTTCCGCTGCGGTCGTAATCCACGAGTTTGTACCGCCAGCCTGTTGGCGGTACAACCTCCAAAACAGCCCTGGCGGTCTTTCACCGCCAGGGTTGTAATGAGGGCCAAAGTGTTGAGAAGCAGTGGTTATTTGCACATCTCTGAATTCCGGGATACCCATACTAGCATGTAAATTACAGGGCATTTCTCAAATAGAAGTCTTTTTCACACTCTGTCTTACATTTGGAAGGAAAAAATGTAGAGAAAGACAAGGGGCAATAACACTTGTTCTGCTATTCTGTGTTCCCCCAAGTCTCATGATAAAAATGATACCTCACTTGCGTGGTTAGGCCCAATGCCTGTGACAGGAAACACAACATTGGCACATCACATTTTTACATTGAAATCTGATGTGTTTTTTGAAAAGTGCCTAGCTGTGGATTTTGGCCTCTAGCTCAGCCGGCACCTAGGAAATCCTACCAAACCTGTCCATGTTTGAAAACTAGACAGGTAGGGGAATCTAGGATGGGGTGACTTGTGGGGCTCTCATCAGGTTCTGCTACCCAGAACCCTTTGCAAACCTAAAAATTTGAAAAACAAA
This sequence comes from Pleurodeles waltl, assembly GCF_031143425.1. Lineage (NCBI taxonomy): Eukaryota > Metazoa > Chordata > Amphibia > Caudata > Salamandridae > Pleurodeles > Pleurodeles waltl. The sequence goes on along the minus strand of NC_090448.1, from coordinate 361,442,442 downwards.
ACACTTTTCCCTCAGATTTCGGTGCTGCAAAGTTCCGGAATCTGAGTGAGGCCACAAACTTCCTTCCACCCAGCATTCCCCTAAGTTTCCCGATAAAAATGGTACCTCACTTGTGTGGGTAAGCCTAATGTCCTCGGCAGGAAATGTCCTAAAACACAACGTAGACACATCAAATTTTTCCAATGATAACAGACATGTTTTTTGCAAAGTGCCTAGCTGTGGATTTTGGCCTCTAGCTCAGCCGGCACCTAGGAAATTCTACCAAACCTGTCCATGTTTGAAAACTAGACAGGTAGGGTAATCTAGGATGGGGTGACTTGTGGGGCTCTCATCAGGTTCTGCTACCCAGAACCCTTTGCAAACCTAAAAATTAGAAAAACAAAACACTTTTCCCTCAGATTTCGGTGCTGCAAAGTTCCGGAATCTGAGTGAAGCCACAAACTTCCTTCCACCCAGCATTCCCCTAAGTTTCCCGATAAAAACTGTACCTCACTTGTGTGGGTAAGCCTAATGTCCGTGGCAGGAAATGTCCTAAAACACAACGTAGACACATCACATTTTTCCAATGATAACAGACATGTTTTTTGCAAAGTGCCTAGCTGTGGATTTTGGCCTCTAGCTCAGCCAGCATCCAGGGAAACCTAGCAAACCTATATTTGTTTGGAAACTAGACACCTAGAGGAATTCAGAATGGGGTGTCTTGTAGAACTCTCACCAGGTTCTGATACCCATAATCCTTTGCAAACCTCAAAATTTAGCAAAAAGAAAAACCTTATCCCTCAGATTTCAGTGCTGCAAAGTTCTGGAATCTTAGAGGAGCCACAAATGTCCTTCCACCCAGCATTTCCCTAAGTTTCTCGATAAAAATGGTTCCTCACTTGTCTGGGTAGGCCTAGTGCCCATGTCAGTAATAGATCACACAACGGTTAATGTTGGTCCTTACATTAGGGCAACAGTTGACCCTGGGGTGATCCATTCCTGAAGCAGGAACTAGGTACAGGCACTCAAGTAGGGTAGCATTTTTATCAGCTTAGGTGGGAAAACACTGGATGGTAGGAATTTTGTGGATCCCTGCATATTCTTTAGTTTGTGTGACAGAAATTTAAGAGTACAATTAAGTTTTATTCAACATTTCACCTTTGCAGGGTATTCTGGATAAGAAAACTTTGGGGAATCCTCACAAGTCACACCTCTGTGTAGTCTCCCGGATGTCTAGTTTCCAGAAATGTCTGGGTTTGGTACGTTTCCCTATATGGCCGCCGAGTCCAGGAGCAAAAACGCAGGTGCCTGCCTTACTAAACCAGGTTGATTTGTGATAGATAATTTTGATGTCACCATAATACGATTTGGGAGGTGGAATTTGTGGCTGAGCTAAATTGGGAAGCTCCTATGAGAGCACTCTTTCTGTGCTTGCCGCAGCATGCACTTGCTCTCTGGGTTGACCTAAACCACTATTGTCCCGCTGCACAGACTGTGCTTGCGAAGGGACAGCAGGACTTTCCTCATTACCTGCCTCATAATCGCTGGTATAGGAGTTATCGAATGAGGCTCCTCCGACTGAAAAATCACTCCCAGAGTCTGCACCATTGTCCTATCCCTCAGATACTGTCTCAGTATCTGCTGTCTCTGTCTCTGATCCTACGTCGGAGCTGTCCTCTATAACCCGAGTGAGGGCTTGAGCAGCAGTCATCCAACGAGATGCTTTCTCTGCTACTGGCTAAACTGTCACTCTAAGACACTGGCCTACGTAGACAGTCATAAAATTGTTGGTGTGTCTGAGTGTGTGATACGTGCAACAGTAGAGGTCACCTTACCTTCACTTCTTTACTCAATTAGCACGTTCTCTCAAGACACTAAAAAAAAGACACACTGTTACTTCACCTTGTCACATAACAATCGTCACAGTCTTTAGCGCCTCTAGCACCCAGTCCAACAATCATTATTGGTGCTCCCACTCCCATTACCTCCTCCTACGATTCCCTCACTATCACCCAGCAGAAATGCCCTTCTTCTCTCCATAGTCCCCTCGCACATACATTTCATTTGTATTACAGAACAGGTAATGGCTGGCTTTACTAATCTACTCAGCTATTTACATAAAATACAGATTTGATCTGTCCAGTAGGCATATAAACCTTCGGCGCTACTTTAAGGTATCAAAACTGCCACTAGACAAAAGTCAGATCCTTTTGTAGCAGAAACATGATCAGAAGACTTTGTTATTGCTGCCTAAAAGCTACAGTTGAATTGCATCAGTTGAAGTATGTGCATTGCTTTGAAGACGCAAGCTGCGAATGCAAGAGAACTGGTGGCGAATATATATATATAGATCACTTTAAATATGGGTTTGGTTTTCCTGGGGGCCGATCGCAGCCTCCAGGGAAACCACACATGCGTTGACAAAAGTGATCACTATATATATATATATATATATATATATATATATATATATATATATTTATATAGATAGATCTTATATAGATCTATATATTGACAGATATATATATTGATATTTCTATATAGATAGATATCTCTATATAGATAGAAATATATATCTACATATATATATATATATATATATATATATATATATATATATATATATATATATATATATATATATATATATATATATTTATATATAGATCTATATTACTTTTTAATAGCTGTATGGTTTCCTTGGGGGCCATAGTGGCATCCAGGGAAACCCTACAACTATTTAAAAAGTGATTACCCCTGGGGGGGTGGAGGGGGGCAAACCTATCTTTTTATGTTTTAAAAAATGCCCCAGGGGGCATTTTCTGAGGAAGCCGACCCCCCCCCCAAGTGAAATCCTTGGTGTCTACTGGGGTATCCTAACCCTCAATAGTGCTGCGATTGAGGGCCAGGAAACTGGTTCAGGTAAGCCTTGTTCGAAAGGGGAGAATCTCCAAATGTCAGGAGGCCCATTTCGGCCCATTTTCCCCACCGGAGCAGGAACGGCCACTTCCTGCTCCGGAGGGGAAAGCAAACAGTGACGTCAGAGCAGAAAGGGCGGTTGGGGATGCGGGAGGAAACGCAGAAGATATTCCGTGTCTCCTGGGATTTTTTCATTCGAAAAAATCCTCAGATGTGTTTTTTAACCCCCTCCCTGGTGTCCGCCATTGGTCGTGACTCGCACAAGGGAGGTAGTGTGGGCTTTGGCCAGTAGCTGACGTCCGCACTGTAGAGGGATAAGCTCACAGAGTTTGATGAAGTGGTACTCAGGGACACGCTTTACCTTGGGAGAGACGCGGTTGCTCGTGATATGGGGACGGGGATAGGGCGGGTAAATTGCTTACCGGACTGTTATGCAAACCATGGAAATGTACAGCATATCTTGGAGCTAGTGGATGACCAGCAGATTGTTTAAGAGAGCACTGATTCTAAAAAACACATCATGACCTTATTCTACTCTGACCTGTATACCTCCTCCGTGTCTGACAAGGCTTCTGACTTGACTTCCTACCTGGACACCCTACAACTGCTCTGTCTGGAAGACAGCCACCACTGATTCCTAGGTGTGTCTTTTACAGTGGAAGATATTGTGCAAGTAATTAATAGCCTGCCAGGGGACAAGGCGCCAGACTAGATGGTTTAACTGCTGCCTTGTATAAAGAATATGCATCAATCTGTGACCCCCAGCTTTTGGAAATCTATGAGGACTTCCTGGCTTGTGGCACACGCCCACCTTTCTACGAGACGCACTGAGAAACACTATATAGAAACCTGACAAGATTCCCTAGTGCTGTGCCTATATGCCACTTTCAATGACTAATGGACATAACAGAATTCTGAGGAACTTTATTGCTGATTGCCTCCTCCCTCTACTGCTGACCATTGTTCACCCAGACCAATCAGGCTTTGTCCCCAGTCGCTCCGCAGCACATAGCTTGTGGACATTCTTTGCACTCTTACACTCAGTTACTCCCAAACTCAGTGCTGCAGCAGTGTTGTTTCAAACCACCAAGGCATTTGACTCCCTGGAGTGGCCCTATTTTTTCTCCCTCCTGTCACATATTGGTTTTGGAGGACCCTTCCTGCTCTAAACTCAACCGGTAGCCCACCTCAGAATAAGTGGTGGGGTCTATCCCCCCCATTCGAGATAACAAAGGGATCATGCCCATTCTCTTTGCATAGCAATGGAGCCCCTGGTCACACAAGTGCTGCAGCACCACTCACAGCGAGGGATTGCCTTCACAACCCTTGGGATTCTGATCTCCATGAACGCTGATGATATTACTATGCATGTCCGAGTCTCATATACCAACCTAGCGCCTATTGTACATGAAATTACTCGCTTCAGTTGGGTCACTGGCATTAATATTAACTGGTCCAATTTGATTATATTCCTGTTCACTGCTGCCACTCAGCCCCTTGAAATGGAGTACACTTTGACATGGGCGAAGGGACTGGTTCAATACTTGGGAGTTTAGCCAATCAAGACTTGGGCGAGCTCTGGTGATCAAACTATGAGAGGCTCATGACATGGCTTGAAGACTGAGTGCCGATATGGATGGGATTACCATTGTACCTCACAGGGAGACTAGGGGCCAGATGTAGGAAGGGTTTTGCGACTCGCAAATGGCGAAAAAGGCCGTTTTGCGAGGCGCACAGCCTCTCTGCGATGCAGAAATGCATTTTGCGAGTCGGATCCGAAAGCGGTCGCAAATGAACTCGCAGTTACCATCCACTTAAAGTGGATGGTAACTCATTCGCAAACGGGAAGGGGTCCCCATGCGACCCCTTCCCCTTTGTGAATGATCACAAAAACAATTTTTCAGAGCAGGCAGTGGTCCTCTGGAAAATACTATCAGTTTTTTTCAGATAGAAAAAAAAACTGCTTTATTAAAAAGCAGTCACGGACATGGTGGTCTGCTGTCTCCAGCAGGCCACCATCCCCGTGAGTGCCCAGACTCGCAATGGGGTCGCAAACTGCGACCCACCTCATTAATATTAATGAGGTGGGTCTTTGCGACCCCATTGCGAGTCGCAGAAGGTATCTGAGACACCTTTCTGCATGGCAAATTGCGAGTTGCAATTTGCGAGTCGCACGGACTCGCAAATTGCAAGTCGCAATTTCCCTTTTTCCTACATCTGGCCCTAGGTGTTGCCAAAATGGTTGTGCTTCCAAAATTCTTATACCTCTTCACTAACCTTCCACTCAACCTGAAGACACGCTTCCATAGGCACCACATGTCTCAGCTACTCACTTTGATAGGGGCAGGTAAGCAACCCCAGGTGGCTTGGGACGTATTGACTCTCCCATTTGAACAGGGATGCCTTTGCACTCCGGACATGGACCTTTATTACTATGGCACACAAGCATAGTTTGCTCACTACTGGGCACACCCCATACAGTATAAACCCATCACAGCTTCCAAACATTATTAAATATCCCCACCCCCAGAGGGTCACTTTGTATCTCCCCGCTAGAGGACCCCAAACGTAGATTGACATCATGGCCTGTATGATGTGATCTTGGGAGAAGCTGCAACAGTGGGCGAGAATGGATCATATGTATACCCCGGCTGTGCCACTTGTGGGCTACCCTTCGATACTGGCAGCTGCGGACCCTGACACCTCTGGACATTTGTGTAAACTACGACTTTTGACTATGGGAGATACATAAATGGAGGAGCAGTTCCTCTTCCCTTACTTGATGATCCTGCCTCTAACCCTCTAGATGTCCTCACATATTATGAACTGCGTGCGGCTCTGCGAGACATGCATACTACATTTCCTGTGGCTCCCTTGACTCTCCTTGTGTTATAAATGTTGCTCGCCAGCCCATCTTCGCACAAACTACCACCCGACTCTATGCAACAATGCAGGATATACCGTACGTCCAACCAATTACATGCAATGAGTCTCGTCTATGACATGCACTATATACTATACATTGTGCCTGCTGCCAACTTCCTCCATTTAGCTTGAGAATGCCCAACTATCACCCACTTTTGGGCAAGGTTTTTGAAGCCATTGTTCAGGTCATGTCTATTGCGCCCCAGCACACCCAGCTGATAGACCTGCTAAGATATGTAATCTCTTCAGACGCAGGTATACTCGAGGCTATGTTGCTCTTGCTGGCCAAATAAAGAATGGCTATGTATTGGGGCAGATGCCCTGCATCTCAACTGGCCTGCTGGCTTCACAATGCTGCTTATTGCTAAGAACAATTAAATACCTTCATGCGCTATGGTGCAAGGGTACCTGCATTGGAGCTAGGCATCACACAGAGCGCCAGCGCAAGGAGAGAGCAGAAATGCTCCATATCTTTGCAAATATGGAGCATTCCTGCTCTCTCCCTTTAACACAACGCAGTATACCACAGAAACCTTTGTTGCGTGTAAGATTAGTAAATGTGCCCCTACATTTTTTTGTGTTAACTCTCATGAGATTTCAGTCTCCTAGATACCCATTAACAAGAAAGCTGAACCAATTCCTGTTGATTATGTGATGCCATGATCATTGGAATAGAGAGATCTGCTATGTCATTGTTGCATCAGATGTCCTGTCTTCAATTCCGTGAATGAGTTGGTGGTTTGCATGGATGCCAATTAATGGTAGCCAGTGGTAGCAGGAGAAAGCCCGGGCATATCCCCTGTTACCCCTAGAGCTGCGCTTGCTGCACCTAGCCTCAAAGGTCAAGAAAGCAATCGTGAGAACAGAAAGCAAACAGAACGCCCAGAGCCATTGTTACTGTCTGTAGTATTGTGAAGAAGGTGTCAGTACTGGACCTGCAATGTAAAACAATCTCTGCAGCAATCCCACAAAAAAAAATATTTTCTGATTCTTTTACAGTCTTCCCACGTGCTGTATGTGCATTGTCTTCGTTTTTTTTGCAGAAACAAAATAAATGAATACTTTTATTTTAGTTGGCAGTTGTGTTTCTTTATTTATGAAAAGAAGCAGTGCTGCACTTCTAAAGTCTAGAAGTGCCTGCTGGCTGCAAATGTTAGAAAAACCTTTTTAGCTCTGCCTCTGAGTGTGTTTAAGTGCCGCACTAGACAATTGAGACTAACTAAGGGCCATATTTGCAAGGCCCTATGGCACAAGGCAGCACAGCAAGTGCCTTCCTTTGCCATCCTGCACCACCGTGAAAGGGTAGCATTGTGCCGTATCCACAAAATATGGCACATTTCTGTCCTCACCCCATGTTCTGGTGCAGACATTGCTGCCATGCACAGGCACCCCTGCACCATGGTACAATGGTGCCTCCATTGTGGGGATGATTGTTATAGCGCAGTAAGGGACACCTTCCTGCACAAAAACAATAAATGCAGGCAATTTCCTCCTTCTATGCAGCACACATAGAAAGGGGGGAAAAGGGGCGAAATAAAGACATTTATTCCCATTGTGTCACTTTTACGCCGCCCCTGGGGTGGTGTAGGCTTTTGATGCACTCCCAAGTTTACAAAACCTTGTAAATCTGTGAATGCTTCAAAATCCATGGATGTTGTGTGGGAACACCCACACAATACCCATGGAAACCCCTCTCTGACCAAAGTAAGGCAATGCAGCTACTTGCGCTGCATTGCCTTACTCCATATCTACAAGGCCATGAAAAAACATACAAAGTGGCTTTGGTTGGCCTTATAGATGTGGGTCAGCAGACTGTGACGCCGGTGCACAGTTTTCTGGCAGTGCAGGCTGCTTGCGAATATGGGCCCACGTCTGTAAGCTAACCAAAGGGAGCTTTCCAAAGGTGGGCACTTGCAGGTGGAAACATGTTAAACTGATGACTCTCAAATGAGGGTGAATCCAGATCTTTCAGAGGATGATCTCATTAAAGTGAATGGAAGAAACCATTTTTGGAGAGTGATGCAGGTTTGAAAAGATGGTGATCGATTGGAAGTCTATGCAAGTTTGCTGCTTTTTCGGAAGATGAGATTTCATGTTCTCATATATTCACAATTCTTTCCAAAATCCAGTGACAATAATTGAGCAGCTAAAATATGTTTAATTAATTGAGAACGTCTAAAATATCAAACGGTACCTGAATTCTATAGGCATTCAACTAAGTACAAGAGTTGTTTACTTAAGATTGTTAATCATGTGCCCTAGCCTGGGAATCTCTGACTGGAATTTCTAAATAACTTGGGGTTTTCTCTATCACATTAGCTCGTCCATGTAGATACACTTTGCCCCCTCAAGAGTTTTGCAGATGGTCTTATGGGAGCCACTTGGACCACCAGAACCCTGACTGACACTTTTTTAAAATAGATTCATATTCTTAGTGTCAGACCGAACTAAAGGAGGTTATTTTAAGCAAAACGGCACAACCACACCTCCTTGGAGAGGAAACATTTCCGAGAGCATCAACCACTAAATAAGGCCCTTCTAGAGGCCAATTTTTTAAACTACAAAGTAGCTAGGATAGTGTCTGAATTGAGGCCCATAGCAATCTCCAATTTCCAGGCAACCTTGATTTGATGTTTGATGTAAAATTCCAAACTGTTTCTTTAGAAGCAACCTCCATGTCTCTAAATCCTGCAAAGTACGATAAAGCTAGCACAACGCTCTCTAGATCGCATGGCCAATATGAGAATAAGGTACACATAAATAAACTATTAACCTCCTAGCTACAAAGTAAGGTCTGCAGGATGCACAACAATTAACACAAGCTGACTTTGATCCCAGCAAGCTAATGGCCAGTTGCAATGACGTGACCTTTAAACAGGTGTTGTCAAACACAACTTATACATTGAATATTCTTTTTGGTCAGTCTTAACAAAGGTCCCTGGTAGCTCGCTGCAGAGCGAAACACTTATAAGCTATCAAAAAATATTCACTAAATTATAAGCCGTTTCACATCTTGATAGTGAACTAAACCACTACATTTGAGCCTTGGAAAACTCTAGAAATTGCAGCAGTGTGTTACTTCTCCCACTCAAATGTAAACCCATCACGCTTCACTATAATACCCGTGAGAAACAGTCAGTTATATTTGGAATGTCAAATTTTCCAGTGTAATTTTTACTAATAGAAGAGTGCTCGATTGAACCCCTACACGCTCATAATGCACTTCTGTGTACAACCTTTGCTTCACTACAGGTAAAAGAGAGATAATTATCAGGCTGTCTTTTAAAATACAGTGTTCCGGCCTTCCTGACTGCTACAAGAGTGGGAAGTGAGTGCCAGAATATAGAATACTTTAAATATAGAATTCTTCAAGGAAGCTATGAAAACAAGCTGAGTACTAAGATATAAAGAATACATATTTCTCACACACACTGTTATTAATGATGCTAGTGCCATTAAGAAGTTTTCTATTTTAACTTGTAATGTTGCACTTGGACTTTGTTATCGGAACAGGAGTTTTATTGATTTATATGTTAGTAGGCAGCTACCTCTCAGCAGTCTGGATTACAATTAGGAGGTCCAAGCCAACCCCTTGAACATAGTCAGTGATGCTTTGTATATCAAATGTCTCACGTGCACTTTACTTTTTATTTTGGGTTGCCTCTGACTAACCTGCTAATAGTGTAGGGACCATTGATGTTAATCGAGCAAGTGGTACTTGCTGGAACCACAAACAGACTGGGCTTGTCTTTGAGAGGAAATATTTTTATTTTTTACTATATTTAGAAGATGGGGAGATAAGGTTTATATTATAGCTCATGAATTGTGGATGCTTTATAAACCATTGCTGTTTGCCTTTGACCCTTAACAATGGCATTTTCAACATTATGTAATTGGTACGGCTCATGCGCAAAACAATAAAGTGTTTTTAGTGAATGACAATGTGGGTATCAGCAGGAAGAGAGGGCATCTTGAAGGGAGTTACTGTAGGAAGCTGGGAAGGGGCTATAAGCAGGATAGAACTCATATTTCTGCCAGAGAGGTACATGAAGATGGAGTATGTTCTCGAGACTGGTGTATACTTCTTCCATTAGCTTCTGAAGGTTTTCTTTTTCAGTTAACGGTTAGTGGGTAACACTCCCAACTGAAGGAAGCTGGGAGTTGAAAGGGGTGACAAATGCATGCTCGCTTTCCTTCCAGGGAGCCTAAGAGCTGGTGCAATTTAGCCACGGATAAGCTGAAGTCCACGATGAAGGCTCGGCCGCCATAACCATTTATCACAATTACACACCCCGGTAGCAGCCTGGTTCTTGATGGTATATTTTCTGCTCCAATTAAACAAAAAAAGCATATCTGAGGTAGGAAAGCGAGCATTTAAAGATTAAATTAAAATAAGAAAAGTGATGGGATTCAGACGCTAATTAGCTTTGTCCCTGAGGAAAATGCAAGACAAATCACTGAGGTCGCAGGCTATTAGTATTCAGGTCTCAATGAGGGAAGCGAAGGGTGAGACACAGTCTAGATAGATGTGTGTGTGTGTGTGTGTGCCTGTGTGTGCCTGTGGGGGCTCCGCAAAGAAAATTGCAGTGAGCTGACATTTGTTTTTTATGTAAATGTTTGTGTTCATTTAAATACATCTCGCTTTGTGCACAAAGGTAGGCTATTAATACAATAATGTTTTCGTGCATAGCATAAATATTTGTGTTTGTTTCGATGTGTTTTACGAGTGTATAAAACCTTATGAGCCAGATTTACAAGGCCCTAGCACCTCTTGGCACCACACAAGTGTCATTATTTTTTACACTAATGTGGCGTTCAGGAGACCAATCTCCTTTTGTAACCCCTTGCGCCACATTATACCTGCACCAGGTATAATGCATGCCGGGGGGTGTTCCCACACACAGAGGCCGCAAAAAATGGCACAGTGTAATCTAAAAGGTTTCACAGCGACATTCTTTCTGTCATTTTTAACGCCTGCTCGGGGCAGGCGTTAAAGTGACGGGCCCATTGTAGCCTATGGACTTCTCTGTTGCTTTCCTGCACTAGTGCCATAATATATGCCACTTATCCAGCAAAGCGCCACAATAACGACATAACTTATGACGCTGTTGTAGAAACTAGCGCCATGGTGTGCTGTATTATGAATATGGTGCAAACATGGTGTTGTTAGGCATAACAAGAAAAGTGGCGCATCACAACTGATGCACCATTTTCTTGTAAATCTGGCCCCATTGTGTGTTTGTGCTTAATCAGGTTTATTTGTGCATTTATGCCAATGTCTGTTTTAACCTTTGCCTTTCAGTGTTTTCCTCTTTAAAGCACTGGTGTGGTTTCATGCAAAATCGTAATGCAAGTGTGAGGGGCTAACTTCATCTATTTTTCAGTTCATTTTTTTTTGCTTTTAGGTGCTTGTGTATGTTTTGTTTGTGTGCCCGTGCCCGTTTCTGTTTTGGTATGTTTATAGTTGTTTTGTGACAAATAGCTTTGAGTTTTGTAGGCATCTGTGTCTTTTGATGTTTGTATGTGCTAGTCTTCATTTCTCCTTGTGGGGGTGTGAGGCATGGCAGTTAGGTCACTTGTGCTTAGTTTTAAAACAGTTGCTTGCAAAGATATTGCAAAAAGTTGCTGTAGATGTTAGTGACATCTCTTACCATTAAAAAAGAACACTTGCTATGACTGTGCATTCTACTTTGCTGCACATTGGTGCAGATGTGGAGCTCAGATCCCCTTTATGCAAAGTGATATTTACTGTTAGAAATGGGGTCTACAGTTGGGAGTGGTTTGCACCCTGTCCAGGTAGGGGCTCTCGCTCTAATCAGGGTAGGGTAGTCACACACCTAAGATAACCCCTACCCACCCTCTTGGTAGCTTGGCACGAGCAGTGAGGCTTATCTCAGGGGCAATGTGTAATGTATTTGTACACACACACACACACACACACACACAGTAACACAGTGAAACCACTACAAATGTACTCCACACCAGTTTAGAAAGATAGCCAATATGTATCTGAGTAAAACAAGACCAAAACAACAAACATCAAATATTCACAAGTAAAGATACTAATTTATAAAGATTAACTGTAGTATAGCCAATAGAAACACAATAGTTCCAACTGGGGCTATCACAGTGTCTTGACGGAGTCATTCCCAACAGTCCAACTCCACTCGGGAGGGAGAGAAGGCAGTTCACTGAGTTGCACGGACCCCAGGTACAGTACCTTGGAAAACGATGAGGAAACAAAGAGACTGCATGGAGGCGGGGAGGTGAAGCTTTGCTGGAGCTGGTGCTGCATCAGTTCCTTACTGCCACCAGGGACGTGAGGCATCAGTTCCTTACTGCTAGGCCGGGGAAGTGAGGCGTCGGTTCCGTGTGGTTGCAGGGAAGGTGATGCGGCAGTGATGGTGAGGCGTTGGTTCCTTGCGACAAGGAGGGGTCGATGAATCCAGCAGGTCAAGATGCGAGGCGTTGACTTCTTGATCAAACCAGAGTGCCATAGGTGCTGCAGCAGAGTCAGAGTTGGGTGTCATGGATGTTGGTGACACAGCACTTGGGACTCACTCTGTGGCAGGACTTTGGAGCAGCTCCAACGGAGTCAGGCTTGTGTTGCATGTCACAATCGTTTCCCTCAGGAGGGACCATGGCTCCGTTGCAAGCAGTGGAGCGGAGTTAGACAGTGGCCTGGTTCTGAAGTCGCTTTGGAGTCGATGTGCCTGGTTTCTTCTTTGTTGCACCAAACCTTACTCCCAAGGGCCCAGGAACTGGATTTGGCACAACCTGGCAATTCAGGACTTTCAGCAAGAGAGCCCAGGTGCTGGCAGATTAAGCCTTTGATGTCCCTGAGACTTCTTAACAGGAGGCAAGCTCAGTCCAAGCACTTGGAGAACCTTTGGAAGCAGGATGTAGAAAGCAAAGTCCAGTCCTTTCACTCCCAGCTCAGAAGCAGCAAGCATCAGTTCAGCACAGGAAAGCAAGAGGCACAGTGGCGTTACCTCCTACAGCATCCAACTTCCTGGCAGAATGTCCTCAGTCCAAAAGGATTCTAACTTCGTGGTGTCAGAGGTCCAGTACTTATACCCATTTCTGTCTTTGAAGTAGGCAAACTTCAAAGAGAAGTCTTTGTAGTGCACAAGACCCTGCCTTTCCCTGACCTGGCCCCAGACACACTCCACGGGGTTGGAGACTGCTTTGTGGAAGGGCTAACAAAGCTCTATTCAGGTGCAAGTGTCAGCTCCTCCCACCACTCTAGCTCAGGAAGACCGATCAGGCTATGCAGGGCACACGTCTGCTCCCTTGGTGTGAGTGTCTAGAGTGAACTCACTAACAACTCAGCTGTCATCCTGACCCAGATGTGTATTCCACTGACAGATGGAGGCACAGAATGGTTAAGCAGGAGAATGCCCACTTTCTAAAAATGACATTTTCAAACTTACAATTTAAAAAAAAAAACTTCACCAAAAGATGTATTTTTAAATTGTGAGTTCAGAGACCCCAATCTGCTGATCTCTATCAGCCCCCAATGGGAAATTACACTTGAAAGATATTCCAAGGCAAGCCCTATGTTACCCTGTGGAGAGAAAGGCCTTGCAATAGTGAAAAACATATTTAGCAGTATTTCACTATCAGGACATGTAAAACACACCAGTACATGTCCTACCTTTTAAATACACTGCAACCTACCAATGGGGCTGCTTTGGGCTTACTTTAGGGGGGGCTTACGTGTAGTAAAAGGAAGTGTTTGGGCCTGGCATGTGGGTGTACTTGCCAATTCAAAATGGCGGTTTAAAACTGCCCACAAAGGCACTGCAGTGGCAGGTCTGGAACATGTTTACAGGGCTACTCATGTGGGTGTCACAATCAATGCTACAGCCCCACTAGTAGCATTTGATTTACAGCCCCTGGGCACACATGGTGTACCATATTGGGGACTTACTAGTAAATCATATATGCCAATCATGGATAAACCAATACCATTTGGACAGAGACCACTTGCACTTTAGCACTGGTGAGCAGTGGTAAAGTGTGCATGGTCCTAAAGCCAAAATAAATTAAATTCAGCACAGGATCAAAAACAGGAGGTCAGAAGCCAAAAAGACATGGGAAGTCACGCCAAGAGCTGGCAGGTCTAACATGTGTCCACCCCAGCTGAAAGTGGGGAGAACTACCCAGCCACTTGGGAGTTCTCATCATTAAGGCAGAAGGACCTGGACAGACCATCAGCATTGGCATGTTCTGTTCCAAGGCGGTGCTCCACTGCAAAGTCCATTCCCTGTAGGGGGATGGATCACCTCCACAGTTTAGGATTCTCACCCCTCAGCTGGAGCAACCATCTGAGGGTCCTGGGGTCTGTCTGAACTCGAAAGTGAGTCCCAAACAAGTAGGGTCCTAGCTTCTTCAGCACCCAGACCATAGCAAACGCTTCCCTTTCTATTGCGCTCCACCTCTGTTCCCTGGGCAGAAACCTCCTACTAATGAAGGCTAGAGGTTGATCTATGCCCTCTTCATTTAGCTGTGAAAGCATGGCTCTGAGGCATTTGTCTACACCACAAATTTCTTGGAGAAGTCAGGTGCCTTGAGCACATGTGCTGTGCACATGGCCTCCTTCAGAGTGTCAATAGCAGTCTGGCACGCTTCTGTACAGATCACCTGACGGGGCTGCTTCCTGGAAGTCATCTCTGTGAAGGGGGCAACATGGTGCCATACTCCTTAACAAATCTCCTGTAGTACCCGGTGAGACCTAGAAAGGTTCTCACCTCTGTCTGGGTCTTGGGGGGTGCCAAAGCCAGAATGGAGTCAATCTTGGCTTGTACGGGTGCCACCTAGCTGCTCCTTCCCTGATATCCCAAGTACACCACAGACCTCTGTCCTATCTGGCATTTACTGGCCTTGATAGTGAGTCCTGCACTCTGCAAGGCCCTCAACACTTTCTGGAGTTGGTGCAAATGGTCCTCCCATTTAGAGCTGAAGACAGCAATGGCATCTTGGTAGGTGGCACTGAAGTCCTCCAATCCAGCCAGGACCTGGTTGACCAGCCTCTGTAATGTGGGAGGGGGTTCTTCAACCCAAAGGACAAAACATGGAACTGGTAATGGTCTTCTGGCATTGAGAATGCTGACCTCTCCTCGGCCCCCTTGGTTAAGACAATCTGCCAGTACCCAGCACATTAGATCAAACATACTGAGGAACTTGCAGCTCCCCATCAGTCAATGAGCTTATCAGCTCGGGGGACGAGGTGCGTGTTAGCCTTGGTGATGGCATTGATCCCCCAGTAGACAAACAGAACCTCAGTTCCGGTGTGACACCTGGTGGAGCAGACTTAGGGACCAGAATCATTGGGCTGAACAAAGGACTGTTGAAGTGCTCAATCACTCCTAACTCCAGCAGCTTAGAGACGTCCTCTTGGATGCGGTCCCTCACACTATCAGTCAACCTATAAGACTTGTGCTTAACAGGTAGGCTGTCCCCAGTGTTAATGTCATGGGTACACCATTGGGTGACTTTAGAGGTGAGCTAGAACATGGAGGTGAACTGTCCCAGTAACTGGTGACAGTCCCTGTGCTGTTCTAGGGTCACAATAAGGTAGAGGTTCACACCCTCCACTGACCCATCCTGCTCTTTGGAAGGCAGAAGGTCGGGGAGAGGTTCACTCTCCTTTTCCATCCCATCATGAAAGGGATAGGCCTTGCAATAGTGAAAAACTAATTTAGAAGTATTTCACTTTCACTCAACGGGGAAGCAACAGCACTGGCAATGTGCCAGTGGCTCAGAGACGTTCCTCAACAAGATTAGGAGTGTGAGCTGACAAAGATTATCTCCAAAACTTATATAATTATAGGTTGGGATAGTCTGGGATCCAGCCTGAATAAAACAGAACTACAAGGTAATTCCTGTAAGGATGATAACAAGCAAGTGCAAGAGGGCTCTAAAAAACGCTGGGATAAACAAAAATCTAATAAAGATAAAAGGGGTCCAAGAGGAGAATATCCCCATTGTGAGACCTCAGGAAAAAAGATACAATATAAGAAATAGAGAAACTTTAAAAACTCCTGATAGATATCAATATAACAATATTAGCCCATCTTCTTCCTTCCAGGACTCACCTGGCAAAAAGAGTGAAAGAGGAGGGCTGTCAGAGTTCCAAAACAAGTATGTGAAACCAAAAAAGGATTTACAACGCTCTTCGGTGATCTTCACAAAAAATGATGAGAATCTTCCACAAAAAAACACAGTTTAAAAAGAAAAAGGTTGGGACTATTCCGGCTAAATATGCCACACATATAGAGATCACTAATGAGGGACAGGACGTGGACAGTGACTCTGCTAGACAATGCAGCAGAAGTCACAATATGTTACCAGAATCTTATTGAACTATCGGATGTGACACGGTCTAGCAACATCCTTGAAGTCGAAACAGTGGGGAGGTGCGTCTCCCCAGCAGACAGGGTTTTAAACTAAGCATACAGATTGAGGGAGACATAGAGCACAACATTCAAGTAATTTTTAGGGGAAGATTAATACTTAGTTATGACATCCTCCTGGCAGAAAAAGATTAGCCACCTGAATTTGTTCATAAAGTCCCACAAAGTGAAGATATTTTTTTGCCTTCTTTCTCAGTCCTCGTTCAAGACGCAGTAAAAGAGGCTTATGCTGTTGATTGGGATTTGGAGCAAGCATCAGAGCTGTACCGCAGCCATGTAGGATTCCCTTTACCATGTAATGCCAATAAGGTCCACTCCACAGATCCAAACACAATACCCCATTAAGCACAGGGCTAAAGCACCTGTGAGAGAAATTCTCTCACAACTTTAGTACTGGGGAGTCATCGAATCCTGTGACTCCCCAGTGAACACTCACTTGTTTCCTGTAGCAAGACCAGACCATTCATGTAAAATAGTCTTTTAAACAGTCATACACTCACATATGCCATTTAAAATTCACATAGCACAGCAGTGATAAATGTTCTAGGAAATGTGAAAAATAAAAGCATTACCACAAATATGAAATGTGAAAACATCGCGCAACATGAAGCATCAATAGAGGATACACCACTGTTCACAATCAAAAAGTAGTTTAGGCCAAACCCTCACAATGACGCGAGCAAGGTGAAAAGTTAATTCAAGGATGTAGAGCAGTAGTTTCCAACCTTTTGATGCCTGTGGACCCCCGCTTTATCATTATTGGAACCGGGGACCCCCACTGACTCATTATTTGAATCCAGGGACCCCCCTCTAAGCCATTACTGAAAGCTGCGGACCTAATCTGTTAATATTATTTAATTTTCTGAGCAGTCGCGGACCCCCTGAGGAGGCTTCGCGGACCCTCAGGGGTCCCCGGACCACAGGTTGGGAACCACTGATGTAGAGGAATAAAAAACATGAAAGAGTCATCTGTTAAATTCCTTCTCATGTCTGCAGGTATTTATGACATTAAAACATGATTCCCTGGCACACTCTTTGTTTCTACAAACATATCGTGGACTGATTAGATACTGGATACATAATTGAATTAGCCCCAAGCACATAGGTGTAGGATTTACAATGGGTGCAGAGAAGAAATCAAATTCCGAAAGCTTGGTAGTCTCTGACCCACAATGCTGTCAGCACACACTTCAAATAAATAACATTTATGAAAAAACACACACACATTAAAAGGTCATAGAATGCTAGGTCATAAACCTTTGTCAATGCATAATAAAGAGAAAGTAATATCTTAACCTAGAAATTCTGGATTACGGGGTCACATTGTTTTGAGATTTTTCCATGTTAGTCTGTAAACTTGCAAGTTATCGATTGTTAATCATGTGTAGTATTGTACTGATTTGAATATAAGACCCTGCCTGTAAACAGGCATTTGAGAAAAACCGTAGAGGCAGGTTGTGCAGGGCTCAAGTGCAGCCTGCAGTGTTTTTCTCCCTGTTGCAACAGTTAGTAAATACAGTCTTTGGTACTGCCATCTCCGTGGTCATTTCTGAGTCTAGGGAGCAAATTTGTCCACCTTGCAACAGTTGGTGAGCCACCACAGGAGGTTCCATAGCGCCCCCACCTGATGGCAGGCACAGGAAGGCTGCCTGCCCCCTGCTGCAGAGAGACCAGTGCTCACAAACTTGATGAGGTGGGCAGAAGCCGAGTTAATTGAAGTTCTGCCTGTGCATGGGGGTTGGAACGGCTCTGGGGACCGCCATCCCCTTAGAGGTAAGGACAAAGTGAACGGTGATCCTCCTTTTAAATAAGCATGCTTTTCTTGGCAATACTAAATGCAGAGGTAACTGTAATGTAAGAGCATGTGATGTGTGCTTTCTTCTCTGTGAACCAGTAAGGATAACACATGCTACTTGGAGGAGCCAAATGAAAGAAAAGAGAAGCCTCCTTAGTGTCATGGAAATTATTTTGTGAAAATTCAAATGATTCCTCACAGGAAGAGACCTTAGGTACCCCTTATGTTCCCCCACCTTGATATTACCCTACAAGCACTACACCCACAGTGCCCAGTATCTTGACATTAGTGCAGCTGTAAGAAGTCGCAGTATGATTTGAAAACCCTGAAATTAAATCCCTTTACACTCCCAGCAAGCGACCCGCAAGGTGAACCCACGAATACCAAAACCAAAGAAGGCAAGCACTCCTAGACGGCAAACCTGGATAGGGGAGCCACAATTTTCAGGTCAATTAGAGTCACAGTTCACACTGCATCTAGACCCCACCTTTCCTCAGGAGGAGAAAAAGCAAAGAGCAGAGTTCAAGGGATAGGAATGACCAATTACATATTTCATCAGCAAGTCACAGTTGCTTCAGAAAAGGGATATTTCAGGTAGGATACCAAGGAGACAGTGATCTACCCCGCAACAAAGGGATGCAGGGAATGCAGGGTGGAGAGACCATGTGCATTGGACTGTAGAGATGGAGGGACAGCTTGCATTTCAAGGAAGGGAACAGGTACAAAGAAGGACTGAAAGTAGTCCGCCACCTTGGCAAAAGGAGAGACAGGGCATAGTAGTCTCACCATAGAGCGTGCAGGACCAGGTATCAGGCAGTGAGGACAGGAGAGAGCGAAGTGAACTAAGGAGAGAAGGGCATGACTATGACTGTACTCAGCAAACTCAGAGGAGCCTTGGTAAATTAGCAGACAGGATAGAATCTATAGGCCAGCATGTGGAACGCAATGGTGAACTCTTCCAAACCCAAGAAGCAAGTCACTATATTTATGGTCTTGAAGAAAGACCACTCATTGATCTAAGTTGCGCCAGGGGCACATGGAGACTGCCTAACCTAATTGATACAAGGGAAGAGAACAAAATACGCCCCCTGGAAGCAGGAAGCCCAAAGCTACAGAGCTTGAGCAGCTACAGTTCCAAAGCACCCTTGGCCAGCCAGACCCCAGAATGGAATAAAACGAGGTGAGGGGACGAATGACTCTCCACAACAGACCAACCCAGCAAATGAGTGCACAAGCAAATTCACTCAGCGCAGGCCTTACCCCCAGTGAGACCATTGCTGAAGGAAAGCATAGCTGGCCTTTTGTTGTGCCATTTGTAGAAAACTTAGTAGACTGGACTGGGCAGTTAGCTCCATAAATGAGCCCCTGGCCAGAAGAGGGACCCTTTGGCCCACATGATATGGCAAATGCTGAAGTCTGCATTTTGTGTGGTGAGGGAGGGAGATCCTAATTTGGACTATCCTTACAAGAGGCAGGGTCTGGGTATATGGCAGCAACATGCCAGACAGCATCATCCCCAGAATACCACCACCCCTTTACATCAGATGCCACTGATATGTTAGGGCCCCTGGGCACCACATTATGTTCCTTGGCCACAAATGGACAAGGAAAATCCCAAAAAAGAGTTGCCACTGCTCACAGAGGGAGCATGGAAATGGATCAGAACAATTGAGAAGCAAACTTCAGGCATCACCCTGGCAGTAGGGGGTGTAAAAAGCCTGCTTATCCCCCTCATAAGGGATGAAACAGACACAGTATTTCAAAAGGCTGGAGTTCTAAATGTGACCCTCACTGAGACCAGGTATGATGGATCACCATTTAACCTGGTCAGGTCTGCAGTGTGGGATCAGCTGAAGAAAATGTACCCTGACAGACCAGACGTCGGATTACTCATGGCTCAGTCTATGCAACAGAATGAGGATCCTGCACAGTACATCAATAAGATAAAAGAAAAGTGGAGCCAGGAAGTGGGTCAAGGCTGGGAAGTAACAGGAGGTAATGCTGTGCTATTCTATAATGTAGTTAAGAAGGGATTACCTTCTGATGTACAGGGTAGCTTAGATAACATAGTGGCACTGGAAGCTAAGCCCTAGACCTAAATTCAAGCACACATCATCCATTTTTGCAATAAGAAGCAGGAAAAGGAGAAAAGTAAACAGGAAGTTGCACAGAAAGCTGCAGCCAAGTTGGTGCTGCAGACGTTAGTGAAGAAGGGAACAATGGAAGGTGTTGTAGTGACAGCAGCCACTCAGATGACTGCAATACCTGTAGGAATGGTCCCAGGGGCTACCCAACCACAGTACCCACAGCAGCAGGACAATATAAGGACACAAGGAAATATTAGAGGGGGACAAGGAGAAGTAGGAATAGGTAGGATGTGTGCTTCAAGAAGGGATCAGGCATGTTATTATTGTCAGAGGTTTGGTCATCTTATTAGACACTGTAAGATGGAGAGATGGGATAAGCAAAATGGAAGAATGAGAAATTATGGTCCATCTGGAAATATGACAGTGCAGCCACAACAAAACTGGTAGATCACATATATACCCCAGGCACCCACATAAATTGTGCTGTCACCAGGAATACCCCAAGCGCAACAAGAACTGCAGAGCTATCAAGTACCTTCCATAGGAATCACACCCCACCCTGGACCAGGAGGGGTGCCGGTGAGGGGAGGGAATCCTTTCCAGGTGAACCCAGCAGGAGGATATACACAATGAGGAGCTCACAGAGGATTTCTGTGTTTTGCAAGTGACACGCAAGCCAGATTAGAAACCCACTGTGACCGAGTCCATTAATGTCAAGAGATATGCATTCCTCATAGATACAGGAGCACAAAATTCTATATTAAAGAGGGAGGACTCCCAGTTTCCTACAGATTAATGGACATACAGGAAGTCTGTGGGGAAATTATAATGGTTCCTTTTACCAAACCAGTAGAAATGGAAGTTAGGGGGAGACATATTGATGGCTTCTTACTATTCTCATCAGCTGCCCCAGCGAATTTGCTTGGCAGAGGCTTGATGGCAAAATTGAACATGAATATTCATTTCAAGCAAGACGGTAGCATGGTTTACTCCACACCTGGAGTTCCACCCGCTAGAGTCATGGTATGGGAAATTAGAGGGTGCGTCCAGTGTGGGAGCAACCTAGTATATAGACAGCTATCTGTGGGAAAGCCAGTTATGCCACAGGTTTTGCTTGCAATTTCCCTGGATCAGATTCATTTACCAGCTCACAATTCCAGGGATCATTTGGCAACCCAAATCCAGCAAGACTGGCTTGTCCCAAATTTGCTTGACACAATAACCACGTGTCCACACAGCTGCACGATTTTTCAGCAGTATTCCGCTAATCCCACTCTAAAAGTGGTAAGCTCCACTATTCAATGACCACAAGGTCCCTTTAAGGTCCTTCACTTGGACTTTGTGGATATGATTCAAGGATGTAGCAGAGTGAAAAACACAAAAGGGTCATCTTTTGAAGGCCTACTCATGTCTGACTAACCTGCAGGTATTTACGACATTAATAGACGTATCCCAGGTGCACTCTTCTTGCCTACAAACAGATCACACAGTGAGTAGATACTGAGCACATAATTGAATGAGCCCAAAGCACACAGGTGTGCAATTTACAATGGGTGCAGAGAAGAAACCAAATTCCAAATGCTCAGGCATCTCGGACCCACAATGCTGTCAGCACACACTTCAAATAAATAACATTTACAAATGAGCACATACTCATTCATAGGTCAACAAATGCAGTCATATACCTTTGCCAATACATAATAAAAAGTGAGTAATGTCTTAACCTAGGAATTCAGGGTTACGGGGTCACTTGGTTTTTATTGTTTTCCATGTTAATCTGTAAACTTGTAGTTATCAATTGTTAATCATGTGTAATAAAGTATCGTACTGATCTGTATATAAGATGATGTCTGTGAACAGGCATTTGAGAAAACACATAGAGGCAGGTCATGCAGGTGTTTTTCTCCCTGTTGCAACAGTTAGTAAATACTGTCTTTGGAACTGCCAAGAACAGTCTGTGTGGTCATTTCTGAGTCCAGAGTTCAAATTCACCCGCTACATAAACAACATAGGGCCTCATTCTGCCGCCAAAGTACCGCTGTCAGAATACCGCTGCGCGGTCAAAAGACCGCCGCGGTAATTCTGAGTTTCCCGCTGGGCTGGCGGGCGACCGCCAGAAGGCCGCCCGCCAGCCCAGCGGGAAACCCCCTTCCACGAGGATGCCGGCTCCGAATGGAGCCGGCGGAGTGGAAAGGGTGCGACGGGTGCAGTTGCACCCGTCGTGATTTTCAGTGTCTGCTATGCAGACACTGAAAATCTTGGTGGGGCCCTGTTAGGGGGCCCCTGCAGTGCCCATGCCATTGGCATGGGCACTGCAGGGGCACCCAGGGGCCCCACGACACCCGTTACCGCCAACCAGGTTCTGGCGGTCAAACCGCCAGAACCAGGCTGGCGGTAAGGGGGTTGGAATCTCCATGGCGGCGCTGCCTGCAGCGCCGCCATGGAGGATCCCTCAGGCCAGGGGAAAACCGGCGGGAAACCGCCGGTTTCCCTTTTCTGACAGCGGCTTTACCGCCACGGTCAGAATAGGCCTGGATGCACCGCCAGCCTGTTGGCGGTGCATCCGCGGTCCCCGGCCCTGGCGGTCCATGACCGCCAGGGTCGGAATGACCCCCATAGTGCTCAAAATATACAAAACAACCTTGGATATTTCCAATGTTTTTTGCTCTCAAAATTTAGAACCTGAAAGGCAGGATTTAAGTGTCTTCCCAGTGCTAGGGTCTCAAAAAGAAACTTTTGTAGACTGACTCAAGAGTATAAGAGCAGCCCAGAACAGTTCGCTGTGCGTGTGACATCCATGTTACATGATAACGATCCTGAGGCTTTGTCCTATGTTGATGACATCTATTTGACAGATGACGATCTCAATATACACTTAGCCCAGGTAGATTGCATTGTTTTGGAATTTGGCACATTAGGCTACAAGTACAATTTCAAGAAAACAAAAATGCTTTTCTTAGTGTTTTATTTTAAGGATACAAACTTTCAAACTAGGGGAAAAGCTTTGCACTACACTTTTTTGATAAGTGTGGGCAGTTACAACCTCCAAATACCCTTAAGAAACAACAGTCACTGCTTGGTTTGTTTAATTTTGGCAGAATATACATTCCAGAATATGCAGAACGCATTAAACCATTTTATGACTCAGGGCCTGATTTAGATCTTGGTGGCAGGAATACTCTGTAACAGATGTGACGGATATTCCACCCACTGTATTGCAATCCCATTATATTCTATTGGGATTGTAATTCCGAAGACGGGATTTCCATCAGGTTTGTGAAGGAGTATGCCATCCAGCAGATTCTAAATCAGGCCATTAATTCATCCAGATTTCTCAAGCAAACTTTGGACACCACAACATACATGAATGCTTAGGACATTCCAAATTGACATGTTTAAAGCAAAACATTTACACACATGTGACAACAAAATACATTTGGTAATCTGGGTAATTCCTGGTGTCATAGGGTTCACCTATGTTACATTCAATGAAAGTGACACTGTACCCATAGCATACTAATCACATTTATACTCCAATGCTGAAGTTCTTTTTGCACTCACTTAAAAAATACTGACTGCAGTCCATATGACATTCATAAAGGAAAGACTACTAGTCCAGGGAAATTGCATCATTGTTGTTACCCCGGTACCAGCCCTTGGGATGTCACCAAAGCAAGCGTTCCTAACGCTAAACAATTAAATCCATGTTGGGTTCAATATGCAACTTCCCTGACTGCCACTGATGTTGCTTGCGTCTTTGATGCCCTCTTCAGACCCCAGAATATTCACAATATGAACTGGAATATCCAATGACCACTAACACCTTGCCTCTTGACCAATGTGGAATCATAATTTCCACTGATGCTTCAACTCAACCAGCTGTAGGTACTAAACACTAATACTCCGCTGTCTGTGCAGCTGTTTGTGGAGTGATGAGGGATTGTGACTTCCACCCTCAACAAACCTACATGCAGACCTTAGGGGACTCCACAGCACAACGTGCAAGGATTATAACTTTAATTCTGGCAGTGGAACTCACAGATCTAGAACTTTCTACACTGATTGTTCTTGATTCATATCACTGTGCCGAACCATACAATAAATGCTTACACTACTGGTGAATTAATGGGTTCAGAAATTCTAAGGGAAACACTATCAAAAACAGATTCTTGTGGGGTATGGTGGCTGATATCAAGGAGAAGCTGCTGTGGGCTTATGTAGTACATACATTGGAGAATGAACTTTTGCTACCTCCTGGTACCACTTCATCAACAAGAAATGTCCAAAATTAAGATTTGCACTTCAGATGCAACACAAATTAATGGAATTATTTCTTATGAACCATCAATGGCTACGATTACCAGTTCCCTTTCACCTGCACTGGCTCCAGTTTTTGCACAGACTGCTTTTGATGACTTTGCCGTCATAGATGACTTCTCTTCAAACGCTTCAGCATCAGATACAGCATCTGTATCAAGAGCAGCTAAGCTCTTCAACTGGCTTAAACGTAATTATGTAACTATTTAATTTGTCCATGGTCTTATCGGGATACCATTGACTATTTGCCTGTATTCTTTGGATTGGTCTGTCATTGTTTTCTTTGGTCCAAAGAGGCTTTTCCTTTGTGAACATTTCAGGTGTTCCAGTTCCTGAGGGGATTGTTTGAGATAAAGTACCGTTTGATATCTTTGGCCCTACAGAAATTATTCAAATTCTGTTTGTTTTTAAAGTATCAATTAATTATATGATTAGACTGGGGATTCTCTCTGATGACTGGGATATAAAAGCATTTGATCCTATGCTTTCAGAGCTTGAATAACCTCTTCGCTGCCAGGCCTTTTCCCCTCCTGTGCTGAGCCTTTTTTTGGCTATTTGGGGCAGTTTGAGCTTAGGCCCTCATAACTTTTTTTCCACATAAACTACCTATGCCAAATTTGCGTGCTTTTTTCCCAACATCCTAGGGATTCTAGAGGTACCCAGAGTTTGTGGAGCCCCCTGAAGGAGACCAAGAAATTAGCCAAAATACAGCAAACTTTTCATTTTTTAAACAAAAAATGGGAAACAAGGGCCGCAGAAGAAGGCTTGTGGTTTTTTCCTGAAAATGGCATCAACAAAGGGTTTGTGGTGCTAAAATCACCATCTTCCCAGCTTTCAAGAACAGGCAGACTTGAATCAGAAAAACACATTTTTCACAATTTTAGCATTTTACTGGGACATACCCATTTTTACTATTTTTTGTGCTTTTAGCCTCCTTCCAGTTAGTGACTGAAATGGGTGTGAAACCAATGCAGGATCCCAGAACGCTAAACATTTCTGAAAAGTAGACAAAATTCTGAATTCAGAAAGGGGTCATTTGTGTAGATCCTACAAGGTTTTCATACAGAAAATAACAGGTAAAATTAAAAAAATATTGAAATTGAGGTGAAAAAAACAGCCATTTGTCTCCACATTTTACTCTGTAACGTTTTCCTGCAATGTCAGATTTTTTAAAGCAATATACCGATACATCTGCTGGACTCTCCTGGTTGCGGGTATATATAGGGCTTGTGGGTTCATCAAGAAGTCTAGGTACCCAGAGCCAATAAATGAGCTGCACCTTGCTATGGGTTTTCATTCTATACCGGGTATACAGCAATTCATTTGCGGAAATATAAAGATTGAAATATAGGTATCAAGGAAACCTTTGTATTTAAAAAATGGGCACAAGATAAGGTGTTGAGAAGCAGTGGTTATTTGCACATATCTGAATTCCGGGGTCCCCATACTAGCATGTGAATTTCAGTGCATTTCTCAAATAGACTTCTTTTCTTATACACTGCCGTACATTTGGAAGGCAAAAATGTAGATGAAGAAAAGGGTCAATAACACTGGTTCTTCTATTTTGTGTTCCCCCAAGTCTCACGATACAAATGGTTCCTCACTTGTGTGGGTTTGCCTAGTGCCCACTACAGGAAATGCCCCAAAACACAACAAGGACACATCACATTTTCCCGAAGAAAACAGAGCAGTTTTTTTGCAAAGTGCCTAGCTGTGGATTTTGGCCTCTAGCTCAGCCGGCACCTAGAGAAACCTACCAAACCTGTGCATTTTTAAAAACTAGAAACCTGGGGGAATACAAGATGGGGTGACTTGTGGGGCTCTCACCAGGTTCTGTTACCCAGAATCCTTTGCAAACCTCGAAATTTGGCCCAAAAAACACTTTTTCCTCACATTTCGGTGACAGAAAGTTCTAGAATCTGAGAGGAGCAACAAATTTCCTTCCTCCCAGCATTTCTCCAAGGCTCAAGATAAGAATGGTACCTCAATTGTGTGGGTAGGTGTTACAAATGGGGTTTTTAGTTGGCAGTCAGGTTACCCCCTGTCCAAGCAAGGACCCTCACTCCAGTCAGGGTAAAGGATAATCACCCTCAGTTAGCCCCCACTCACCCCCTTGGTAGCTCAGGACGAGCAGGCAGGTTTAACTTCAGAGATCTAGGTGTAAAGTATTTGTACTAACACAGACAATAACTTAATGAAAACACAACAAAATGACACAACACAGGTTTAGAAAAATAGAAAATATTTATATAAAGAAAACCAGACAAAAATGACAAAAATCCAACATACACAAGTCAAGTTATTAATTGAAAAGCAAAAAGAGTCTTAAATCCTTGAGAAAACAGGTAAAACATTGTTAGCATTGAAAAGTACCTTGATAGCATCAAACTAACATGCACGGGTGAGTGTGCGTCGAGAAAAGGAAGCAATGCGTCGAATTCTCACCCGCAATGAGATCGTGCGTTATTTCTCCTTCTCTGGTCGGGTCGGCGTGCGTTGTTTTTATTCCCAAAGGGGAGTGATGCGTCGATTCGGGCAGCATTTGGGTCCAGGCATGCGTTGTGTCATTTTTCCGTGCCCAGCAAGGTTTGCGTCAAAAATCCTGCCGCACAGTATCAGCCAAACCGCGCAGTATGGGTTGAGACGTTACCAGCCTTTGTCAGCGGGTGTTGCATGTCATTCTTCCAGCTACGTGCATCGATTTTCCAGCTGCGATGCTGGTGGAGCATCGATTTCTCCCACGAAGCCAGCGGCACGTCATTTTTCAGCCGTGTCTCGGAAGGTGCTTTGTTATTTTCCCCACACGGCGGTCTGTGCGTGGATTTTCAGTCTTGGTCTGCCAGCTTCACCTTCCAAGGCCCCAGGAATTGGATAGGACGCCACTTGGCAGGGCAGGAGTCTCAGCAGAGAGTCCAGGTTCTAGCACGAGAAGTCTTTGATGGCCCTGAGACTTCAACAACAGGAGGCAAGCTCAGGACAAGCCCTTGGAGATTTCTTCACAAGCAGGAAGGCACACAAAGTCCAGTCTTTGTCTCCTTGCACAGGCAGAAGCAGCAACTGCAGGATAGCTCCACAAAGCACAGCCACAGACAGGGCAGCACTTCTCAGCTCTTCTCCAGGCAGAGGTTCCACTTGATGTCCAGAAGAGATCTAAAGTCTGTGGTTTTGGATACCCTTCTTATACCCATTTTGGCCTTTGAAGTAGGCTTACTTCAAAGGAAAGTCTCTCTTGTTTTTGAAATCCTGCCTTGCCCAGGCCAGGCCCCAGAAACACACCAGGGGGTTGGAGACTGCATTGTGTGAGGGCAGGCACAGCCCTTACATTTGTAAGTGACCACTCCTCCCCTCCCACCTAGCACAGATGGCTCATCAGGATATGCAGGCTACACCCCAGCTCCCTTTGTGTCACTGTCTAGAGAGAGGTGCAAACAGCCCAACTGTCAAATTGACCCAGACAGGGAATCCACAAGCAGGTAGAGTCACAGAAATGGTTTAAGAAGGAAAATGCCCACTTTCTTAAAGTGGCATTTTCAAACACACAATCTTATGCGTATTTGATGTATTTTTAAATTGTGAGCTCAGAAACCCCAAACTCCACATGTCTATCTGCTCCCAAAGGGAATCTATGCTTTAATCATTTTTAAAGGCAACCCCATGTTAACCTATGAGAGAGATAGGCCTTGCAACAGTGAAAAACGAATTTGGCAGTATTTCACTGTCAGGACATATAAAAAAAACAGTAGTATATGTCATACCTTAAACATACACTGCGCCCTGCCCATGGGGCTACCAAGGGTCTACCTTAGGGGTGTCTTACATGTAAGAAAAGGGAAGGTTTAGGCCTGGTAAGTGGGTACACTTGCCAAGTCGAATTGGCAGTTTAAAACTGCAAACACAGACACTGCAGTGGCAGGTCTGAGCCATGTTTACTGGGCTACTAATGTGGGTGGCATAACCAGTGCTGCAGGCCCACTAGTAGCATTTGATGTACAAGCCCTGGGCACCTCTAGTGCACTGTACTAGGGACTTGCCAGTAACTCAAATATGCCAGTCATGGAAATCCAATTACACATACCTTTTACATAGGAGCACTTGCACTTTAGCACTGGATAGCATCAAGAATCTGGGAAACAGAGGCACAAAGTTGAGGGAGACCACGCCAAGGATGAAAAGTCTAACAGTAGGCCTAGTGCCCGCGAAAGGAAATGCCCCACTACACTATGTGGACATATCAAAGTTAGCAAATAAAAAACTACCTGTTTTTGCGAGGGGCATCTGCATTTTTGGTCCTGGGCTCAGCAGCTAGCTAGGGAATCCGACCAAATCCAAACATTTCTGAACACTAGGCACCCAAGGGAGTCAAGGGAGGTGTGACTTGCATGGATACCCCAGTGTTTTCTTATCCAGAATCCTCAGCAAGCCGCAAATTGAGCTAAAATAATCACATTTTTCCCACATTTCAGTATGGGATCAATGCACCGGCACAAATTTCCTACCAACCAACGTTCCCCTCAGTCTCCCGGTAAAAATGATACTTCACTTGTGTAGGTGGGCCAAGTACCTGTGACAGGGAAGAGCAAAAAAATTGTCAAAAATGAGGAAGAACCGAAGCGGGTCCAGAAGGGCAGGTGGAAAAAAATTGTTTTTAGGCTGACAAGTGGGGCAGAATTTTTATCAGTATAGATGCAACAATGCTGGGTGGTAGGAATTTTGTGGATTTCTGCAGATTCCGGAAGGTTCCATCACAAAAATGTGGGAAAAATGTGTGATTTCCAGCAAAGTTGGAGGTTTGCAGGGCATTGTGGGTAATAAAATGGTGTGGGGTGCATGTGAAGCACACCACCCTAGACTCACCCAGATGTTTAGTTTTCAGATGTGTCTAGGTCTAGTAGATTTTTCTACATGGCAGTGACCAAAAGTCCCAAAAGTGCAGCCTTCACCATTCCAAGTGGAACGATTTTGAGAGTTAGACAAGCTCTCATGGCCCAAATGTAAAACCAAAACCCAAAATAATCAAATGTCCTCTTGCTTGCCGTGGGATAATATGTTTTAGTGTGCGGGGGGAGAGCTGAGAGACTGTTAGCCCCTTCAGTTGGGGTAGGGGCATAACCATGCCCATACTGGTTGGTAGCCACCACCACAGTATATATTTTTTTTAATTCCCTGGCATCTAGTAGGACTTCTCTCTCCCCGGGAGTGGATCGGTGGTAATTGTCCCATCTGCCCACCGGAGGGCAGAACAACTTTGTCTCTATTTATTTAGGGTGGGGGTATGGCCAAACACCCACCCTCTTTTTTTAAAAACAATTCTTCCTTGGTGTCTGTTGGGGTTTCTGCCCCCCCTGACGGCAGATGGGCCTTACAAAAATTGGCTGATCTGCCCCCAAGGGGGGTAGAAATGCGCTAAAATAAATTTGCCCGCCAGGGGAGTGACCCTTGCCTAAGGGGTCGCTCCCCTTGTGTGAAATTGGCGCAAAAAAATAAATCCCCTGTGTCTACTGGTTTCTGCTCCCCTAGGGGGCAGATTGGCCTAAGCAAAATAGGCCAATCTGCCCCCAAGGTGGCAGAAATGGCCTAAAATAAATTTTCCCCCCAGGGGAACGACCCATGCCTACGGGGTCACTCCCTATCTGTAAAAACAAAAAAAAAAGAAAATCCCTGGTGCCTAGTGGTTTCTGCCCTCCTTGGTGGCAGATCGGCCTAATTAAAATAGGCCGCTCTGCCCCCAAGGTGGGCAGAAATGGCCTAAAATAAATTTGTCCCCCAGGGGTCTAACCCTTGCCTGAGGGGTCGCTCCCCATCTGTGAAAAAAACAAACACAAAGAAAATTCCTGGTGCTTTCGGCCTAATTAAAATAGGTCATCAGACGTCACGGGGGGTTGGTGGAAGAGGAAGTGATTCCCCTTCCAGCCCTGCCAGGTGGGGGTGGTGGGGGAAGCCCAGGGAGGGAGCGCTAGTGCTCCCTCCGAACTCCGATGCCAGGACGTAATGGTTACGTCCTCGGAACAGGAGCACTGTGCCACGGGACATAACCATTATGTCTGTGGCACAGAAGCAGATAATATACTGTATGTGAAAGTGAAGATATATAGATGACAACAGTGAATTATGAGGAAACGTTTTGCCATCACCATTACGGGCATCATTTGCTACACGGAGCTGGTACCCCAAGCGAAATTCATAAAAGTTAGGCAATTACAGGGTAGGGAAGTTTTATTTAGAGCATGCCTTATTCCATTGCAAATGATATTTCTTAATGACACCATTCAGCAGATAACTTGCATAGGAATGACAAAAATAAAAGAAATGAATGCACCCAGTTAAATATGACAATTGGCAAAAGATTTTAAATGTCTTTGAAGAACAGCTGAATGGTTGGGTTTAGCACAGCACCTTTAATTAAACACTTTCAGGTCCCAATGGGTGGTTATTGCAGCCAGTGGACACAAATGGTTGTCATGCATGTTTTGTCAACTCCACTTGGAATTTTAGAGTGAGTGACCTGACCCTTGTTATTTCATCACACAACACTCTGTTATTGTGATAACAGACAGCATGGACAAACCTTGTCAACAATGGTTAAAATCTACCTCATTAACAGCTGTAATAGTACACCTTAGTCTCCTTTCAGAAGGTGTAGATGTACAAGATTTCTTGCTATGTCCTATAAAGCCACGCACAAAACGTTTCTTATATGCAATATATAGTGACATTTGGATGCTTACCCAAAAGAGGCTGCAGCCCTGTTAAGGCAAATAGATCGGGAAAATTAGGAGAAAGGTCTAGCCATTGTTGATAAGGGCATGAACACATTGTCAAAACACATTTACACACTGAACAACATCATGTTTTCTGCAATTGACATAATTCAAAATGACGTCACTTTTACATCATGGACAGAGTCAACTTAGGTCCATTATGCAGTTGAGTTGGACATTACAGGCTCTACAGAATGGCCACGAGCCCTTGCAGCATGTTAATTCTACAGAGTCATACGCTGCATTTAATTTAACACAGAAGCAAAAGATAATTGCTAAATAACAAGCTAGTTAAACCTTGCTTAGCAATGAAAAGTTTGAAAAGTTGCCTTTTACTGTGGCTGAAATTCCATCATCAGTGTGGTTAATACATGGAGGGATTAATCTGCCCATTTCAAAGTTCTAATTCACTTCATATTCAAAACATTTTCCTGTAGGCAGATATGAACAGTTAGGAGACAGATAGATCCATGAGGTGTGGGAGTTACCCTTTAATTACAGATGTTTCAATGGCATGAAAAAGGTCCTTCTTAGCAGTAGTGAATGTGAGACTTCAGTGAGCTATTCAATTATTTGTAAACAGATGTCCTTGCACGGATCATGTAATGCTTCGATTTCAATTTCGGCTTGCTATCTGAAGGGTATTCCAGTGCCTCTGATTCGCCTGGTGTTTCAGTTGCTTTTGAAATGGAGTTATTTAATGCTGAGCGATCAAATCTACTGTGGGATGAGACCAAACGTTACTTGTGTAATTTCGGTCTCTACAATTGTAACTTGTTGCAGAAACATACTTTTTTGCTCCACGCATGAGCTAAAAGTAGCAGACATAAGTCCTCATATTGCTACTTATAATGTCAATTTTGACAAGCTGAGCAGACTGAAGGCTCTTTTGTGTAAAAAAAAAGTGGTGCTCACATCAGCCTGCAAAACCTATGACCTCCAAGTGGCAAAGTCGTCCACAGCGAAACAGTCTCTTTTAAATTTAAATACCAACTTTCCTAAACATTTTGGTGAAGTGATCAGTCGCATTTTTAATGTGTCTAACACCGCTGGGATTGTACATTTTTTTAAGGCTGTTGGTTCTGGTTTTGACAGCACTTTCCAGACCGTGTTTAGAGGGATACCTTCATCTATCCATTCTCTCTTTTCAATTTTTTTTTGAGGATTCCTGATAACCTTGGCATTAATTGGTGGTAGCCATAGTTCGTGGATTTACTGGCTCCTGGAGTGTCACCATCTGGCACTGTGTGAAACACTGCCTCCTCGGCCGGACCTGTGGCTGTGGCACTGGAACATGTATGTTCCTTTAATCTTTTTTCTGATGAGCTGGTCAACCTATCGCTTGCTGAAATGGGGGTGTTTCCTGGATTCCATCCCTCTTGATGACATCAGAGATTTCCGGCGGGACCACGATTATTGTTCAATTTTGCATTTGGTATTTTTTATTCAAACTCTACAATGTCCTTTTTATTTGGCCAGTCTTTCAGTCTGCCTTGCTTGTCAAGTTTGACACTTTGGGGCATATTTATACTCTGTTTGCGCCGGAATTGCGTCGATTTTTTTGACGCAATTCCAACGCAAAACTAACTCCATATTTATACTTTGGCGTTAGACCCGTCTAGCGCCAAAGATCTTGGAGTTTGCGTCATTTTTTAGCGTGGACACCTACCTTGCGTTAATGATATGCAAGGTAGGCGTTCCCGTCTAAAAAATGACTCCGAGGCATGTGCGCCGTATTTACACTCCCGGGCAAAATTGACGCCCGGGAGTGGGCGGGTAAAAAAAAAAGACGTCCAGCCGTTTTAGCGTCATTTTTTAACGCCTGGTCAGGGCAGGCATTAAGGGACCTGTGGGCTCGGAAGGAGCCCAGATGTGCCCTCCCATGCCCCCAGGGACACCCCCTGCCACCCTTGCCCACCCCAGGAGGACACCCAAGGATGGAGGGACCCATCCCAGGGAACTTAAGGTAAGTTCAGGTAAGTCTTTTTTTTAATTTTTTTTTGTGGCATAGGGGGGCCTGATTTGTGCCCCCCTACATGCCACTATGCCCAATGACCATGCCCAGGGGACTTAAGTCCCCTGGGCATGGCCATTGGGCAAGGGGGCATGACTCCTGTCTTTGCTAAGACAGGAGTCATTTCAATGGGGGTTGGGAGTAAAAAAAAATGGCGCTATTCGGGTTGAGGCGAAGATTTTGCCTCAGCCTGACTTGCCCCATTTTTTGGTGCCCAAGCTCCATTTTCCCCTGCGCCGGCGCTGCCTGGTGTAAGTCATTTTTTTTTACGTACACCAGGCAGCTCCGCCGGCTAACGTCATTCCATAAATAAGGCGCCCGCATAGCGCTTTGGAATGGCGTTAAATTTTTTGACTCACAACTGCGTTGGCGCAGTTGTGCGCCAAAAAGTATAAATACGGCCCTTTATCTCTTTTATGGATATTTTTATCTTGCTTTTACACAGTAGTAGTTTTGGAGTAGGGTATTTTAGGTCTTGATCTCTGCACTCTTATGCCGACAATGGGGAGGGGCTTGTGGGTTCCTCTTAGCACCTTACTTAGGACAATCCAAAATACTGCTAGCTTCTCACAGTGCCCATGTGGGCCTACTCCTCACACTGGTCACAAGTGACCATTATTTATACAATTTACTAGTGCCAGCTTGTCATTCCATGCACCTTAGTCAGCTTCTCAAACGGCACTGCTCACCAGTTCTGCATTCTGCATTGAATACCAGTGCTAACTATTCACATTGTTCGACACCACCTACCAGTATCATCTTATTAGTTCTGACATCCTTAGGATGGTCTCCCCCCAAACCTTTTGCCTGCTAGCCTCATAATTTTGCTGTTTCTTTTAGTTGGACTTTAGACTCTGAGCACTTTACCACTGCTGACCAGTGTTAAAGTGTATGTGCCTCTCCCCTAAACCTAGTAACATTGGTGTATACTCAGTTGGCATTTTTTTTACCTATAAGTCCCTTGTAAAGAGGTCTACCAAATACTCAGGGCCTGTAAATTAAATGCTACTAGTGGGTCTGCGACACTGATTGTGCCTACCACTTAAGTAGCCCTTTCAACATGTCTCAGGCCTGCCACTGCAGAGTCTGTATGTGCAGTCTCATTGCTACTTCGACTTTCCATTTAAAACCCCTTGCCGAGCCTTAAACTCATCTTCTATTGCATATTGGTCATCCCTAAGGTATGCCCTAGTTAGCCCACAGAGTATGGTACTATGTAACTGAAATGTAGGGCATGTACTTTTAAGTTTTACATGTTCTGGTACTAAAAACTCCCAAAGTCATTTTTCACTACTGTGATTCGTACTCCTCTCATAAGTCAGCCTTGGGAATTCCATAATATACTTTTAAGGTGTAATTCCTGATCAGAAAGGAGTAGCTGATTCATGTTTCATATCATTAGAAAGGAGTGATAAACCTCTTTAGTGGTAAAAGTTGGATTTAAGATTACTATTTTAGAAATG
This sequence comes from Pleurodeles waltl, assembly GCF_031143425.1. Taxonomy (NCBI): domain Eukaryota; kingdom Metazoa; phylum Chordata; class Amphibia; order Caudata; family Salamandridae; genus Pleurodeles; species Pleurodeles waltl. Next base: position 361,407,767 of record NC_090448.1, on the reverse strand, counting down.
CCACTTTTAGAAAGTGGGCATTTCTTTGCTCTTACAGCTATGTGTACCTGCAGCTTGTCTCCACTACACATCTGGGGTGGGTGACAGCTACACTTTGTACATTCCCTCTAGAAAGCCACAAACACAGGAAGTTTAGGTGCGTCTGACTATTCATCTGCATTCATCTGAATTCTGACAGCTCTTCCTGGGCAGAAAGGGAGGAGGGGGGACTGACACTTACACCTAATTAGGGAGTGTCTTTCCCCACACAAAGGGCTGATTAACCCCTACTGATAGTCTGGAACCAGGGCTAAGTAGAAAAGACCTCTTTGCACTTCAAAGACCCTTCTTTGAAGTCACCTTCACTTCAAAGGCACATTCGGGTATAAGAACTCTCTCCACCAGATCAGTCCACTACTGGATCAGTGAAGAACTCTACCAGGAGTAAGGTCTTCTGTGCTACAAGGAGTGCCACTATGCTGGTCTGCTTTAGAAGAAGGACTGATCTCTGCTTTTATGACTTACTGTGTTTCCTGCTGGTCTCTGCCCTGCTGAGGAAGGACTGAACACCCCTCATCTGAACCTAGAGTTACTCCAATGGCTTGTTGGCTTGACCCCTGTTTTCCGGCAGTCTCAGGGACATCAAGGACTGCCTACAGTCTGCAACCAGCACATGGACTCTGTCTGCTGTGAGTCCTCTGCAGTTTAAATCAAGTCCCAGGTCCTTGGTAATGAGTATTTGCTGTGCAACTCAAGAAAATCACTGCATCAAAAATGTTGCACCGATCAGAACTGGTGCATTGACACTTGATGCCAATGCATCACCACTGTTTCCAGAACTATGGACTTTACATTGCGAACTGCACAATGCATTGTCCACGGATTCCAATGTACTGCCAACTTTGCGCATTGATTCATACTGAGAACAGTGACTCCAGCCCAGTGGTTCAACAACAGCACATTGCCTCAACACCCAAAACTGCTTAATCCTTGATATATCCTCAACACTGCGCAGCTCAGAACCAACGCATTGCTTACATCTCTTCAATAGACAGCAATGCATCTCCTCCTCTGCTCCATGCAGCGAGTACTCGACATCAACACTTCTTCAATTCAAGGTTCTTTTCTCAGTGGGCCCTGAGTGGGACCTGTAGCCGGCCTGCCCTCTGTTGTGGTCAAACTGAGCTTAGGATCTACCCCGGTCTAGTGCATTCTCAAATAACATTTTAGCGCTACTGACATCTAAGCACTACTTTTGGTTTATTCTTTAAAAATTCATAACTCCGCTTCTACTTTTGGATTATGGTGTTTTAGTCTTGTTTTATGATCTATTTTTCTAACCTTGTGTTGAGTATTTTTGTGGTGTTTTCACTGTGTTATTGTATGTGTTGCACAAACTTTACACATTGCCTCTTAAGTTAAGCCTGACTGCTCTGTGCCAAGCTACCAGAGGGAGAGCACTGACTATGCTTGTGGTCCCTACTTTGACAGGGCGCACATCTCTGCCGGCTAGAGACCCAATTTATAATAGATCTCCTCACATTGCATGCTCTTCTTTATACCCATCATTGACAGCTTCATGTGATGCACAGCAGAGTTTAATTTTTTCATTGTTCACCACCTACCAAAGTGACTGTTTTTCACACGTCCCACCAGTACCAACTTGTCACCCTGCCCATCAATATTGTTGCCTTATTTTAGTCATCATTGCATACTCTTTACGCTTATCCAAGTGTCTCCCATTGCTCACAAAAGCCAGTTACTCACACTACTACCCTATGCCAACCTCTCACACTGCCCCGAGTGCTAACTCCCCATACTGTCCTTCCTGTTCATACTCCGCAGTGTGAGAGTAGGAAAATCATCAAACTTAACATGTGTGTGGCGCTTTGTGCTAAAAAATTGTCCACGTGGAATCTGGAGTATATTGGAAAAGTGTTTGAGACATTTGGTTATATGTTGTAATCTATCTGATGTAGTAGGTTGATTGGGTGTGGTCAACAAGTCAGTGTGTAAGTTAAGTGGGTGAGAGAAAATTTGGATTGAGATTTGGCGAGCCCTATGTGCACCAGGACAGACAAATGGATCAGTTGAGAGTAAAATTTGCGGGTCGAATTTTGCTTGCGAATCTGGGAGGCCGAGAAAGATGAATAGTTGCATGAGCGAAAGGGCCATCAGTGAAAACAAGTAAGGTTTCTGAAGGGTTTGTGTTAGCAAAAGAGCAGATTTGTTTTTGGTTTTGGATTAGTGCTTGCAATATTTTGCATTAGTTTTGTGAGAATTCGAGTTTAAGAGAACGAGCAGCAAGACTTTGTCAGCTGCAGTACGTGTGAGTGTGACGTCATTGGAGCAGGCCTGGGATAGGTCGGTTAGTGAGAAGGGTGGCGCACGGATTGGCAACCGTCCGTAAGAGGCAATTTGTTGAGAACGTGGGTGAAAGGAATCTTCGGAGTAAAAGTCATTTCCTGATTTGATTTTGAATAAAGATGACATTTTTCAAGGCATTGAAGAGTGCACTCAGGGGAGATACATACAGTAGAGCGAATGTAGGGTAGTCTACACCGCTGGAGAATATAACGGCTTACAATGCAATGGAGGAGCGAGGTGTCACGCCATTGTCTTTGGTTAAAGCAATGGTGCAAGTTGACAGAGAAGAATGGGAGCTTAGCGTTTCCTGAGAATGGGACATTCAATTTGAGAATTTTGGACCACTTACAAACTGTGCTGGTCTCGGAAGGGGCTTTAATTCGTATAGTGCCATCCGCAATTGCTCCAAAATTCTCAAATTGAACGTCCCATTCTCAGGAAACACTAAGCTTCCATTCTTCTCTATCAACTTGCACCATTGCTTTAACCAAAGACATGGCACAACACCTTGCTCCTCCATTACAATGTAAGCCGGTGTGTTCTCCTGTGATGTAGGCTCCCCTACATTTGCTCTAATGTACGTGCCTCCCCTTAGGATACTCTTCACTGCCTTGAAAAACTTCATCTTTTCTACTTTTTCTTTATTCAAAATCAAATCAGGAAATTACTTTTACTCCCAATATTCCTTTCACCCACGTTCTCAATCAATTGCCTTTTACAGACTACTGCCAATTCGTGCGCGACCCTTCTCACTAACCAAACTATCCCATCGCTTCTCCAATGACATCACACTCACACGTACTGTCGCTGACAAAGCCGATCGATAAGGTGTTGCAGTATGTGAAATATTGTAGTGACGTAATTGAGTTGGAGCAGAAAAAGTTGAAAGAGAAACCAATGGTGATGCATATTAAGGCAGCACAGACAGTAGTGCAAGGAAATTTTGTGCAGCAGATACCACAGCAACAGGGAAATGTCATGTTCCAGCCTCAGATGAGAGGTAGATGTCATGGAGGCAATATGAATCGAGGTCCAGATTTGAATACTGTAGTGGTTCAGAATGATGTGCAGGGGATGAAGAAGCTGTTGCCGTGTCAGATTTGTGGAGCTGTGGGACACTGGGAGTGTCCGATGATGATGCAGGAGGGTATTGTTCAGCAAGGTAACAACATCCATACATTTCAGAATGTGAGCGGACCGAGATTAAGGGGTCCTAATGCAAATTTCCAGAATAATATGAATCAGGTACAGAATTTTCAGCCCATGCAACAGGTGCAAATGCCCCAAGCACAAGTGTTACAGTTGCAGCCGATGCAGCAGCAGGTTCCCATGATACCTGGACAGCAAATGCAGATACCTCAAGCCCCGATGGAGCAGCAACAGATGATGCTTTCTCAACAGGTCACAGGTCAGAGTCAAGATAGAAGTAGTAATGTAGTGCACCAATTACCGTTACACAGTGAGAATTAAATAAATGGTGAATGAATGAGTGACAGTTCAGATGAGGAGCCACGTGTGCTTGCAACCTCCTTAGAGGTAGATCAAAGGGGACCCTATGTGAGGGGAAAGTAAATGGGTCACAGAGTTTCATTCTTGGTGGACACAGGTGCCACACGCTCTACTGGAAGAAGTGCAGAGGTCCCGAATCTGCCCCTTTCAGGAAGAACAGTTCAATTTGTGGGGGCAGTGAATCAGTTTTTGACAAACCCAATTACAGATCCAATGCTAATAGAGATTGGCAATGTTTAGGGGCTGCATACGTTTGTAGTCTGTGATTCGAGTCCGGTATCCCTACTGGGAGGGGCTTGTGTAAAACAAAGTGTTTGATTACTTGCTCAAATAATGGAATTGGAATTCAGACAAATAGTGATGATGAGGAAGACCCAGCTCCGGAAACCGAGTGTGAAGCTACAAATGAGGAGTACCCCTTAATTGAGTTTTTCCCTATGTTCACAGGGTGAGTGCTTCATTCTGATTTGCAGGAAACAGTTCAAGAGAACATGTGGGATTTGACAGGGAAAGAAGTGGGTTTGATCAAGGGAGTGGAGCCGATTAAGGTTACCTTGAAGACAATGCAGTTTTTCTGCAGCTTCAACAGTACAACATGACAAAAGATGTCCTGATGAAAGTGGCTCAGATAATTTCAGATTGCGTGAAGCAAGGAGTCTTCAAGGAGGTGTTAAACAGCTCATGTAATTCACCAATAATGGGTTTGGAGAAGCCATGTGGGAAGGTTCAAATTGTTCAGGATTTGAGAAAAATAAATGATATTGTGGTCAAGTGTCCCATAGTGCCCAATCCAGCTGTAATAATGTTCCAGATTCCATGTGATGCAGAATGGTTCACAGTTGTTGATTTGTCACAAGTGTACTTTTCTGTGCCTCTTCATGAGGATAGTCAATTTCTCTTTAGTTTCAAATTCCTGGATCAAGTCTGCTGCTGGTGTCGACTTCCTCAAGGGTACACGGAGTCACCTTCTTTGTTTAACCAGACCTTGAAAAATAATTTGGATTCATTAGAGTTACCTTTTCAATCGACTATGGTACAGTACATTGATGACGTATTGATTGCGTCTAAGACAAGGGACGAGTGTAAGTATGGCTCGATTGCCCTGTTGAATCATTTGGGAAAGTATGGTCATAAAGTGTCACCACTGAAATTGCAGTACTGTCAGAAGGTAGTGAAGTATTTGGGTCACCAGATTGAGAAAGGGTTGAGAAAAATATTCAGAGAAAAAATTACAATGATACTGCAGATAAGTCCTCCGACTTCACAGAGAGATGTCAGGATGTTCCTGGGTATGGTGGGCTATTGTCGCCAGTGGATCCCAAATTTTTCAGAGATTTCAAAACCTTTGCAGAAGCTGACTCATAAGGATGTCACCAACCCCATAGCATTAGATCAGGATGAGATGAAAGCTTTTACTGAGTTGAGAGAAAGTTTGTGCAGCGTTCCAGCATTGGGTATGGCTGATTAAACGAAGCCTTTCACATTGTTTTGCCATGAGCGTAATGTATGTTCATTGTCTGTCTTGACTCAGGTCCATGGAGGTGCTCACTCAATTGCGATTTTACTGACAAGGACAAAAACCCAATATGTTACTGGCACTAGGTTGACTATGTATGAGACGAGTATTTTGGATGCACTAAATGTGACACTGAAAAGATGTACAGTTCTGAACCCGGCAACTTTACTTCCAAGTGATACTACTGAAATTGAGAAGGAGGAATATGTGGAACATGATTGTCTTGAAGTAACTGAGTTGTGCACAAAACCGAGACCTGGCATTAGAGATGCTCAATTGGAAGAAAATGACCAAATTGTTTTCGTTGATGGCTCTTGTCTGAGAGACAACACAGGAACACTGAGAGCAGGATATGCTGTGTGCAACAATTGCAGGTATCTTGGAAGCTTTCTGGCTTCGAGAGGTGTATTTTGCTCAGGTCGCGGAATTGGTCACTCTTACTAGGGCATGCCATGTTTCTGATAGAATAAGAGCCACTGTCTATACGGATAGTCAATATGGATTTGGAATAGTTCATGATTTTGGCCATATTGTGGTCGCATAGAGGTTTCCTGACCTCTACTGGATCACCAGTGAGAAATGGTGAGAGAATAAAAGAGTTGTTATTTGCAATACAACTGCCTGATGAAATTGCCGTGGTAAAATGCAGTGCACATCTAAAGTCGCAGGACTACGTGTCACTGGGGAATGGATATGCGGATCAAGTTGAAAGGTTTTGCGCATTGGACTGTATATAATTCAAAGACAAGTGGGAATTGTTACCTGAAGAAGACACAACATGTATGAGTTTTAAATTAAAAGTGATTGACACCTTGAAAGAGTTAAAATTGTTACAGAGTAATGTGGACAAGGAGGAGAAACGTTCATGAAGTAAAATGAAATGTGTTCAAAGACAATATGAATTGTGGGTATCTGAGGAGGGTCAACTGATTTTGCCAAATAGTCTGTTGTCTCAGATGGCGAAGTACTATCATGGTCAGGCACACATTGGAAGGGATGCCATGGTTTGTCTGTTCAAAATTGATTGGTTTAACCCCAAGTTTACACAAGCAGCGGAAGCACTTTGCCATCGCTGTGTCATTTGTCAGCACTTAAATGCGGGGAAAAGGACAGTGGTTAATTTGAGCCACATTGGAAGAGCAGGGGGTCCATTCAGGAAAAGTTTCTGAAAATGACAGAATTATATCAAGAGACAGAGGAGGGTGTCCTCTTCTGGAATAGTGGGAGATATATTTGGTGCAGTGATTCCTTCAGTGGAAGTCATCCTGAATTCGATCAAGATTCGAAAGTTGTCTACTACTGTGGATAACATGCTGACAAATTTTTCAGGGGCTATACTCCTGATAGATACTGAATTGGCTGCAGATAGAGCTATGACTCTTCAAAATTGTCTTGCTTTAGACATTCTTTTAGCGAAGGATGGTGAAGTTTGTAAAATGATTAACTGTAGGCACTGCTGTTCGTACATTCCTAACAATAGTAAAGAGATAAGAGACTTACTTACTAATTTGACTAACACAAGTAGTGATTTGAAGGAGTTGAAAGAACCAGCTGTTTGGGAAAGGGTTGGTAAAGGGTTTGTTTCAGTGGGAAATTGGCTTAGTATTATTTGGAATAGGGTACTATTGAAAATTATACACAGAATATTAATTGTTCCAGGTTTTCTATTAGGAATATGGGGATTATGCACATTGTGCAAAAGCAATTAAAGAGGTCTAAGAAGAATCAGAGGCGGGAAGAAAAGAGAAGGGAAAGAATCTATAGGGAGAATTCGAGGAAGAGGCAAAGGCCCTCATTGTGAACATGGCGGTCCGTTCCGTGCCGCCGGCGGTGGCGGTAGAAACCGCCAACAGAGGAGTGGGCCGGACCACCAAATAATGAACCAAACGAAAGATAGGCATCCCGAAAACCACCCACTGCCAGCAGAGGAGTGCCATCGACGACGGCAGAGTCTGCCCAAAGGCTGACGGAAAGGCCCAACCCACCCATCAAATAATGAACCACCAGTACGCCGCCAATTCCGGGGCCGGAACCACCGCAACGCAAAGCCAGGTGGAAATGAACCAAATATAAGGAAACACTCACCGGAGGGCCATACAACGCGCCGAAGCAGACATGGAGAGAGAGCTGCAGATCATTACAGCCCTGCTCCTTGCCATATACCTCCACGATCGAGACCGCTGACGTAGACGACGACGGTAAGTACCGCATTCTACGAAACAAGGGAGGAAAGGGCACAGTCACATACCCAGCTACTCCACCCACCCTGCTACGCCCCCAGCCCTTCATAGCAGCACAAGTCATACACCCCACAGCAAGAGGTACTGACCCGACACAAGGCTAATCCATCTTGACCACAGTACATACAAATGCCCCACACCCATAGACAATGAAACAAAAGACCAGGGTTCAACAGCGTGCCGCCAAAACACAGGCGACACATAAATCTTTAATGTGAAGCTCACAGAGCCAAGCAGTCCAAATAGGGCCAATGGCCAGTCCGTATGGCTACAATTGCCATGGGCCACAACGGACCAAACCTGACTCCCACAAGTGCATGGTACTCCACCTAATGTGGCAACATATGGGGATCCAGGTACCTCACGGAACGGAGGCAAGGGGCAGTGGGGGTGGGGATTTGTGACGGGGGTGGGCCTTGGACTTTCGTTTGGAAGGTGGAGGGGGTCTGGGATTGTCCTTTGAAGGGGGTGGGGGCTGTTTAGATCTGGTTGAGCCAGATGGACTCGGCTCAGTCCAGGCCTTTTTTTATCTGGGGAAGAGGCACAGGAATGCGAAGGGCGGACAGGGGTGGGCTGAGATGTGGAAGGAGTGGAAAGGGCAAGGAGGTGAGCATGCTTGGGGACAAGACGGGGTGGGCCAGTGGGTTGGAAGAGGTCAGCACGGGAGAGGAAACATTTCTTCGGAGCAATTGGGGTGGTCCTGGATGAGGGCGTGGGAGTGGAGGCAGAGGCAGTGCATGCATGTGGTGTAGGGGGGCGTTTAGTGGATGCAGGTGACTGGACAGTATGTTGTGGTGTGGTGGATGTCTGATGGGTGGGTGTCTTGGTGCGTTTGTGTGTTTTTGGAGGAGGTGGGTGGACACAGTGGGAGAAGACAGACAGCTAGTGTGGATGTATATTGTGTGGGTGTCTGCAAGTCTGGTGAGTGTGCTGCATGTGTCATCTACAGTAGTTGTGGTGATTGCAGGTATAGTGCATGGGGTGCATGTATGGATGTCTGCTATTGTGGTGAGTGCAGGAAGAGGAGCAGCAACAGTGACTGAAGGTGCAGTACATGAGGGTGTGGATTTAGAGGGGACAGACAGGGAGGCAGAAGAGGTGAGCACACTGGGGGAATTGGATGTTGTGTGTGCATGTGTCTGTTGGCTGTGTGAATGCTTGTGGTGGGAGGTGTGGTGCTTGTGTTTTGAAGTGTGTTTCATGTGTGTTGATGTGCTTGACTGCGTGTCTGAATGTGTGCCTTGGATGGGTGAAGGGAATGGGGTGCTGGAAGGGGTAGAGGAGGTTGTAGGGGGGACGGAATGGCCAGGGAAACTGGCTGCTGTCCGAAAGGAGGCCAGAGCATGAAAAGATCTCTGTAGGGGAGACACAGCACTGTGAATGCCATACAGATAGGCATTTGTCTGCTGCACCTCTGATGCTAGCCCCTGGATGGCATTGATGATGGTTGTCTGCCCTACAGAGATGGTTCTCAGGAGGTCAATAGCCTCCTCTGTGAGGGCAGCAGGGCTGACTGGGCAGGGGAGGAGGTGCCTGGGGTGAAGGAGACGCCAACCTTTCTGGGTGGGTGGGCACGAGCAACTCTGTGGGGAGCAGAAGGGAGGGCGGTGATGGAATGGGGGGTGATGGAAGATTTTACAGTAGTGGTGTAGCCAATAGGGTCCGCCACCACCAGGGAGCCCCCATTGGAGGAGGTCTCGGAGTCACTACCTCCTGTGCTAGTTGCCTCCCCTGTGGAACTCCCCTCGCCCTCTTACCCACTGGTCCCCTGGGCGTCGGTTGTCTCTGCCTCCGAGGATCCGTGGGTCGCTGCTTCCCCACTTGCCGGTGCCTCAGCTCCCTCGCCAGATGTTGATGCTGTACCAAACCAACACAAGAGAACAGGGATGGGGAGACAAAACAGGAGAGACACTTGTAAATAGCTGAATGGAGGTACATAAAGGCGAGACATACACCCACCCAGAAGACACATCCAACAGGCAGCAACGTTCACTATGCCCATGGCATTGCCCCTGACTACTGACCAGAGTACTGCTCTACACCCATCCCCTGGACTACCTAAGGAGGCAACGTATGGGAGACCTGACAAAGACACCCCTACACCCTTTGGGGACCATAAAGTAGATGGACACCAGTCGAAGTCCCTGCCTCTAAGCAGCATAAACCCTAATGCACACCCAGACATCCTTCCAGACTGAAGTATGTGAAATGAGTACTCACCCCCTTGTGACTGCTGTGCAGTCTTCAAGCACCCATCCAGGTCTGGTTACGCCACCCCCAGGATCCGTCACGAGGGGGATCAGTGCCCGACGGGCACCCCTTCCACGTTGGGAGGACTTCCCCAGCTGGGCTTCACTGATCTTATGTGCCCAGCGCCGCAGGTCCTCCCACCTCTTTCTGCAGTGGGTGCTCCGCCGGTTGTATACCCCCAATGTCCGCACCTCCTTGGCGATGGCATGCCAAAGTGCCCTTTTCTGGTGGGCGCTGACCTAAAAGGGTGACACAGAAATGGAACACAGAGGTCAGGCACTTGCACGATAGGAACAGCAGGCTATTCGTCCACTCTGGGATGGACAGTACTGTCAGACATACAGGACATACGCATGCAGCATGCCATGCACCATGGCCCATGCAGGGTCAGAGGTGCACACATATGTCCAATCAACAACATCCATTACAAACACACAGTGCCCCCCAAACCCAGGCTCACCTGTACTTCTGGCCGTCCGTACAGTTTTGCGTACAGGGGCAGGACCCTGTCCACTAGCTTCTCCAGTTCCTCCTGGGTGAAGGCTGGGGCCCTTTCCCCTGCAACACGAGGCACATCCATAGCCAGATGCAGGCCACAGCAGTACACACAGTGGAGTACCTGTCCGCACAAGATCAGGGAGTCAAGTGAATAATCGATGACGATCTTGCATACGTTCGGCGGCGGTGTGCACCGTCACCGCCGGCGGCGATCATGATACGCCAGGATTCCCCATTGGCATCCATGTTAACCAATGAGGGTGCGAACGGCGGTAAACACCGCCTTACGCTGTGACGTCAACCGCTAGCGGTAGGAGGTCACTTCCACAACTAAAGGGCAGAATTACAGTGGGCAGACATTTTGCCATGACCTACCCATCTAAAATAAAATACTTCTCACAATGCAGGCCCTACTAGCCACATAAAGCACCTAGGCCTCTGTCCATTCAGTATTGTAGCACACATGAAATACTCTGTTTCCTCCTTGTGATGTACATGTATATCTGTCAGGTAGCAGTTAATGTAGAGACACTACAATGAACTATGCAGTGCACAAATGATGACAAGTGTGCCTATGTATGTATATAGGTACCGACCTTTGTGGCGAGGAAGGGCACCATCGGTGTACAGACCACTTGTGGATATGAGGACCATGATGGAGCATCAGATCATAATCCCTTACAGACTCACACATGCAACAATTCAGGAACTTTGGGCCATATTTATACTTTTTGACGCACAACTGCGCCAACGCAGTTGTGCTTCAAAAATGTTAACGCCGGCTAACGCCATTCCAAAGCGCCATGCGGGCACCTTATTTATGGAATGACGTTAGCCGGCGGAGCTGACTGGTGTGCGTAAAAAAAAATGACCCACAACAGGCAGCGCCGGCGTAGGGGAAAATGGAGCTTGGGCGTAAAAAAATGGGGCAAGTCGGTCTGAGGCAAAAAATCTGCCTCAACTCGATTAGCGCCATTTTTTTTTACTCCCACCCTCCATTGACATGACTCCTGTCTTAGCAAAGACAGGAGTCATGCCCCCTTGCCCAATGGCCATGCCCAGGGGACTTCTGTCCCCTGGGCATGGTCATTGGGCATAGTGCCATGTAGGGGGGCACAAATCAGGCCCCCCTATGCCCCCCCCAAAAAAAAAAAAAATACATACATACATGAACTTACCTTAAGTTCCCTGGGATGGGTACCTCCATCCTTGGGCGTCCTCCTGGGGTGGGCAAGGGTGGCAGGGGGTGTCCCTGGGGGCATGGGAGGGCACCTCTGGGCTCCTTCCGAGCCCACAGGTCCCTTAACGCCTGCCCTGATCAGGCGCTAAAAAATGACGCAAAAGAGGCTGGACTTCATTTTTTTTGTCCCGCCCACTCCCGTGCGCCATTTTTGCACGGGAGTTTAAATAAGGCGCACATGCCTTGGAGTCATTTTTTAGACGGGAACGCCTACCTTTCATATCATTAACGCAAGGTAGGTGTCCACGCTAAAAAGTGACGCAAACTCCAAGATCTTTGGCGCTACACGGGTCTAACGCCAAAGTATAAATATGGAGTTAGCTTTGCGTCGGATTTGCGTAAAACAAAACGACGCAATTCCGGCGCAAACAGAGTATAAATATGCCCCTTTGTGCTTTACTGGATCCTGCACTAACTCCGTGAAATCGTAATCAGCATGCCATCCCAACTGAAGTGCAGGTGCTCTCCGCACTCCATTTCCTGGCCACGGGCTCATTTCAAGTGACAGTGGGCATGGGTGCTGGATTTTCACAGCCAATGTTCAGCATCGCACTGACAAGATTTCTGAATGCATTTGTACGACACCTGCAGTCCTATGTGAGGTTTCCCCAAAGTACTGACCACCCTTCAATCAAGTCTGAATTCTATGCCTTTGCCAATATACCCCATGTTATAGGTGCCATCAATGGCACCCACATACCGATCATACCCCCAAGAGTGAGTGAACAGGTGTACAGAAATAGAAAGAACTTTCACTCCATGAACATCCAATTGGTATGTACTGCAGACCAGTACATCTCACATGTGAATGCCATGTTCCCAGGTTCATTCCATGATTCCTTTGTGTTGAGGAATAGTAGTGTGCCACAGAATATGGAACAACTCCAAGAGGACAGAGGGTGGATCATAGGTAAGTGTGCCTGTCACTAACTTACACATAGCAGACAGCCAGGCTGTCTAACTAAGGGGCATTGCAATGATGACTCTGTATTGCACCTTTTTCTAGTTGATTCTGGCTATCCCAACTTGCGTTGGCTCCTGACACCAGTGAGGAATCCTGGAGCAGATGCAGAGAGGAATTACAATGAGGACCATGGACGTACTAGGAGGGTGATAGAGCGCACAACAGGTCTCCTGAAGGCTAGATTTCGTTGTCTACATATCTCTGGGGGTTCCCTGGCCTATGGGCCTGATAAGGTGTGTAGAATAGTGGTTGCCTGCTGCATGCTGCACAATGCGGCAGTGAGACATTCTATCCCCCTCTTGGAGGTGGAGGGTACTGTATGTCCTGATCAGCTACCTCAGAGAGGTGAGGAGAGTGATGGTGATGATGAGGGAGGGGAAGATGTCAATTCCAGGAACCAACTGATACAACTTTACCTCCAGTAAACGTGTGGACTTGGGCCTGACATTGGGGTTTGTGACAAATACTGTCAGTGTGCTCAGTCATATAGGGGGGGCTGGTAATGATACGCAAAACATGGCCCACTTCTGCATGGTACAGATTTAAATTGTATGCATTTACTCATTGTCACCATTTAGGCACACAGGACTCCCATCATGCACAGATTTGACAATAAAGTAGTTCTCAGCCAGTTGCATCCATACTTCACTTTGTTTACAATTTAACACATGGGCAAGTGTTACAGGTGTGATATGCGTTTTATTGGTTGAAGTGAGTGAATAGTGCTATTTACAGTGATGGCAAGTCGTAAGGGGGGGTGTCCTCAAGACCAACATGGTGGCAGCCTTGTTGGTACTAATGATAGGCCCATCTTGTCTTACAGTAGCTCATATTGGCTCTTAGCAATGTGTGGTTGGTGATTGGGTGGGATGGTTGTTGTGCAGATTGTTGCTGAGTTACTTTTTGTAGGGGGCCTTGTTCTTTGCTGGGGTTCCAGTGCCATATCTTGGCCTGAGGGTCCGTTTGGGTGCCTGCTGGTGATCTTCAGGGGATGACATGGTAGGTCCTTGGGTTTCCTGTGAGGGTAGTTCCTGGGATGTTTCTGCTGATGGGGTAATCTGATGCTTGTTGTCCGGTGCTGTTGTGGGGGCCTTTTGTCCTGTGTGGGTGTCAGACTGGTTTTGTACCAGCTGCAGCAGTGCTCCTGCTATGGTGGCCATTGTGGCGTTGTGCTCTTTCCACTGCTCCATGGCCTGTTGGTGGTGTTCCTGCTGCATCCTCTGACTGTGCTCCAGGGTGGACACAATCTCTGCCAACCTGTCATGGGTATGCTGGTAGGCCCCCAATACCTCTGATATCACGTCCTGGGCTGCTGCATCCATCTGTGGCCTCCCCCCTGGCCCACTGCCACCCTTGCACTTGCCCTAGCCCCCTGTGCCTGTGTCCCCTGCACAGGTCTGGCAGTACCACTTGTACTGGGGCCCTCGCCTTCCTGCATGTTGGGAGTGGGAGACTGTGGCCTCTGTACCTGTGTTCCACCAGTCTACGGCCTGGATACACTGGTGTGGGGACGCTTGCCCTGGGCTGCTGGCCTTGACTGGGTGGTAGGGTTGACAGTAATTTCCTGGGTGGGGCTGCTGCATGGTGAGAGTCCAGGACTGTGTAAGGGGTCTGCCTGCTCATCAGTGTCCAGGGATCCTTCACCAGTGTCCTGTGAGGTGCCTCTGTCTCCCTGGGGGGCACTGGCTCTCCTTGTTCCGTCCGTTAGGGTTGCATGGGTGGTGGTGCCTGTTGGGGGACACAGACATGTCTGTTACAGCTGCATGAACGTTTGAGGTGAACAGGACTGGGCTATTTTGTGCTGGTGTTACTTTCAGTGGCCTTCCAGGGTGCCTTTGTGAGGTTGACATTGCATTTAGCGCCAGTGTGGGGTTGCATTGTGGTGGGGAGTGTTGTTCCATTGCGGGTACTTGCAAGGGTAGGTGACTGTGCACAGGGGGAGGGATGTGGGCCTGTTAGTGGGTTTGTGGTCATGCAGTGGGTGGATTTAGTGGCTGATGCCTGGGCGGGGTGTTGGTGGGTGTGGGTGGGGTGCGGTGGTGCATGCATTACAGGTATGGTGTATATGGGGTATATGTTGATGGCTTACCTGAGTCCATTCCTCCAGTGAGTCCAGTGAGTCCCTCAGGGTGCAGGATGGCCAGTACCTTTTCCTCCCAGTCTTTGTATTCTGGTGGTGTTGGTGGCGGTCCTCCCCAAGTCTTCTGCACTGCGATGTGGTGCCTTGATGCCATGCCCCTGACCTTCCCCGCAGGTCGTTCCATTTCTTCCGCATGTCGTCGCTGGTGCGTGGATGGTGTCCCACTGCATTGACCCTGTTCACAGTGGTCTGCCACAGCTCCATCTTCCTTGCGATGGGTGTGTGCTGCACCTCACCCCGAATATTTGTGGCTCCACCTTCAAGATCTCGTCCACCATGGTCCTTAACTCCCTTTCGGTGAAGCGTGGATGTTTGGGTGGTGACATGGTGAGTGTGGTGAATGGTGTCGGGTGGGAATGAGGTGAGGGTGCTCTGCTGTGGGTCGGTGTGCTTCTCCTGTATGCTGGCGTTCGCTGTCTGCCTCTGGTGCTCTCTGTCTTCTTGGCCTGGTTTCGTTGCAAAGGATTGTGGGGTAAGTCTGGGAGTGTTTTATGGGGTTCTGAATGTGTGTCAGGTGTGTGGTTCATACGCTTATCCAATGTGTGCACTTCTTGCTGTTGAGTCCACTTGCCGCCCGTGGCGGGCGCAGCCGCCAATGGTCGTCCAGCCTCCACTGTCTGCCAAGGTGATTTGTGCATCATTATTTGGAGGGCGGGATGTGGGTGTGCTTGGCGGTGGCGGGTGGGGAGGTCTGGGATTCCCGCCAACAGGGTCATGGCAGGGAGTGGTGGTCTGGTGATTTTTGGCGGGGATGGAATTTTCCTTCATTATATGGTGAGTTTGCATTCAACGCCTATGGCGGGATTCTGTTCACCGCCGCCACGGCGGTCGGCGGTGTTTCCCGCTGTGTTCATAATGACTGCCAAAATGTTGAAGAAATAGAGCTCTAAAATTGTGGGTGGTAAATAAGTGTGATGACACATTTAGGGGGTCATTCCGACCCCGGCGGGCAGCGGGCGCCGCCCGCCGGGCGGAAACCGCCCAAACACCGCCCGCGGTCAAATGACCGCGGGGAGCATTCCAACTTTCCCGCTGGGCCGGCGGGCGATCTTCAAAAGATCGCCCGCTGGCCCAGCGGGAAAGCCCCAGCAATGATGAAGCCGGCTCCGAATGGAGCCGGCGGATTTGCTGGGGTGCGACGGGTGCAGTTGCACCCGTCGCGATTTTCAGTGTCTGCCAAGCAGACACTGAAAATCTTAATGGGGCCCTGTTAGGGGGCCCCACAACACCCATTCCCGCCAGCCTCTTCCTGGCGGTGTAAACCGCCAGGAACAGGCTGGCGGGAAGGGGGTCGGAATCCCCATGGCGGCGCTGCATGCAGCGCCGCCATGGAGGATTCCCTGGGGCAGGGGAAAACCAGCGGGAAACCGCTGGTTCCCCTTTTCTGACCGCGGCTTTACCGCCGCGGTCAGAATTGCCCCGGAAGCACCGCCAGCCTGTTGGCGGTGCTTCCTCTGCCCTCTGCCCTGGCGGTTTGAAACCGCCAGGGTCAGAATGAGGGCCTTAGTCATCAGAGGAGGGATTGCTGAAGCAGATGTCTTAATTAGAAATTATTAATGAGTGTTTATGTATTTTGTATAATGAATTTTGTAGAAAATGAATAAAGAAGAGAAAAATAATACGCTTGTTTGAAATTGTGACCCCGAAGAATGGCCACCAGTGTTCACGAAATCTACTAATTAATGATTAATACTTATGAAATATTGAAAATGTATTAGATTAATGTACTAATATGTCATATTTAGGGTTATGAAGTATGCTTTTGTCATAAATTGTAGACCTTAACTTAGCGAGTGTCTTGGCCTAGTTTTTGCCAGGCCTCATGCAGAAGCTGTATTTCTTAGCGTTTAATAGAAAATGCTGACAGAGTGAACTAATTGTGAAATGTTCATTGTTTTAATAAAATGCTTAGCAGAAGCTTTCCATGAGAACCAACTAACAGGAGACAGTGTCCTTACAAATGTAACAACTGCGTGTACTATGTGTGAAACGTACGTTCCCAGGACGCGAACAATGAAGACACTGACTGGAGAAGAAGATGCAACAAATTTGATACCTGACGAGCCAGATGATGAGAACATCGTAAGCAGACCAATAAATGTCGTGTGAGGAGCGAAATATTAGAATTCATAGATTTGATATAGAAATAATATTGGATAGAGTAATAACGTATGTTTAATTTACCAATTGGGAATTAGGGGATAGTTTAAGTGACTTTGACATAACAACGCGACAGAGAAGAATAATTCAGACTTATGCAGATTTTGAGAGAAGAAGAGACTTTGGAAGAGATTTGAGATTCTGTCATTGGTCTCATACTCTCTTACTGAGAGCCTGATGCTTTGCTGATCGATTGATGACCTGCGGACGAAGACTGATTCTGTTTGCTGACCCATACCGTGGATAGGTAGGTGTGACAATATGACTGAAATTTATTTTTATGCCTTTTCTTTCTAGGTACCAACTGCGCTGTCTTGATAGTTTTTCCTAGCTAGATGTTTTTCTTAATTCGTGTTCTAAATTGCTATGCATGAAGCCCCTCACTCTGATGCTAATCTGTATTATTTGAGGCTATCCACATAATGACGGACAAATTACAGGGACAAATGTTTGATGAGCTATCTTACTGAATTCTATGTATCATATATCACTGTTGCAGCTGACGTTGTTATTGATCTGCATCGTTGCCTTAGAATGTGTTGTGATTCAGGCCTTGGTTAGATTGTGTTTCTTTCATCGCTTTGGTCAACCAGTATTGTTCTTATATGCGTATCATTTGATTTTGAGATTAATCTACATGGCTTTAACATTGTTAATATAAAGGAAAAAATGTACTAAACGTTTACTAAAGGTGTGGTTATTCATGGCTGAAAGGTCATAGTGCGTGACAATCACTGACTCCATTGATTATTGATTATTGATTATTGATATGATTATTGATTATTGTGTATTGATTTTTGTTTCTGTTCTGGAACTATGGTAAGAACATCTTAAACGAGTAAAGAGGTTATTTGACCTATATGCCTCCCCTTGTAAGTTTACTTATTAAGGACCGACGCGCTAACATCTTCTTTCTCTGTTTTCATTTTTCACCCTACAACCATTTTCTTTGCTACTTCTTTATGTTTCTTTCTTATTTTCTTTTTTCTTCTATTCTTTTTCCCTTTGTTTCTCTAATTTCGTCCTTTCCTTACTTTGCCATGCTTTTCTCATTATATTCTTCTTTCTCTTGCCTTCTTTTTTTCATGCTATTTCTCATTTGTTTGTACTTCTTCGTCTGTTATTTCTTCATTATTCGTATTGTTCCATTCATTACTTTCACTGTTTCTCTTTTTTCTTTCATTGCCCTTCTTTTGCGCTTTCTCTGTCTATTTTGTATGTTTCCTAATTTTGCCTTCGTTATTCTGTTTGCTTTCTCTATCTGTATTTCTCCACATTTTTCTTATTTTCCATTCTTTCCTCTTGCCTTTTCCCCATTCAATCACTTTCCTTTCCTTTATTTTCCTTTCAAAATCTTTCTCTTTTTCTCTTCTCCTTTTTTATCACATTCTCTGTCTCTCTCTGCCTTTACCCCTTTTGCTGTCTCCAGAGCAAAGGGACAACATTGATCCTCGGAGACCCTAAATGTAAACCTGTACCGATATAGTTCTTGTGCTATTAATACTGTGTGCAAGTTGCTGCAGGAATGGGGTGCTCTAGAAGGAGTGTGTAAGTTATTTGACCTCTTTGCACATTTATCAGCTCCCTATAGTAAGCAGTAGCTAACAATGGTTTTAAATTATCAGAAGTAAGTCTCAATATATAAAAGGTTGGAGACCAATGGTTTGCTTTGATGAGGACCTGACAGCTTTTCCAACAGTAGAGGTTTGCAAAAAACATGCCAAAACCAAATTAGAATTGCCAAAAGACTGGAGGCTAATGCCAGACCTATTGGCTTTGCCATTGCTTGTTTCATTTTGTTAGTTATAAGCTTTAAAATATAGTGCAAACAAATAAAAAAAAAGCTTCGAAATGTTTTTCATTATATCACACAGAAATATAAAACTACACTATAATCAATTGCTTATATAAAGCCTCATTACTATTTATGAAAGGAAGCCTTGTTTTCTTATTGGTTTTGAATCATGATAGTGTAATATTGAAGGGAATATGTGATTAACAGTTTGAGTGACACCCCAGAAAAGTGATGGTGTGTTATGGATTTAGCAAACCATAGAACCTCTCTGATTATGAAACCCTTGCTCGGGGTAACTTCAATACACACCTTTTAATAAAAGTGGCGTTGTACCCAAAGCTCTCCACTTTTCTTGCGCCCCTTAGCGCCCCCCTAATGCCACCATGTGTGTGCCGTATTTAACATACTGCGCACTATGCCTGTAGTTAGGGAACTAGCATAAACATTTTTGATGCTAATTTGGCACTTTGCAGGATTAGCGTAACATTTTTTGACGCTAATCCTCCAAAGCACATTGAAGCCAATTGAAAACAATGAGGTGCCTCCTTTTAACGCCTGCTCTGTGCTGGCGTTAAAACTGCCGCTAAACATGATGCATAGAAAAGTTTTAGATTTAATTGTGCCATTTGTTTGGCTCCTTTCATGGGGGAACACCCCCACTTGCATACATTATGCCTGGCGCAGACATAATGTGGCGCAAGGGGTTACACGGTGGTTCAAGGCATGCATTGAGCCACTCTGTATATATGTTGCAGCGTTTTTTCCCTAATATCGCCATATTGGCTTAACAAAATGACGCTATTGTGGCGAAATATAGCGCTAGGCCCTTTTAAATCTGGGCCTTTTTTCTGCAAAATTATCAGCGAAAAAACATTTCAGAGAGAAAAGTTCACTCCCAGGCAAAGTATGCCAACTTGTACAAATCTGCGACTTTGTGAAGCACAAACAGTGCATATTTTGTTCTGCTTTGATAGCTCACCTGGCAGTCTTACATATAAGTTACACCACCTTAAAGTCAGGTTGTTCTTCAAAGGGTAACCAATATAAACGTTTGTGAATATGAGTATTGCCTATAATACTTTACTCGTTCAAAATCAAGGCAACAGCATAGCGATTGACTTAAATTGAAATAACGGGGATTTTGGAAGACCTATCAAGTGTTTTCCAGCATTAACCTTGGCAAGAACACATACTGGGGCAACAAATCAAATGTTCTTTAGGACTAAATGGCCAATAAACAATTCACAATTTGCCAGTTAACCATGGTATTAGTGTGTTTGGCCAGCCTATTTTTTATTTTCCCCTGATTGCTAGACTAAAAAAATCTAAGGGTCTTATACTTTGAATTCTTGTGTGCAGTTTCAAGCCTGGGAAGGCATGGTCACTGTGTGTTCATGGAGTTATCACTTTGTGGGAGAGAGTAACAGTATCTGTGGCCTATCTCCAGCCAGGAATGTTAATTAACTCCAGATTCAGAGGCCAAGGCACATGGAGATGACCATCAACCTGGAGGAGAGAAGGAGAAGTGACTCCTAGCAGATGTGTTAATCCCAGTGAATGCTGACTTTTGCTCATGTCCACCAAGGTCTGGGGAGCTGTAATGCCCTGCACAACAGCTACTAGCTCAGTGTTAGTTAAACCCACCAGCTCACCAATCGATCCTCCTCCAGTGAACATACCATCAGCAGTTTACATGCATGTCTCAGACATAATGAAAGCTAAAAGGCTCAAGGGATAGGAGATTGCATACATGTTTTGAAGAAGGAGCCAATAGACACCACATCCCAAGAGGACAGATAAATGATCCTACTCCTGACTGTAGATTAATGCTGTCTCCACTCTCAGTATGCCAGTGGGCATCAGGAGGTCATAGCTGCTCGCTGGAAAATAATGGTATTCTCTGAATGTCTACTCCACCTCAGTGACATGCTTTATGGCATACATCCCTAAACAAGGAGACACTAGCAGAAATGCTTGATTGCTGCGTTTAATAAATTCAGTATAAAAAACCTAGAGCCATTCTTTCCGTGACTTACCTGCAGATTGACACAGAACAGGCACACAGGCTCTCTTGAGCCATGCAGGTTTTTTTTCCGTCCAGTCTGAATGTTTTTATTAACAAAAAGATTAATCAAATCTCTGTGCGCCACATATTTGGTCAGACAACCATAAATTAATCAAGCTCCCCAGGCAAAAACAGGGCACAAATATGTAGAGTCCTCAAAAAAGTATTTCTATGTGAGTCACATGACTTCATTACTTCATAACACACAGGGAGCACACAGGTGCAGGAGACAAGAGGAAGGGAGAACATGAACTTAAAATGTAACAAGAATGTAAACGTTTTCAACTGAGCTATCCAATCATCTTGTCTTGGGAGCTAAGATGTGAAAGAGAGGCCTGATACGTCAAAGATGGGCACATCCGTGAGGCACAGTTAGCATGAGCAAGATAACATGGCTGCAGGAGTTATGGTTACACTAAAGCCAAAATGTAATTTTCATTTATAGCCCTAAAAGTAAAAAGATAGACAGAAAAATAGAATAAAGTGTGTCATAGTTGACAATGAATGGAATATGGTTAATGTTACAAAAAATTACAAGGAGTGAACCTAGAGGTGCCCTAGTACATAAAAGATTGCCACGGCTCCAGGGCAAAAACTAAACTAAAACTGGTAACAAGACTAAAAGGCAGATTTATCAATACTTGCGCTGCTGCAGAGCCACACAAAGTGATGCAAAGCATCACAGTCTTGATATGGAATTTACTTTCTAGCACAAAACTTTTTTGTGCTGGAAAGTTGCGCTTTTTGTAGTGTAAATAGTGCTTTGTGCAGCTTTGTGCTACACTGTGTCAAGAGGGGATTCCATGGGAAGCCCTTTGGCATTCCAAAGCTATCAACCATGGTGTTTGATTCAAAGCAAGTTTTGCAAAGATTGAAGCTTCATTGAGACGGCTCAAATTCCGAGCAATGTTAGCATATGTGCAGCACTATACCGCACACAATCAATACCTGAAATGTCAAAAACTGTCTAAGCATAGGAACTTGCGTTGCCAATTGTCTCCTACCTTTTTTTACAACCTCCCTAGGTGGGCCAGGTGGGTGGAACATTGTGCTTTGTGGGTGAGCGGAGCATGCAGCCCTTCTCCCTGGTCCCTCATGTGGCCTTGCGGGCTCCATCCCCAGAGCTCGATCGCAGTGTCCCTGGCAACCCCATCCTCCCAGACACTGCGGTTCCCTGTGTGGGAGAATGTGGGCATGGAATAGAAACCTTTGCCTGACTGCAATCTCCTGTGCAGGGAATACAAATGTTCTCCCATCTGGGCATGAGCTGAGACAAAAAGCTGTTCCTGCATGGGCAGGAGCAGAGTAATAGTACAGGCTCCTGCAGCCAACAGAATGGTGCTGGCCTAGGAGTAGCCTAGGGCCTCACCCTACATCCCCCTATGAGGGAGACAATGTGGGTGCCCAGGGTGAGCAAAGGGGCAATCACAAATAATGTAACTGGCTGGAACCCTCCACTGGAGTTTGCTGGAACAATGGGGGCCCTGGGGATTCCCTGCAGCCTACAAAAAAAGTATATTTGTGGGAATACAAACAGGACTACAATTGACAACAAGCATTTCCAATGCAGTGGGTCTTGCATTTGCTCGACTTAGAGCAATTAGGTTGTAAAGTCCTAACCGGACTTTTATTGCCACCTAAAATGAAGATGAAAAGTAAAACAGTTTTACATAAGCAAGCCGACGGCCACTATGACCGTGAAAGAGACGCACAAAAGGAAACATAGATTCACTCGCAGTCAAAAGTATCGACAGAAGTGCAATTATCCATGTAACAGGGTCAATGTCATGTAAAAGCGCTCGACTACTGCCCAGCGAGACCGCGCTGCGTAGCAAATAAAAAGAAAAGGTAGTCCAGAAATCATGCTGAAAACATGGAGCTTTGTATGTTTCCAGTAGTTGGCCGGTGCGGCATGACGTATGCATGTCTTTCACAAATGAAATCAAGCGAATTTTAAAAGGCAAGCCCACGAACAACAAAACTGATGGGTGTGCAGTTGGTGTGGTTAAAAGCCCACAAAGAGATTACAGAAGGCTGGGGCCCTTGCGCGCTCAACCCTAAAAAGAGATTGTGACTCCCCTTCTGAAAAATCTGAAAGCTGACTCTTCCATTTGTTGCTAAATTCCTAGACAACTGTGTCACAGAACAACTTAATCTGCTTGTAAGCAAAGATTCTCTAATAAATACTCATTAGCGGGGTTCACAACAAGTATGCAGAACAGAAAGAGCCATGCTTAAAGGTAAGGATAATACCCTACAAATCAATGATGCTTGTCTTCTAGTGCTGTTAGTCTAATCCAGTCAACACAGTTTACCATGCCAATTTTTGTTAATGCCTGAGTGAGCAGCAGGAGGAGAGTACTTGTACCTCAATGAGTGCTTTCAAACAACTGACATTAGTATTTCACACCTCTGCTCATGCTATTATGAGTACATAAAAGCTCTCAATTGGCCTGTATCTTATTCAATGTGTACATTGAGCCATTATGAACCTTATGCGAGCTCTAACCATCACCTAGTAGCAATATACCAATGAAAAGCAAATATACTCAAAAATTTGCTTCAATAAATCTGTAGCCCACCTCAAACAATGCCTAAATACCATCCAAGTGTCCATGGCACATCAGGATCTCAAACTGAATCCCACAAAAACTGAATTTTCTATTGACCCAGACCCTAGTAAAAAAATAGGCCTACAAAAAGATCAGGAGTCTATAAAATGCGGGTCTCCCAACCAAATCTGTCACAAATGCCAAATCCCTTGGGAAAACTCCTGACAACAAATACAAAATAGATGCAGACATTACATTTATAAATAAATGTGTTCATCATCAGCTTGATGTACAGAGATTATCAAAACCCTTTTCCCAAAGAAGGACTACTTCAAACTGTACTAGCATGTCTGAACCATTTTCAGAGGGCCACGGGGCACACAGGGGCTACTGGGCCTAACCCTGGGAGTTGAGGCTTTTAACTTCTGAAGTCCCAGGGCCCGGTCTATGATTGACTCGGGCAGCAGGGCCAAGTACCCCTTCTGCACCTTATTCTCAGGATAGTGTGGTCCAAGCAGCCTAAAGCTTCCTTGGGAGGGGAGGTGGATGCAGATTAGTGAACATGGGCTCACAACTAAACATGTGGGCAGCCGCAGCAATAAATTATTACCCAGCTCAAAATTACTTTTATGAAAACATAAGTAATTTGTTTCCGTCTCTAACCGCACAAAGTAAAAATACAACATTCAAAAACATTTACACAGCCCTCTCTTGAGGTCAGGGCTCTAGTGTTTCTGTGGTGGTTCCCTGTCACACTCACTCCTCACGTTAGCAATCATTGTTATTCCTCATTCAATATTGGTAACATCCAGGGTATGCCTCACTAGTAGTCTGAGTCACAAGAGCCCACTACTTCTCTATTTAAAAGTCAATAGTGTTCTAGCGCAATCGTGTTTAAAGTTAGCAGCAAGTTCTCTCTTTGCTATAAGGCCCCAAACAAGTCTTACCTACACTGGGAGGTGTGAAGCGTCCAGAGTTCCAGAGCACGCCCTGTCCTCAGGCACTCGCAGCTGCAGCAGCCAAGATCAAATAAGTCGGCCACACGTGGCCCAGGCGGCTGCACTCAGTGGCTGAAGCGGCTTGAGGCATTCTGCAGCTCCTCCTGTGGTGTAGGTGTTCATTCAGCTCCCAATGGGAGACGGTTACAACGATCCTGTCTTTGGCCCCTTACCTAGGTGAAAGTGCACAGGTGCTCCCATAGCATCCTCACTTCTCCAGCAAGGGGAGAAAGAACAAGTAGCATTCCTTGGTGATCCCGGAGACCCCCTCTGACATACAGAGTCATTGCAACTCAGTGTCCATGGGCTCTGGCCTGGTTAGTATGGTGCAGTTCTCCATGGCAGCCCCTCTTGGCATCTGGGGTTGCCGCAATGCTACTGCATAAGGCGTTCAGCATCACCGCACAGTACTCTTTCACATGGCTATCTTCACAGGGGCCCTCATCTGGCCTGCAGTTGTCCCTGACTCAGTCCTGCATGTGGCCAACGACCAGATCTGTGCAACAGCCATTTTCTCACTGGACCTCCCTCCCTCCAAAGCTATCCTCACAGGGCACACTTGGCAAGCAAGAAGGCGGTCCAGGTTCCACGACAGGTGACCCTGGATTCCTTGGGTGATGTTCCCTTGTCAAGCAGGGAGTTTAGAAGGCCTAGGCCTCAGTCCTGGTCACAGGCAGAGGTCTTGCAGAGCTTCCTTTCCTCATACAGCCGACCTGGCTGCTTGACAAATGCCAATTTATCAGGTCTCAACCTCCCCTTTTTTATAGTCCATTTCCAGACAGGAAATGTGAGTTAGAATCTGACTCTTTGAAGTTTTATGTTGGGGTTCTGTTCCTTGTGAAGTTTATAGTCCCTCTTCCTCTTGAACAGCAATCTGTCACAGCAGGAGTGTTTCAAAGGCTGATAGTCCCAACACAGGTCAAGGGAGTGACAAGAGTTCAGCCCTGTATGTCAGTCACAGTGATTTGTGCATCAAAAGGTTTTCTCAGGGCCCCAAGCCCTACTCTTTATGAATATGTTATTTTCCCCATCTTCCTCCTGAGATGTGCCCAGACCCCTTCCTTGTGACCTCTCACTGAATCGAAGTACACAGGGGAGGCCTGGCCCTCCACTCCCCAGTGTGTGTCCCAACTAGCTTACAGGAATGCAGCCACCCACAAATCTGTCTGGGGGATCTCTCCACCTCCTTTTCATGTTTCACCATACAGGCCGTGGTCTTATAGGCACACATACACCCAGTGCATTTATACGGCATTTATGCACTGCACTGTACTTTATCCTCCATGTACTGTACCACTCATAGGCACACATACAACCACCATCTTCATTTACCATGCATGTACTGCCCAGCACTGTAGCAATGTATAGCATTATATACTGTACTATTCAAAGGCACACATATACCCTGCATATGCATAGTTTCCTTCATGTATTGTACCATTCACAGGTACACATACATGCAGCACATGCATTTATCCTGCATGCACTGCACATCACTACATCCTTCTGCTACTATACCATTCATAGGCACATTCTCTTTCCAGGACATCCGTGCATCATGAACACTGATCAGTACTGATCTGTCTCTTTATTGCACCCTTCCCAGGTACATATACATCCTGTGCAGATGCACCACTTCTGCACTGTGTTGTGCAGCGCTTCACACCAGTCTAATGTAGGACACAGCAGTGGAACTTTGAAAAGTGAGTGAGCCTGTAGGCCTCTATCCAATGACACAGGTTAAAAAAGACCTGTTCACTCCTACTAATCACTACATGGTATGTTGCTCACCATTGCGCTTGTGCTGCTTAACTCCTGGTGGAGGCACTAACATTCCACCACTGTGAGGGTAGGGCTTTGGGAGTCACTCCAGTCCAACAAGACTGCAATCCATGAGACAGGCACATGACATGCTGCACAAAAATGATCCCTGTTTGCCTATGACAATAAAAATCGGCATTTGGGATCATATTTCTGTCCCAACACAGCATTTGCCATTGTGTATATTGATTTTAGGAACTCTCAACTTACTGGACTCCAAAAATGTACCTTTCACCCGGTCCTAAATATAAGAAAGGATGAACACATATGGCCTGATTTAGATATTGGAGTACGAGTTACGCCATCACAACGGTTATGGAAAACCCTTCCACTGAAATCTAAATCCTGTAAGATACAATGGGATTTAGAATTTGGCTGACGAGATATACGTCACTATTGTGACGGAGTAACTCATCCACCAATATCTAAATCAGGCCCAGAGTCTCTTTATTTTCACTCAAATGTCAGCCCTTTGCAGCCAAGTGGCATCACCTATAAGCCTCTAATGGAAATTTCAGCCAGATGTTGAAATCCAGCCATTTGAGAGTTACTGACATTAAAGAGACTGGGAGCTCTGTGATGTTCAAAAACCCTGCCATTCAAAGATTCTAGGGAACAACGTTAAGGAATTGGTGTTTCTGTGCTAATACACAAATGGTTTATCCCAGTGTTTCTCCTGGAGATTTTGGGTCCTTGTGAAACACCACATCTCGAAATCCTCGTAATAGCTTCATTAATACTCCTTTTCTCCAATATATTACTGTTAATCTTCTAATCACTTTATTGATGTGTACTCATAACTCGATGGCATTAATGTTTTAATAAATATAGGTCCTGAAGTATGAAATCCTGTTCCCAAACAAGAATGAGCAAATGGCACATCCACAGATTTACAAACAGGGATGCAATTCCCATTGTGACCTTTGTATGCAAAGGGTTACCAAATGCCCTGCTTTAAAAGTATTAATAAGACAGGCTGTGCCACGTAAACTTGTGCAATGGACTAAAGAGTGCAGGCCTGCAAGAGAAAGCAGACCTCTGGCCTTGCCTCAACATTCCCAGGTGGAAAGCAGGTGATGCTTTCATAAACAAGCATTTGCAATGCAACGGGTCTCGCGTTTACTCGAGTTAAAGTTATTAGAGTTGTAAACTCCTAATCAGACTTTTCTTGCCACATAAACTGAAAAGTGAAACAGTTTCACATAAGCGAGCTGACAGACACCATGAGTGCACAGTGAACACACAAAAGGAAACAGAAGTCCGCTCGCAGTGAAACTTATTGGCAAAAGTGCAATTATCCATGTAACCACAAAAGTGCAATTATCCATGTAACCAGCAAAAGTGCAAACATCCATGTAACAGGGTTGACATCATGGGAACACATTTTTAGTGTTGTACTGAAAAAAAGACAAAGAGTGAAACAAAGCAGCATCTACTAAAATATCAAAGGAGCTGGTCCACCTAAAACTGCTTGCATGCCTGTGTACATGGACAAAGAAAAGGGAAATACTAAAAAAAAATCCTGAAATGCTGGACTTGTTAAAGGGTAGAAAATATTATTTTAGGAAAATGAAAGTGTGTCTTTGCCTGGGCACAGAATGGTTTAACATAAGAATGGATGCAGGAAAATGAAGCTCTTGGGCCCTCATTATGAACACGGCGGGAAAGACCGCTCCGCTGGCGATGGCGGTAACTACCGCCAACAATCAGGTGGTCTGGGCCGCAAAATTATGAATCACCTGAAAAACAGGCAGCCTGAAAACCACTCACCACCAGCAGAGGAGTGCCAAAACACCAGCAGAGGCCACCGACAGGCCGACGGAAAGGCCCTACCCTTATCTAATAATGAAGCAGAAGACTGCAGTCAGTTCCAGGGCGGGAACCAGCGCCACACAAAGCCAGGCGGAAACAAACCAAATATAAGGAAACACTCACCGGAGGCTCACATAACACGACAAAGCAGACATGGAGAAAGAGTTGCAAATCATGCCAGTCCTGCTCCTTGCCATATACCTCCACGACTGAGATCGCTGACGAAGACGACGATGGTAAGTACCGCAACCTACTAAACAAGGGAAGAAAGGGCACAGTTACATACCCACCCACTCCACCCACCCCACAAAGCACTCACAACCTCTCACAACAGCACAAGCCATACACTCCAGAGTGAGAGGTACTTACCTGACACAAGGCAAAGACAACCTGCCCGAAGTACACACATGTGCACAACACCCCCCCACAAAGAAACAATGAACCACGGATCCAGAGTGTGCCAAAACCAACACTGGCCACACAAACTTTTTATCAAGCTCCAGGGGCAACAGAAGTCCAACAGAAGGCCAATGGCCAGTCAATAGTTCAAAGTTTGATGGGCCCAAATGGCCCCAGCTTGACTCCCACAAGTGCAAATGGTACTCCACCTTAAAGGGGCAATAATGGGGCATCCAGGCACCTCAGGGAACAGGGGCAGGGGGTGGTGGAGGTAGAGACTTACAAATGGGAGGGGGGGCTTGGCTTTACATTTGGGAGGTGGAGGGGGCTTGGGTCTGGTCTTTGAAGCTGGTCGAGTGGCCTTGGACTGGGGTGCAGCAGATGTACCTAGGCCAGCATGGGGTCTCTTGCTCACAGGGGAGGTAGCGCGGGAATGGAAAGGGCGGACAGGGTTGGGCTGTGGCGTGGGAGGAATGGACAGGACAAGGAGGTGGGAACGTTTAGGAATGAGATGGGGTGGGCCAGTGGGTTTGAATAGGTCAACACAGGATAGGAAATGTTTTTTAGGGGCAATCGGGGTGGACCTGGTGGAAGGCGTGGGAGTGGAGGTAGAGGGAGTGGTCATGACAGGTGTATGTGTGCGTGACGTGGGTGCAGGTGACTACAGTATGCTGAGGTGTGATGGATGTGTGTTGGGTGGATGTTTTGGAATGTTTGAGTGTCTTGGAAGGGGGGGGTGGACACAGTGGGACAAGACAGGCTGCTAGTGTAAATGTATGTTGTCTGTGTGTCTGCAAGTTTGGTGAGTGTGCTGCATGTGTCAATCAAAGTCGTCATGGTGAGTGCAGGTGTGGGATCTGGGGTGCATGAATGGATGTCTGATTTTGTGGTGACTGCCAGACTGAGGTCAGCAACAGTGAATGAGGGTGCAGTGCCTGTGAGTGTGCATGTAGAGGTGACAGACAGGGAGGCGGAAGAGGTGGAGACACTGGGGGAAGTGGATGCTGTGTGCATGCCTGTGGTGGGAAGTGTGATGCTTGTGTTTTTCAGTGTGCTTCTTGTGTGTTGAGGTGTGTGCATGGCTGTCAGAATGTGTGCTTGGAACGGGTGAAGGGAGTGGGGTGCTGGAAGGGGTAGAGGTGGTTGGACAGGGGACGGAATGACCAGGAACACTGGCTGCTGTCAAAGAGGAGGCCAGAGCATGAAAAGATCTCTGTAGGCCAGACATGGCACCATAAACGCCATCCAGATAGGCATTGGTCTGCTGCACCTCTGATGCTAGCCCCTGGATGGCATTGACAATGGTTGTCTGCCCTACAGAGATAGTCCTCAGGAGGTCAATAGCCTCCTCCGTGAGAACAGCAGGACTGACTGGGGCAGGGGATGAGGTGCCTGGGGCGGAGAAGATGCCCACCCTTCTGGCTGAGTGGGCACGGACAACTCGGTGGGGAGCAAATGGGAGGGCGGTGATGGTATGGGGGTGGTGGCAGATGACACAAAATGGGTGGGCCCACTAGGGTCCGCCAGGGAGCTCCCATCAGAAGAGGTATTAGAGTCACTACCTCCAGTGGTAGTTGCCTCCCCCGTGGTACTCCCCTTGCCCTCGAACCCACTGGTCCCCTTGGCGTCGCTCGACTCTGCCTCTGTGGAACCGTGGGCCACTGCATCCCCAGGCGCCGGTGCCATAGCTTCCTTACCAGATGATGCTGATGTACACAGACAACACAAGAGAACAGGGAAGGGGAGACAAAACAGGAGAGACACTTGTAAATAGCTGAATGGAGATACATAACTGGTTCACACATACACCCTCCCTGCAAATATTCCACCATGCAGCACCTACCGCTATACACATGGCTATGCCCCTGTCTAGTGGCCGCAACCCTACTCTACAGCCACTTCCTACAGCACAGAGGGACCTGAAGTACTGCAGACCTGTCCTTTACAACCTTACTTCCCATGGGGGCCATTATGTAAAATGACATCAGTCAGAGTCCCTGCCAATAGACAGCATACATACAGCAGCGCACTCACACATCCATCAAGGTGGCATACAATGGTTTCTGTACTCACCCCCTTGTGTCTGCTGTGCAGCCTTCAAGCGCCCATC
Source organism: Pleurodeles waltl (assembly GCF_031143425.1). NCBI lineage: Eukaryota > Metazoa > Chordata > Amphibia > Caudata > Salamandridae > Pleurodeles > Pleurodeles waltl. Next base: position 361,377,352 of record NC_090448.1, on the reverse strand, counting down.
CAGGTCCGGATACACCACTGCCAGAATGCGGCGCATTAGGGGGGTCAGGGCCCGACGGGCCCCCCTTCCTCGTTGGGAGGACTTCCCCAGCTGGGCCTCACAGGTCTTCTTCGCCCGGCGCTGCAGGTCCTCCCACCGCTTTCTGCAGTGGGTGCTCTGCTGGTTGTAGACCCCCAGGGTCCGCACCTCCCTGGCGATGGCATGCCAGAGTCCCCTCTTCTGATAGGCACTGACCTATTTGGGACAAACAGAAAAAGTAACACAGAGGTCAGACAATGCCCTTTAGATACAGCTGGCTATACATCCCCTATGGGACGGACACTCACAACAGCAAAGCAGGACCTCATACATGCAGCATGTCATGAATCCCACGACTGTACAGTGTGAAACGTGTACACATGTTTACAGCCACCTACCACCATTACACACATCCATGCCCCCCAATCCACCTACTCACCTGTACCTCTGGTCCACCATAGAGCTTGGCGTACAGGGGTAGGACCCCGTCCACGAGCTTGTCCAGTTCCTCATTGGTGAAGGCAGGGGCCCTTTCCCCTGCCACTCGTGCCCTTTCCAGGCCCAGAGTCAGAACACAGCAGCACACTCAGTGGAGTACCTCCTGCATGCACGTAATCCGGGAGTCAAGTGAAGTTGGGGTGATGAGATGGCATACGCTCCACGGCGGTGTGCACCGTCACCACTGGCGGCGATCATGATATGCTAATATTCCCCATTGACAACCATGTTAACCAATGAATGGTCGCACTGCAGTGAACACCGCCTTATGCTATCACGCCAATCGCTAGTGGTATGAGGTCACCCCCACTACAACATTTCTGGTTTACCGGGGGCAGACATTTTGGCCATTACTACGCAGTTATTAATTTCTCATTTGCCCAATTGTCCCCAACCCCCATAGGCATGAACAAATATACATTTACTCATCACAACAGTCCTGATGTATCATTGAGGACATGTCACACCAGTTTAACATCCTACTATGCATATGTGCCATTGACGTGTATGCCAGCAGTGCCGAATATTTAACATGTTGGGCAGATGTATGTGTGTTCCTCACATGTGTTCTCAACTCCTCCTAGGTACAGACCCATGTGGAGAGGGAGAGCCCCATCAGTGTACAGACCACTTGTTGATTTGGGGACCATGGTGGAGCGTCACATCATTATCAATTATAGACTCAACCGTGCTACTATTCATGAACTTTGTGCATTACTGGATCCAGCACTGAGACCGGCTAATCGGAATCATCATGCCATCCCTACTGAAGTGCAAGTGCTCTCTGCACTCCATTTCCTGGCCATGGGCATTTCAAATGACAGTGGGCATGGGTGCAGGTTTTTCACAGCCAATATTTTGCATTATACTGCCCAGATTCCTGAATGCATTTGTACAACACCTGCAGTCCTATGTGAGGTTTCCCCAAAGTGCTGACCTCCCAGCCATTAAGTCAGACTTCCATGCATTTGCCAACATTCCCCATGTGATAGGTGTCATTGATGGAACCCACATAGCTCTCATCCCTCCAAGAGTAAGTGAACAGGTGTACAGAAACAAGAAGAACTTTCACTCCATGAACATTCAATTGGTGTGTACTGCAGACCAGTACATCTCACATGTGAATGTCATGTTTCCTAGGTCAGTCCATGATTCCTTTGTGCTCAGGAACAGCAGTGTGCCACACATGATGGAACAACTACTAGTTGAGGATGGATCATAGGTAAGTGTGTCTGACACTTTGTGGCACATAGCAGATAGCCAGGCTGTCTGCAACTGAGGGTTCCGGATACTAAGTGAGCTTGAAACCAAAGCATTAAATAAAGGTTTAAACTTTGTACCTACACCTAAAATTGATCTATTTAAAACTATAACAGAACTAGCAAGTCTGTTCCGCAAAATCCACCTGAAGACCTTCTTCCTAGGCAAGAATTTTGAGGCACCAGAACAAAATACAGGACTACGTCCTAAATCCGTCTTCTGTCCGACAACGGGACAAATGCCTCCTGAGTTCCTGGCATTTGAGAAGTCAGTGTCTCTAAAAATTAGTGGACTCACTGAGACATCGAACAAAGCGTACCATAACATGAGCAAGGATGAGCTCATGGCTTTGAAACGTCTGACATCGGACCCTACTATTATCGTTAAACCAGCCGACAAAAGCGGAGCTACAGTAATTTTACCGCAAAAGATGTACAGAGACGAATGCGAGCGCTTATTGGGTAACACCCAACATTACAAACGTTTGTCCCGAGACCCCACTCCTGACATTCAAGAGGAAATTTCCTTCCTGGTGACAAAAGGTATGGAGAACGACTGGCTCACCGAGCACGAAGCAGCTTTCCTGGTACAAGCAACCCCAAGTATTCCTTATTTCTACATTCTTCCAAAGGTGCATAAAGAAAAGATCCCACCTCCAGGCAGACCAATAGTATCCGGGATTGGCTCAGTATTAGAGCCTCTCTCTCAGTTTGTAGATTTCTTCCTACAGCCATTAGTGAAAAGATTTCCAACCTACCTCAAGGACACCATTGATGTTCTGTTACTACTCGAGTCTGTGTCTTTTGATAAAACCAAAGAACTCTTGATCACACTAGAAGTGGAATCCTTATATACTAATATCCCCCAAGAGGCCACGCTGGAGGTGATCAACAATCTGCTCAAAGTCAATAGAGGAGATTCACGTACGCCTCCCAAATTTATACTGGATCTTGCGCATTTAGCACTCACGAGGAACTACTTTAAATTTGAAAACAGTTTCTTCTTACAAATACAAGGAACATCGATGGGCAGCACCTTTGCCCCCAGTCTGGCATGCCTCTATGTCGACAACCTTGAGAGACAGGTGGTTCTTCATGAAGACAACCCGCACCTACAGCAGATCAAACTCTGGAAGCGATATATAGACGACATCCTATTGGTCTGGACGGGAACTAAAGAAGAGGCTCTCTCCTTCTCTAATTGGCCTAATTGGCTTAATGCGGCCAATCCTTTCCTGAACTTCACCATGACTATAGGTGACAACCAGCTTCCGTTCCTAGACCTACTCATTTATGAAAATGACGGAGGCCTGGCCACAGAGGTATACTACAAACCAACGGACCGCAACAACTTGCTACAGTTTCAGAGTTTTCACCGTGGGCCTTGAAGGAGAACCTCCCAGTGGGACAATTTCTACGACTACGACGGAACTGCTCCACGGTAATAGACTACCGTAAGCATGCTGACAAACTAGCCACTAAGCTACAAGCAAAGGACTATCCCACACATCTGGTCAGTAGAGCCCGCAAAAGAGCACGCAATAACAATAGGGACCAGTTACTGCAACCAAGGGCAATGAAACCAGACATGAAACAAATAGTGTGTGTTACGACCTTTAGCGCGCTATCCAACAGGATCCAGAAGATCATTAAAGAGGATTGGAAGAGCCTCACATCTGGTGGCTTACCTTTCCAGCAACTATTACATGCCTACAAGAGAGCCACAAACATACGGAATATGGTGGTCCACACAAGACCGAAAGAGAAATCCCACCCCAGACACACTACACTCTGGCACTTACCACCACCAACAGGCCACCACCCCTGTGGCAACTGTAGTGTCTGTCATCTAACTCAAAAATCCACAACGATAAACTTAGACTTAAAGACCCCATGGGTAAAAAAATCCCTTACTAATTGCAAAAGTAAGAACGTGATTTACCTGATTAAATGTCCGTGCCAACTCAAATACGTGGGTATGACCACCAGGAAGGTCAGCACTAGGATCTGCGAGCACAGGAGCACGATCCGGTGTAAACGTGGCACCACCAAGCTGACCAACCATTTCCTCCTGAACAATCATTCCCCAGATGACCTCTCCTGGACTGTTTTAGAGCAACTGTCCCCTACGACTCTCAACATGACACAGAAACTGTTTCTGGCTGAACAGCGCTGGTTGTGGAGATTGCACACAGACACTGTTGGTCTGAACGATGAGATCCCCTGGTTCTCACTCTATAAATGAGCTCTTTTCCCTCTGCCTCCCTGACCCCTCCAGTCTTCCTTATCTATCCTTGTCCCCCTTCCTACCTTACCCACCGGCCTGTTTTCTGCCATCTCTCCTCTCGTCTCCTCATCTCATCCATAACCAACCCCTCTTCCTCTTTCCCCCCCTTACTCCCCCTCCCTAATTGATTTCCCTCCTGTCTCTGGTGTCCTTTCCTTCTCCTTGTCACAGCTGGCTTCCCCTCATCCTTTCCCCTTTCTTTTTCTTTCCTTCCTTTTTTTCTCTTTCAATATTTTTTCTATTTCTTCTTTTTCTTTCCTTTCTTTCTCTTTCTATATTTCTTCCTCCCCGTTCTTCTTCCCCCCTTTCTCTCCCCTGTTATATCTCCCAACCCCCCACCCCACCCCGCCTTCCCCCCTGTCCTCTCTCGCCCTAGTCTTCCACTTTCATTCTTTTCCATATTGCTCTCCTTCACACACGGCCGCTGGGAACTACAATTCCCAGCGGCCGCGGGAAGCCCGCTATGCCTCTGCGCTCCGGCGTGCAGCAGGAGGCTCCGACCTCCGGCTGCCCCGGAAGCACGTCAATGGAGAGTCGGCTGCGCCGGCTCAGACGCGTGAAACACGCTTCCGGTCCCCACGTCTGCCCGACGTTTGTACCGAGGGCCGCGGCGGTGATTACACACACCTGGCCCAATCATCAACCCTGTTGACAACGTGGTTTTACTGCAATAAAAGACCGTCTCCCCTTGACGGTTTAATTCAAGCGGTCCAAGGAGAGGACGGCATAGGCGCATAGCGAGCACCCCCTTTGCTGCAGTGAGTAATTGTTCGGCGCCCTGGATACACAGATAAGAATCTTCTGCTCCTACTTTTCTGTACCTAATCCTACGCTATATATATATATATATATATATATATATATATATATATTTTACTTATGATTACAAGTGCTTTTCTTGGTTATTCCATTTTTACTTTCTTCAGGCTGATATCTTCTAACCAGCCCCCCTTACTAGATAATGTAGGTACCCTGCTGGACCTCCCCTCTGTGTAATTTCTTCCACAGATGCTACCAATTAATGGGTTACCCTCGCTCTCTATATATGTGTACCCCCTCACCTTTCTTTTATGTCTCTTTTCTTTTCTTTTACTTGAACCTTAGTGTTTGACAATAAGGGGACACTCCCCCTCCTGGATACCAGAGGCCACTAACCTCTAGGGATAGGGTAAGATTTTCCACTTGCCCCCAGTAGTAGTATTACCTACTATATGTATATGCTTACTCTGTGCATGGATATTGCCTACAATAAGTGTATCTATTCTGTGCATGAGTAATTTTCCTTGTCACGTGTGCGGTTGGTTTGCTGTGCAGTGTTGTGTTCAACTGTTGCCTTCATTGTCTGCCTGTTTTATAACCTGCAGGCCACCTCAAGGTAGTTCCTTGGTATGGTAGGCCGTTTGCTTTATTGCTTTATTGCTTTACTCCTTATACATGTTACCAATTGAGCAGTGTCTTCTCAACTCCTAATATGAGTCTTAGGGATCTGATGACCTGATGAATGCCCGAGACCTTCCTAGGCTCACTACTGAGGGCAGAAACATGTTGGCTATCACTCTTTAGATAGGTGACCCTGTGAGTCCTTGTTCTCACAAAGGTGTCCCACTCTATGCTTTTAACCACACCAAACAGACCCTATTATTAAATTGTAACTTTACACAGGTGCCTGTTTAGGTGTTTTTATTCCCTAGATTAGCTGGATCCCGATCTTTCTAGACCTAGAATTTATTTACGCACTCCCTCCTGTTCTTTTAACAGTGAGGTTGAGTCTGCCCAGGTGGCACTGCCCTACCTGGGTGGGGCTAGGTGGTCAAATGATGAAGCATGACACTATATAGTGTGTGAGACCACCTAGTCCGTAAAGAAAATTCCACCTTTTTTTCCTCTTAAATGCTCACCAATCTCATACTGACCTTTTTCCTCTAATAGAGGACCACGAGGAACCAAGGGCACAATTGGTACCCTTGGTGTCCATCCCTTGATGTATAAGAGAACCCCGTACTCCTTAGTGTGTTTTTTGCAACTGAGGGTTGTCAGTGATAGTCCTGTTTTGCCCCCTTTTGCAGGTGATTCTGGCTACCCAAACATGCGTTGGCTCCTGACACCAGTGAGGAATCCTAGGACAGATGCAGAGATGAATTACAATGAGGCCCATGGACGTACAAGGAGGGTGATGGAGCGCACAATAGGTCTCCTGAAGGGTAGATTCCGTTGCCTCCATATCTCTGGGGGATCCCTGGCCTATGAGCCTGAAAAGGTGTGTAGAATAGTGGTGGCCTGCTGCATGCTGCACAACGTTGATGTGAGGAAATCTATTCCCCTCTTGGAGGAGGAGAGAGCTGTATATCCAGACCAGCTTCCTCAAAGAGGGGATGAGAGTTATGGTGATGATGAGGAGGGGAAAGATATACACTCCAGGAACCAACTGATCCAACTGTACTTCCAGTAACTAAGTGGTGCTATTTGATGCTGTTGCTGTCTGTGCAGCATACTGTTGGTATGCCTTATCCTCAATGGGGTATTGGGTCTACAGACATTGTCATTGTGACCAGGTTTGCATGGGACATGTGACATGATGGACAACTTGTTTGACATTTCTGTTGGCACAACCCCATGTTATGCATGGGGTGCCATTCATGCAATTTAAGAAATGAATAAATGATTTCAATTACAATTGCATGCACACTTCCATTTGATTCAACATAATGACAGGGGACATTTACATTGGTGAACAGGTGTTTTATTTGGTGTCAGGGATGCCATGGTGCACTTTACAGTGATGGGAGTGGGCTACTGGTAGATGTCCATATTGGCTACATGGTCTCAGAGATTGTTGGCAGTGGTAATATGTCCATCTCTTATTTACAGTTTTTGGGGTTATTGCACAGTGTGGACGGTGGTTCAGTGGCATACTTGGAGGACAGTTCTTGTCAGAGTCACTTCTTAGAGGGGGCCCTGGTCTTGACAGGTGTTCCAGTGCCATATCTGGGCCTATGGGACCGTTTAGGTGCCTGGTGTTGGCCTGTATGGTGCAGGTCTCCTGTGTGTCCTCAGATGGTGAGACAAATCCAGTTGCTGCTGCCGCTGTTGTTGGCTGGGCTGTATTTTGACCTGTAGGAGGGGCTTCCTGGTCTCTGGGGGTCTCAGGCTGGGTTGGGACAAGGTGCAGCAGTGCACCTGCTATGGTGGCCATGGTGGTATTGTGCAGTTTCCACTGCTCCATGGTCTCTTAGTGTTGGGCTCTCTGCAGCCTTTGACTCTGCTCCAGGGTGGCCACAATCAGTGCCAATCTGTCCTGGGTATGGTGGTATGCTCCCAGAACATCTGAGATTACGTCCTGGGCTGCAGCATCGATCCTGTGGCCTCCCCCCTGGGCCACTGATGCCCTCCCAATGAGCCTAGCCGCATGTGCCTGTGTCCCCTGCACAGGTCTGGCGGTATCACTTGTACTGGGGCCATCGTCTTCCTGCCTGTTGGTAGGTGGTGACTGTGGCCTCTGTCCTTGTGTTCCACCAGTCTGTGGCCTGGATACACAGGTGTGGGTCCAGTTGCCCTGGCCTGATGTTGGTGGGTGTGTCCTGGGTGGTGCTGCTGGATGGTGACAGTCCAGGACTATGTGAGGGGCCAGGGTATTCCTCATTGTCCAGGGTATCCTCTCCAGTGTCCTAAGTGGTGCCTCTGTCTCCATGTGGGGCACTGCCACTCCTTGTCCTGTCCGTCAGGGTGGCATGGGTGGTGGTGTCTGTTGGGGGGAATGGACATGTCTGTTACAATTACATAATTGGATGGGGTGCACAGGGCTGGGCTGTTTTGTGTAGGTTTTCCGCTTTTGGGCCATGCAGGGTGCCTTTGTGAGGTTGCCATTGCATTTTGCCTAGGATGTGGAGGTGCGTTGTGAGTGCTGTAGTGCCTTTGTGATTCCTTGCAGGGGTAGGTGGCTGTGCACAGGGGGAGGTATGTGGGCCTGTTGGTGGAATTGTGGGCATGCAGGGTGGCTGGATGTTGTGAATGTGTCTGGGGTGGGGTAGTGTTCCTGGTGGATGTTGGAGTGGTGAGGTGGTGCATGCATTACAGGTGTGATGGATTTGGGGTAATTGTAGACGACTTACCCAAGTCTATTCCTCCAGTGAGTCCAGTGAGGCCCTCAGGGTGGAGGATGGCCAGCACCTTTTCCTCCTAGTCAGTGTAGTCGGGTGGTATTGGTGGAAGTCCTCCCCCAATCTTCTGGACTACAATGTTGTGCTGGGATGTCATGGACCTCACCTTCCCAAGCAGGTTGTTCCATCTCTTGTGGATGTCGTCCCTTGTGCATGGATGGTGTCCCACTGCATTGACCTTGTTGACAATGGTCTGCCATAACTCCTTCTTCATGGTGATGGGTGAGTGCTGGACCTGTGCCCTGAATAATTGTGGCTCGACCTTCAGTATCTCTTCCACCAGGGTCCTTAGCTCCATTTCTGTGAAGCATGGGTGCTTGGTGGGTGCCATGGTGTGTGTTGTGAGTGGTGTGTTGTGTGGATCTAGGTGAAGATGCTGTTGTGTCGTTGGGTGTGTGATTCGTCTGTTGTGGCGTTCTCAATCTCAGTTGTCCTATTGGCGATGCAAGGGATTGTGGGGTGTGCCTGTGAGTGTTTTATAGTGTTGTGGATGTGTGTCAGGTGTATGGGTTTCAAACTTGCCAATGTGTGCAATTCTTACTGTTGGGTTCCATTGCTGGCCGTGGCAGTCTGTACTGCCAATGGTTATTCGACTTCCACTGACCACTGCATTGATTTGTGCATCATTATTTGGAGGGTGGGGAGTTTGTGTGCTCGGTGGTGGCGGGGTGGGATGTCCTGCATTTTTGCCGACAAGGTCCTGGCAGTGACTGGTGGCTGGGAAAATTTTGACGGATTCAGATTTTTTCATCTTTATATGGCGGGTTTCTGTTCACTGCCAATGGCGGGTTTCTGTTCATCGTCGCCACGGCGGAGAACGATGTTTACCGCCATGTTCATAATGACCCCCTTGGTGTCCCTACCACTTGAGAATGCTACAGTCATGTCTTGCCTGGGCCTGGGTGGGACTAATGTGTTCAGCAGTGGTAATCCCTGCAGTGGTACTCTCAGAGGTAGTAATCACAATAGTGGTAATTCAGCAGTGGTTATCCCTGCAGTGGTAATCTCAGAGATAGTAATCACAGCAGTGGTAATCGCTGCAGTGGTAAATTCCAAGGTGGTAATCTCAGCAGAGGTAATCTTTGCACTGGTAATCTCAGAGGTAGTAATCACAGTAGTGGTAATCTCAGGAGTGGTAATCCCTGCAGTCGTAATCTCAGAGGGGCTCATTTCAATGTAGTAGATTCTATGTAGCGGTATATAGACTCCGTTGTATTTTAGGTAGTGACATACAACCCTTTGTGCTGGGTCCTCGGTCTGATATGTTCATTGCATTTGCGTGTGAATAATGCTCAAACATTTTCTGTTTATAACGCGCTTCCCTGAAGAACGTGTTTAAACCACTTCCTCCTCAGCAAGAAAAAGGACCTCTGAACTGAGTACAGCAGAAGCCTTCCCGAGGGGCACCATCCTCATCTAAAGGTAAACATCTTAATTTGTTTAGTTTTTACTCATCGGACTAGGGATTTATAAAACAATGAGACTCAAACAGAATCTATTTCACAAGCATTTGCAATGCAATGGGTCTTGTGTTTAATTGAGTTAAACCTATTAGCATTGTAAACTCCTAACTGGACTTTTCTTGCCACATAAACTGAAAAGTAAGACAGTTTCACATAAGTGAGCCGACGGCCACCATGAGTGCAAAGCAAACACACAAAAGGGAACAGAAGCCCCCTTGCAGTGAAACTTATTGGCAAAAGTGCAATAATTCAGGTAACAGGGTCGATGTCATGCAAAGCGCTCAACTTCTGCCCAGCGAAATCACGCTACCTATGAAATAAAGAGAAAAAATAGTGCAGAAACCATACGTAAAACATGGAGCCTCGTATGTTTTCAGTAGTTGGCCGGTGCGCTCGAGGAGTGCTACACACCGGAAGAGGCATGAAGTATGCATGCCTTCTACTAATGAAATCAAGCTAATTTTAAAAGGCAAGCCGAAAAACCAACCAAATGGATGGGCTTGACATGGGTGTGGTTAAAAGCCCACAAAGACATTACACCACGGACGGAGCACTTTGCGCTCGACCCTAAAAAGGAAAGAAAAAATCCTAGACCAAATAACCTTTGCATGCAAGAAATTGGGAAGTGTGAGAAATCGCACACCCCACTATTCATCTGTCCAAGCTTGTTTCAAAACTTCACCTTAGCCAGAGAGATAGTTTACTCGCTATCCAGGAAAAGTACTCCCCTAGGTCTTGTTCTTCCAGTTTTGTCCAGGCTCAGTCACTATACCCTGTAAGGATTACGGCTGCTGACTTGCTCTTCCTAGGGCTCAGATATGGAGTTGAAAATTGGAATTCTAGCTAGCTACTTGTGGGCAGTGTTAGGTGTTGCATACATTGGCCCACTCAATGTTTCACTTCTACATGCGCCTCATGAGATACATATATTTATAACAAAAGGCTTCAATACAGGCACAAAAATAGAGAGTGTTTATAGAGTAAGTGGGACCATGACAGTCCACTGATCCTGGTCACTGTTACAACATCCTGCGTTTTTCTGCTTTTGTCCCTTTCGGTTCCCATGCTTGTGAAGTTTTCATCTGGTGGTGTTTAGGTATAGACGAGCCAGGTGCCAACCTTGAGTCCCATAATTACAAGGCCCTTGCCCCGCGAACCATGAAATCATATTTATGGAGCCACGCAAAACCACTTTGTGCTGTTTTTGATTGGCCTCATAAATGTGGGGTAAGGCAATACAGTGCAAATTGCTGCGTTGCCTTACTCTGTGCTGGACAGACATTCCAAGGGCGTTGTGGTGGGTGTTCCCACACAACACCCATGGATTTTGGTGCATGCTCAGATTTACAAAACCTTGCAAACCTGGGGATGCTCCAAAACCTTCTTCCTTCCCAGGGGAGGTGCAACGATGAGAAATATCATTATTTCTCCTTGTGTTTTTTCCTCTTTCTATGTATGTTACAGAATGCAGCACACATAGAAAGGGAAAAAGCCTCCCAGGTTTTTTTTTTTTTTAATGCTGTAAGTGTCCCTTTCTGCACAAAAGCAAGTCTGCATGCAATGCAGACAGCCTTGCACCATGGTGCAAGGGTGCCTGCATTGACACTAGGCTGCCAAAACAGTGCTGGCGCAAAGAGAAAGGACAGGAATGCACCGTAGTGCTTAGAAATGATGCATTCATGCCCTTTCCCATTGACTCAGGGCAGCGGGCAAGGGGACTTGCTGCGCTGCCCTTCACCAAAATCTTAATAATTTGGGCCTAAGAAACTATCTGGTAGTAGGACTCCGACCATACATTTACAAAGACACCAGCTTTGTTCTCCCCAAAATGACATAAATACTGACCCTGATGACCCATTAAACAGGGCACTGTCAATTTCAATTTACCTTACTGTAGTTGTTTACGGGTAATCCCCAGGACTCGGAGCTGCCTTGTAGTATGTAGCCATCCCAGCGGGGACTTTCTGTATACAAAACTATCGGCTTCTCTGTCTGGAGACAGATTAACAGCACCAGCAATAGGAGCCATCCAAAGTCTAGACTCACCTATCAATGCACCCCATCCACCCTCTCTGCTCTTGCTTCCACCGCTACTATGATGTCTCTGTTCTCCTCTTTCTGTGCTCTCCCCTGATTATCCGCACTCCTGGAGTGCGGGTTTTTGAAGAGAGGGTCAAAGTGAAACCTACTGAATTCTAAAGTGCATGTACAGCATGCCAATCATGTCTCTGCTTTTGTACTGCCCCATTATGAATAGGATAGGCAGTTTTAAAATACTTCTGGAGTGATTTCTCCTTTATTTTGTTTTTATTTTCTTATGTATGAAATGGGAAACTAGCGGGCTTTGCTGACTTTCCCAATATATGTTGCTGATCTGTATATAAAGATAGTGGTTGTGTTAGTAAAATACTGACCATGTTGAAAGCCTGTCAGTAGATCAATTTGTCGTACACAACCTTAGCCCTCTTGCCAGCAATGGCTGGTTTGGGATGGGGGACAATGCCTCAAATAGGCAGGCACTTTCAGGCATCGAGTAGCTGCATTTCTTTAATTTGAATAGGTGAGTACAGGCACTTCTCAGAATTGGTGCAGTATTTCTAATGGGACAAAATCAGCACCTCTCAGTTTGAAACAAGTACCCTGAGATAGTGATCACATACACATTTATATTTCCATTTCAAGCACTTCTCCGTGAGGAGGTTAAGGGGCATATTTATACTCCGTTTGCGCCAAATTTGCGTCGTTTTTTTCAACGCAAATTCGGCGCAAAACTAATGCCATATTTATACTTTGGCGTTAGACGCGTCTAGCGCCAAAGTATGAGGAAAGAGCGTCATTTTTTTGCGTGAACGCCTTCCTTGCGTTAATGAGATGCAAGGTAGGCGTTCCCGTCTAAAAAAATGACTGCGACGCAAATGCGTCGTATTTATACTCCCGGGCAAAAATCACGCCCGGGAGTGGGCGGGGCAAAAAAACCCGCATTTGCGCCTCTTTTTAACGCCTGGGTCAGGGCAGGCGTTAAGGGACCTGTGGGCTCAAAATGAGCCCACAGCTGCCCTCCCATGCCCCCAGGGACCCCCCCTGCAACCCTTGCCCACCCCAGGAGGACACCCAAGGATGGAGGGACCCATCCCAGGGACATTCAGGTAAGTTCAGGTAAGTATACATTTTTTTTTTTTTTTTTGGCATAGGGGGGCCTGATTTGTGCCCCCCTACATGCCTCAATGCCCAATGACCATGCCCAGGGGACATAAGTCCCCTGGGCATGGCCATTGGGCAACGGGGCATGACTCCTGTCTTTACTAAGACAGGAGTCATGTAAATGGCGTCTGGGCGTCGTAAAAAATGGTGCAAATCGGGTGGAGGCGATTTTTTTGCGTCAACCTGACTTGCACCATTTTTAAGACGCCCTAACGCCATTTTTCCCTACGCCGGCGCTGCCTGGTGTACGTGTTTTTTTTCCACGCACACCAGGCAGCGCCGGTCTGCTAGCGCCGGCTAACGCCATTCAATAAATACGGCGCCTGCATGGCGCTTCAGAATGGCGTTAGCCGGCGCAAACATTTTTGACACTAAACTGCGTTAGCGCAGTTGAGCGTCAAAAAGTATAAATACGGGGCTAAGTGCCTGTGATGGTAGCATCCTGGAACACTCAAGTTTACAGTAAAGTACTTGAGGAATTAACTCAGAGAAGTATAGATTTTGAAAACAATGAAAGCAAAACAAAGGACAGAATTTGATCGAACAATTCATTTGGAACACAGAAGCAAAATCCCAAAATGGGATCCCGGAGTCGAAAATCATGCAGTCGTGTTTTGTAGGTCTGACAAATGTGATATACCAAGACAAATTGTTTTACATCTCATGTTCTTCACAAAGATGAGCCAATTGAAAGGTGCCCTCTCCCCCTCCCTCGTTTTCTTCTTTGCGGTGAATCGGGACAGCGAGGGTGCACGCTGCTGAGCTCAGCACCCTCCCAAGAGTTCCCGCCTCAGGTTACTTTGCTTCTTATTATTAGATTGTGATCAACCCTGCGCCGGCTTCTCTCCTGAGGAAACATATTTCTTGTTTGTAATTGTCTTTTCTGCTGACTGTCTTAAAGGAAGAGACATGACACCCCTCCTATCCTCCCAGCTGTCTGTCAACACCCACCGAGCATCATGTGAATGGTATGAAGGAAGATAACAAAGGTACAGGGCGGAAAAAGGAAGTAACCTTTCAGAAGCTGCATTAGGTTCCGCTCCCGGGATAGGGATATGGTCCACATTTCCGTGAGACGTCGATAGTGCCAAATGTTTTTTTAATTCTGTTCTACATATTGTGATGAAAAGAAAGCGAAAGTTGCTGTTAGACCTCACAGCAGTGGAACAAGCGGGGACCTTTAGGTGGTCGTTGTCAGGAAAATGTGAGGTGTGTGGTTAAGGGAAGGGCAATTGTGAAGCAGGGATGGCAACGACCTAATGTGAGCAAGCAAAATTGACCCTTTTGTCCCCTGACAGACAGAGAGACTCTAATTGTTATACAAGGTTTTGTTTCCTTACTTTATTAAGTTATGTGTTTTTCCTCTGCTTGAGTTTTGATGGTAAATGTTGACATTTTTGGATATTGAAAGTAAAACGGACGCAACCTCTCACCACACTGGGTGACATACTTCATCATAGGGGGTGACCCTTGCCAGCACCAGTTGGTGCTACACAGGTTCCGTCCAGAGCTCTTATTTCCAAACAATTATATTTTGACTGTGTAAAGGATAGTAAAGAATAAAAATTGTAGTGAGAAAGGAATGTAATTGATATTTTAAGGGTTTTCCCTGTCTTATACAATATTAAAACAAAAAAAAGAGTGGAGTGTATGTTATTAGTCATAATATCTACCTCACGACTCATATGCAGGTCATGGTTCTGTCCTTTACTACCTGTGATTACATGGCCAGGCTTTTGTCTGAAAATATGTGATCCTTCCCTAATGTGATCCTATTAGACTGATCTATGTAGTGGAGGCACAACACACTGACCTATCTGTCAGCCTCATCTTATTTTCTGAAAAGTGTCCTAAAAGATAATTTCACAAAATCCTCTTCAGAAAGAACCATCCCATCAATTCTGCTCTGGGCCCGAGGCCCCTTTGCTGTACCGAGCAGCTTTCTTGACAGTGAGGCACCAGAGAAGGTCCCACATTTATTTGTCTGTAGATGGATTGGGTATGAAGAAGACAATGGTGGTCATTACAACCCTGGCGGACGGTGTTAAAGCGGCGGTAAGACGGCCAACAGGCCGGCGGAAAATTTTTGGGAATTACGACCGTGGCGGAAACCGCCAACAAAGACAGCCACTTTAACACTCCGACCGCCACGGCGGTACAATCAAACAGCGCGGCAGTCACCGCCAACAGACAGGCGGAGGACAATGTACCGCCCACACTATTATGACAGGCCAATCCGCCACCTTTTCTGGGGCGGATACAGCGCCGATAAAAACACGGCGGAAACAGGAATTTCGAAGGGAAAACGCTCACCTCTACACACTCCACGAGGAAGGAGGACACCATGGACCCGGAACTCCAAATCCTCCCTGCGATAGTCTTCTTGCTCCTGTACCAGGAGCACCAACGCCGGTGGCGAAGACCACGGTGAGTACTGCACCTACGACACAGGGGAGGGGGAGGGAAAAAACTGACACACACACGCAACACCCCCACCCTCACCCACTACAACACACACACTAATACATATCTATACATTATAGTTACACCCCCCAACCCCCCCGGAAGAATGCAAAGACAAAAGGAAATGAGTGGAACCATTGTAATATATCAAAATTCAGTAAGCAAAAATATACATATATACACTATTAACAAAATATACACCAAGATTAGTAGTCCAGGTATTGTACCATTCATAGTCCGTGGACCACTGGGCCCAAAATGCATAGGCGAGGCCCACACACGATACCAGATCAAAACAGAGAGAACACTGCAGGGGCATCAGATAGAAATACAACAGGCACCTCAGGGGGAAGGGAAGGAGGGGCACCTCCGCCGGATGAGTGCACGACGCCAGATCCGCGAGGGGGCTCCATGCCCATTGATGTATCCTGGGGAGTGCAAAGCCACAGTCTCTCAAGTCTCTATAGTAGGTGGGTTGCCCAGTGTTCCATCCTGGGGAGTGCAAAGCCACAGTCTCTCAAGTCTCTACAGTGGGTGGGTTGCCCACTGTTCCATCCTGGGGAGTGCAAAGCCACAGTCTCTCAAGTCTCTACAGTGGGTGGGTTGTCCACTGTTCCATCCTGGGGAGTGCAAAGCCACAGTCTCTCAAGTCTATACAGTGGGTGGGTTGCCCACTGCTGCATCCTGGGGAGTGCAAAGCCAGTCTCTCAAGTCTATACAGTGGGTGGTTTGCCCACTGCTGCATCCTGGGGAGTGCAAAGCCACAGTCTCTCAAGTCTATACAGTGGGTGGTTTGCCCACTGCTGCATCGTGGGGAGTGCAAAGCCACAGTCTCTCAAGTCTCTACAGTGGGTGGTTTGCCCACTGTTCCATCCTGGGAAGTGCAAAGCCACAGTCTCTCAAGTCTATACAGTGGGTGGGTTGCCCACTGCTGCATCCTGGGGAGTGCAAAGCCAGTCTCTCAAGTCTATACAGTGGGTGGTTTGCCCACTGCTGCATCCTGGGGAGTGCAAAGCCACAGTCTCTCAAGTCTATACAGTGGGTGGTTTGCCCACTGCTGCATCCTGGGGTGTGCAAAGCCACAGTCTCACAAGTGGATGACAGTCTTCACTGGTTCTGGAGGGGGCATGGTGCCCAGAGTGCTTCATCCTGCCAAGGACAGAGGTAGTGGATGCATGTCTCCACTGGTTCTGGAGGGGGACTGGTGCCCAGGGTGCTTCATCCTGCCAAGGACAGAGGTAGTGGATGCATGTCTCCACTGGTTCTGGAGGGGGATTAGTGCCCAGGGTGCTTCATCCTGCCAAGGACAGAGGTAGTGGATGCATGACTCCACTGGTTCTGGAGGGGGACTGGTGCCCGGGTGTATCACTCACCCCGTGACAGTCCCAGTTGCGTCAGTGCCCCTGCCACTCATGGGCTAGCGGTGCTTGAGTTGGCGGTCCTTGCCCTGTGCAGCGGTGCTTGCCCTGTTCAGCGGTGCTTGAGTTGGCGATCCTTACCCTGTTCAGCGGTGCTTGAGTTGGCGGTCCTTGCCCTGTTCAGCGGTGCTTGAGTTGGCGGTCCTTCATTGCCAAGCTGGGCTGGGGCTGGCGGTCCTTCATTGGTCAGCTGGGCTGTGGCTGGCAGGGCCCTCCTGGGCAGCTGGGGTGTGGCTGGCGGGGCCCTCCTGGGCAGCAGCGATGATGGGGCTGGCGGGGCCCTCCTGGGCATCTACGATGGGGCTGGCGGGGCCCTCCTGGGCAGCAGCGACAATGGGGCTGGCGGGGCCCTCCTGGGCAGCGACGATGGGGCTGGCGGGGTCCTCCTGGGCAGCAGCAACGATGGGGCTGGCGGGGCCCTCCTGGGCAGCGACGATGGGGCTGGTGGGCCCTCCTGGGCAGCAGCGATGATGGGGCTGGCGGGGCCCTCCTGGGCAGCGGGGTTGATGGCGGTCTTCTCCGCTGTGCTGCTCCTCCCAGACTTGCCGGGTTTCTTGTGGCCCTTCACCAGCTTGGGAGGAGTCACAGCTGAGTCCACACTCCCACCGGGACCCCTGGGAGCGGCTTGGGTGGCTGGAGTCTTCCCCCTCTCCCGCCGGGCACTGGCCAACTTCTGGTGCTTCACAGGGGGGGGCTGGCTGTGCTGTGCTGGGTGTCCTGGTGGCAGGTGCACTCCACATACCTGTGACAACAGGCACCACTGGTCCCGGAGATGTTGTGGCTGAGGTGCTAGTTCGGGAACTATGAGTTGGACTGGGGGGTGGGGTGGGAAATAGGTTAAGGGTGGACAGGAAAAGTTGTTTGGACACACTGGGACCGGTAGCTGGAGGGGGTTTGGGAGTGGAGGAAGAGGTGGTGGTTGTAGGAGGTGTAACGTTTGTGGCTTTGGGTGCAGGTGCATGCGCTGGAGGCTGTCGTGAGGTGGATGGCTGTTGGGTGGGTGTGTGCCTGCGTTTGTGTATCTTGGGAGGGGGCGTCACAGACACACTGGGAGAGGACACAGGGGGCGTGTGAATGGTAGTGGGGGTGGTGACTGCACGTGAGCGGGGTGTGCTGGTGGGTGTGCTGGTGCGGGACGTAGTGGCTGTAGAGGTAGTGCATGCAGGTGTGAGTGTAGATGAGACTGGGAGGGAGGAGGGAGACGACGAGGAGGGGGACACAGTGGAGGCAGTGGATGTTGGTGTGTCTGTATGTGTGTGATGCTTGCGTGAGTGCCTGTGGGATGTGTGGTGCTTATGTTTGCCTGAGCTTCCCTTGTGTGGTGAATTGTGTGCAGGCTGGTCTGATGGTGTGCTTGGGATAGGCAGAGGTACAAGGGATTGGGTCTGGGTGGAGGAAGTTGGAGGGGGGAGGCTAGACACAGGGACAATGGCTGCCATCAGTGCTGAGGCCAGAGTTTGACAGGATAGGTGGAGGGCCGCCTGACCAGAATGAATGCCCTCCAGGAATGCATTAGTTTGTTGCAACTGCCTTTCTACACCCTGGATGGCATTCAAAATGGTAGACTGCCCAACAGTGAGTGACCTGAGGAGGTCAATGGCCTCCTCACTGAGGGCAGCAGGGGTGACAGGGGCAGGGGCTGAGGTGCCTGGGGCGAAGGTGATGCCCACCCTCCTGGGTGAGCGGGTACGGGGCGAAGACTGAGGGGCTGCTGGGAGGGCGGTGCTGGTGGGGGGGGGTGGCGGCTGTACCTGTAGAAGTGGGGGGCACAGATGTTGCCGCCACCACAAGGGAGCTCCCATCAGAGGACGAGTCCGTGTCGCTGATTTCAGCTCCTGTCCCTGCTGTGGTGCTCCCCTCGCCCTCCGTCCCACTGGTGTATTCTGAGTCCGTAGTGTGGCCCTCCATGGCCATGTGGGATGCAGCTCCCTCGTGCTCCGGTGCCACTGCTCCTCCGCCTGATGATGCTAATGCACACAAGAACACGGAGACCACAAAAAAGGGGGGGGAAGACAGAAGAAAGACATGTTGAGTGCATGGATTACCGCTACCATTGGTGGACAAGACAGACACAGAAGCCCCCTGCACTGCGTCGCGCTGTTGGGCTCTACAGTGCAATTTCTGGGAAATGGCCTACAAAGCTATGGACGACATATGCACACATAGATGACACAGGGGCATGAATAGCTGTACTTGGCACTCTAAAGAGGTGGGGTGGGGGGGTACAGGGCCATGCCTTACGGAGGGGCCTAGGCTACGGAACTCGCCCTGGCCTAGGGAAACCCACAGCCCTCCTCCCCAACCCAGACACCTCCACTGCGCGCAAAGTCAGCTGAATGAGAGTGTACTCACCCCCTTGTGTCTGCTGTGATGCCCTCAAGCGCCCATCCAACTCAGGTTAGGCCACCGCCAGTATCCTGAACATCAGGGGGGTCATGGTTCGACGGGCACCCCTCCCACGTTGGGAGGCCATCCCCAGCTGAGCCTCCGCCATCTTCTTGCTCCAGCGGCGAATGTCCTCCCATCTTTTCTGGCAGTGGGTGCTCCATCTGTGGTGGACCCCCAGGGTCCGGACGTCCTTGGCGATGGCACGCGTCATATCCTTCTTCTGGTGGGCGCTGACCTACATGAAATGTACAGGGGAAGAAGAGAAGTCATTACCAACTGCGCCGTCAAAGTGAGTGGCCCCCATCCCTACCCTTGCCATGTGTCACATGCACCCACCGTCTTTCATGCACACAGCACTCTCCACACAGGCATAGCCCATACAACATGCTCCCTGTGTACTTACCTGTTGGTCTGGAGGACCGTAGAGTAGCGTGTACTGGGGGAGGACCCCATCGACGAGCTTCTCCAACTCCTCCGCAGTGAAGGCAGGGGCCCTTTCCCCAGACGCACGAGCCATTGTCTCTTGCAGACCGAGGTCACAGCAGCACTTGCAGTGTAGGTCCTCTCCTGTCAAAGATCAGGTATCGAGTGATTCAACAGATAGAAAATGGAAGTCATGTCCGCGGCGGTCACGTCCGCAGTGGTGTGTACCATCACCGCCGGCGTACATTGTCATTGGCTCCTGGGACCCATAGGGTCCAATGTTAACCAATGCAGAATTGCACCACGGTCTCCAACCGCCTACCGCGACGGTGTACAACGCCAGCGCAGTTACCTCACATCCCATTGTCCCACTTTAGAGGTCAGGCAGCCGCCATTTCAGGGGCCCACATGGCCTAATTACCAACTGCATCACACATACCTAGGCCTTGTCTCAACACACATACAGGCCACATTTTGGGTATGAATGGTGTTCTGTGTAGACTGTGGGTACATACCTCTGAGTTGTTTGACTCTGTGGTCGCTGTTGTCCTTCCTAGGCACCGTCCACTGGGACATGTGAGGAGATGGCAGAATCCTCCGGTGTACCGACCGCTGGTCGACAATGGAGGATAGAAATTTGATTATCACCTACAGGTTTGACCATGCCACAATCCAGGAACTGTGTACCCAGTTGGAGCCAGACCTGATGTCAGCAATCCGCCATCCCACAGGAATCCTCCCTCAAGTGCAGGTGCTATCAGTGCTCCATTTCCTTGCTAGTGGGTCTTTTCAGACGACTCTGGCCATGGCATCAGGGATGTCCCAGCCTATGTTTTCCAACGTATTGTCCAGAGTGTTGTCTGCCCTGCTGAAACACATGCAGAGCTACATCGTTTTCCCTCAGGTGGAGGATTTGCCTACAGTGAAAGGTGACTTCTATGCCCTTGGACATATCCCCAACATCATAGGTGCCATTGATGGGACCCATGTGGCTTTGGTCCCCCCCCACAGGAGTGAACAGGTGTACAGGAACCAGAAGAGTTATCATTCCATGAATGTACAGATGGTATGTTTGGCCAACCAGTACATCTCCCATGTGAATGCCATGTTCCCTGGCTCAGTGCATGACGCCTACATCCTGCGGAATAGCAGCATCCCTTATGTGATGGGTCAACTCCAGAGGCACCGTGTGTGGCTATTAGGTGACTCTGGTTACCCCAACCTGTCATGGCTACTGACCCCAGTGAGGAATCCCAGGACAAGGGCAGAGGAACGCTACAATGAGGCCCATGGTCGAACTAGGAGGGTGATCGAGCGGACCTTCGGGCTCCTGAATGCCAGGTTCAGGTGTCTGCATATGACAAGTGGATCCCTATTCTACTCACCAAAGAAGGTGTGCCAGATCATCGTGGCCTGCTGTATGCTTCACAACTTGGCTTTGCGACGCCAGGTGCCTTTTCTGTAGGAGGATGGTCCAGATGGCGGTGTTGTTACAGCTGTGGAGCCTGTGGACAGTGATGAGGAGGAAGCAGAGGAAATAGACATGCAGAACAGGGACTGAGTCATCCAGCAATATTTCCAGTGAAACACAGGTGAGAATACATTCCTGCCTACTACATGTACTTTAACACTTCTACCTCTATCCTGTCTGTTGATTTCACCCAGTGTATGGTCACTGAGTTGTCACTTTCCCTTACGTTTCACAGGAGTGGGTCCCAACGTGTGTCATCTGCTTAGATTCCTCATGGACTAGAGCTGTGTGACATAGGTATGTTGACATTACTATTTCAAGAACATTTTGTCACTGTAATTGCAAATACACTATTTCGAAATCACAGACAGACTCCAGATCTTTTGGTGCTTTAGGTGTGTTTATTTAACTACAAAATATTGGAGGGGGAAGTTAAATGGTGAGGGGTGATGGCGGAGGAGTGTCCATGGCAGAGTCTAGTCTATTGGTCTCACAGGTACATTGCCCATATGGGCATAGGAAGTGGAGCTGGGGCAGTTTCAATATGGACAGGGTGACAAAGTGGGACAGTGGGATGACAATCAGGGCGGTCTCATTTCTTGGCGGAGGTCTTGGCATCATGCTCTGTCTTGTTCCTGGATCTCAGGGACCATTTGCGGGGTGGTTCTCCGTCTGCAGGGGGTGGGGTGCTGGTGTGGTGGTCCTGTGGCGGTGCCTCCTGTCCACTAGTGCCGGCAGAGGTGGTGGGCAGTCCATCGTCCATGCTAGTGTCAGGGGCCCCTTGTAGTGCCACAGTGTCCCTCCTGGTGTTTAGTACTTCCTTCAGCACTCCTACGATGGTGCCCAGGGCAGAGCTGATGGTTCTGAGTTCCTCCCTGAAGCCCAAATACTGTTCCTCCTGCATCCACTGGGTCTCCTGAAACTTGGCCAGTACCGTTGCCATTGTCTCCTGGGAGTGGTGGTATGCTCCCATGATGGAGGTGAGGGTCTTGTGGAGAGTGGGTTCCCTTGGCCTGTCCGCCCCCTGTCGCACAGCAGCCCTCCCAGTTCCCCTGTGTTCCTGGGCCTCCGTCCCCTGGACTGTGTGCCCACTGCCACTCCCCCAGGTACCTGTTGTTGTTGGGGTGGTGGGTTATCCTGGGTTCCCAGTAGTGGTGGACACACAGCTGATTGACGTGTCCTGGGGACGGAGGTATGGGCCCGCTGGGTGGGTGCTGTGCTGGTGTTTCCAGAGGGGGGAAGGTCTGTGTTGGCCTGTGCCTGTGTGAGGGGAACCGACTGTCGCGAGGCCCCCGATGGTCCGGGCTGGTCATCTAGATCCAGGTGGACAGAGGTGCTGTCATCACTGTGGGCCTCTTCTGTGGGTGGAGTGGACATGTCTGGACCCTCCTGTCTGGTGACGTTGGGTAGTGGTCCTGCAGGGGTGTAAAGGCATGATTATTGCATCTGTGTGTGTCATGGTGTGCAATGGGTGGGTGACCGTGTACCCCAGTGCTGGCATTCCTGTGTGTGAGCTTGTGTGATGATGGTTTAGGGGGGTGTATTGGTATATGCAGTGGACATGCTTTAGTGATGGGTGTCCATGCGTTGTTTTTGCATGCAGGGCTTGGTGTTGGGATGTGTGGTTTGTGATATTGGTACATTTGTGAGGCATTGGAGTGATAGGGGTGAGGGCGAGGGTGGGGCATGTGATAGCATGCAGGTAGGGTGGGGGATGTAATAGTTAAGATTTGACTTACCAGAGTCGATTCCTCCACCGACTCCTGCGAGGCCCTCAGGAGGCAGAATCGCCAAGACCTGCTCCTCCCATGTTGTTAGTTGTGGGGGAGGAGGTGGGGGTCCGCCGCCAGTCCGCTGAACCGCCTGGTGGTGTCTTGAGACCACGGAACGCACCTTCCCCCGTAGGTCGTTCCACCTCTTCCTGATGTCCTCCCGATTTCTTGGGTATTGTCCCACTGCGTTGACCCTGTCGACTATTCTTCGCCATAGCTCCATCTTCCTTGCAATTGAGGTGTGCTGCACTTGTGATCCAAACAGCTGTGGCGCTACCCTGACGATTTCCTCCACCATGACCCTGAGCTCCTCCTCCGAGAACCTGGGGTGTCTTTGCTGTGCCATGGGGTGGAGTGGGTGATGTTGGGGTGGTGTGTGTGGTGATAAGTGTGGTGATATGTAGTGGTGTGTGGTGTTTTGTGCGTGGAAGTTGTGTGGGTGATGGTGTTGTGTGCCTGTGGATGCTAGTTTGTTGATGGTGGTGTCTCTCTCTGGCCTTCTCTCTGTAATTTTGGTCGTAGGTGTTTGTGGGTGATGTGGGTGTGTGTTTTATATTGTATTGGGTGTGTGGGAGTGGTGTGTGTATGTGTATCAGGTGTGTGTATTTTGAATTGTCCAATGTAGTTGTGTTTTGTAAGAGTGTGTGTATTTTGAGCGCGGCGGTGTGTACCGCCAATGGAATACCGCGGTTGAAAGACCGCCACGTGGATTCGTGTGTCGTGATAGTGTGGGCGTATTTCTGTTGGCGTGACGGTGGAGGTTTAGTTTTCGCCAGTTTATCACTGACCTTTGGTGTGGCGGACTTGTGTGGGTGTCTGAATTTTGTCGGATTCAGAGATGTGGGTCATAATAGCTGTGGCGGAATTCCACGGCGGTGTGTTGGCAGTCTTCTGCACGGCGGTAAGCGACTTTTACCGCCAATGTTGTAATGACCCCCAATATTTCTTCATGAGAAAAGCTCTGCGTGCTTGCCACTGCCTCAAGCCACTAATCCCCTGTGCTTTGTAGGTAATCACACCGTATGGAGTGTTCTGTGGCTTATTCTGCAATGGGCATTTACTGATTCACACTTGTGAGAACGGAATGATGTTCCATGAAGTCCTAACCAACTGCCACCACTGGATACCTACTACTGTCAGACATGTCCCATATAACCCTGTATCGTGTCCATATGAGGGTTCGAGCTGTGTACTCACTGTGCCCCAATAAACCTGTGAACTACTATTTAAGAGGTCAGACTTCTTTGTTTTTATTGCATGTCCACCTTTTCATCTTAGCAGAACCTCTATACCCCTCGGTTTGTGTGTTGCTACACCAGAGAGCGCTTAGCAGACAATGGGACAGCATTTTCTTGGCCCTTTTCATATTTTACCTATGCAAAGCTGTTACATGATCATGTTGCATGACCATTTGCCATACTGGGTTAAAGTCATATGTGTGTGAGCCTACTGGTGAAAGGGTAGTGTGTTTTCTGCATAATGTTCTTGTTACGTAAGGTGTGCCTGAATCTGTCCTCACAAATATTGGTGCCCAAAGTACATTTCACATGATGTGTGTTTTTTTAAAGAGCTTAGAGTAACACATTTGAGAGCTTCCTTGTATTGACCCCATGGCAATGGCATGGTTGAAAGGTTCAACCAGGTGGTAGTAGAGTGTTTGCCATGTGCCCATTGGAGCAGGAAGAATGTGGGTGAAGTTGTACATAGGCTGTTAGGGGTTTATAGAACAATGTGTTATGACTTAACTAGAAAAATCCTTTCGAACTGATGTATGGAAGAAAGGCCAGCTCCCAGTTGTATTCTTGATGGATGTTATCTAAAAATCTGTAGAGTATTTCGGTCACAAGTGAGTGGAAGCTGGCCAAAAATGGGGGCTGATCTTAAGGATAAAAGATTATGTGTAGCAATCGTAATTTTAAATAACCAAATGTCATTGTGTGTGATTGGGTCAGGATTAAGGAACCTGTGCTACTGAAGAAAGGCTCATCTAGGTTTGGTGACCTTCTATGGATTTTTGAAGTACGTGTTATGCTCCGATAGTTGAAGGGGGCAGCGGTAGCAACTTGGGAGGTGGGCAAAGTTGAAGGTGGGAAAGTGTTACCAGAATTTGTCTATTGGCACAGATGTTGCAAGGGTTGATGAAAATATCACTGGTGGCAGCATGAGACCCAGAATGACATATCTCAAAGCTTTGGGCGATTGTATTACTGCATTTAGACACCAGCAATATTGTGGCATACTAATATTGAGGACAGAATACAGATGGACAAATACATGATATTCCTAACTCCACATCTATATACATTGAAGATATATGTACCACGTACATAGATATATGTGGAGTTAGGCGTAGAAAATCTAGGCTTCCTTACCTGTCGATATTTTATTTTTGCTACTCTGTTCTCAATAGTATGCTCCACCAAACCTGTTGTTTCAAAGTTCTGGGGGCACACCCCTTTGGATTAAACGATTGTGGAATCAGATGGACAATGGCATCTTCTGAATGCTTTACCTACTAACATATTTTCTGATTCAACATTTTTCTCCTGCTCTACGGTTCCATTTGCATTTCTGTTTTTTCATTACTTGTTTGTTCTCATATTTTTTGTGGTTTTGTTTTGTTTCTTGGAATTTTGGATGGAGTGCGAGAATCATTGTTTAAAGGAGAGGATGTGTGATGATGGAGTGTCTTGGGGGTGATATCATGTCAACAGGGAATACTACTCCTTAAGCAAGGAATACTGAGAGAAATACTGGCATGGACTGGATTTCAATGTTAGTAAATTCCTGGCAATTGGTTGATTCACACGGTGTGCTTGCTGTGCCCCAATAAACTTGTGAACTACTATTACAGAGCATCTGTCTGCTTTGTTTTGTTTTACAACTGCTTTCACATCCTAAGACGAGACCTATAAGGTGTTCACCTCTGGAAACGTTTAGACAGTAGGCCCCCCATGCTGTAGTCCAATCAAGAAGAAGTATTGCTCAAGTGAAAGAAAATACCTTCAATGGGAGCTGTGTAGTCTTCAGATATAGAGAAAGCTTTCATCATGTGAAGAGGCGTTCATGAACTCCAGCATTGGAGAAAGCGTGGGTCCTGTGATATAGAAAACTAAGGGGTTCTTTATTCAGATCCCAAGGAAGCTGTGTGCAGGCATGTTGAAACATCTACCCTATACATGTTTGTCATGTTTTCATAATGAAAGAGAGTTTGGTTCAGATGAGAGGGAACTCCTATCTAGAGACGTTTAAAATGTCATTTAACTTTTTTTTTAAATTAATTTTGAAGTATCTTTCATGAAAATTGAATGTGAGGGCATCCTTGGATTTCAAAAGTCAGGTGAGAGATCAGTAAAGGGGCTGGTACGCACTGTTGCTGGAACAGTTTTCAGAGTTAGGGTGCTGGCATCAATGTTACATCCCTGAAGACATAGGGATTCTGAAATTTGCAAGCATCACACAAAAAACAATTATAGAAAATGGTTCACACCCATTCAGCAAGAGAGTGTAAGGTTGTGGTTTGTAGCTGGTGGTGCATTTTGGAGCACACTGATCCAAGTATATTACTAAAGAATGGTGTGGTAGCACATCATCATTTAAAGAAAGCACATTTTCCATTGGAATGGCCACAAAATTCACACTGACATGCAGTTTTAATGCTGAAACTCTATAGCGCACTAATGTGTGGAAATCGGTTTTCATCAAGTGTTGCTTTGATCATATTAAAACCTTTGTTTCCATCACACTTCCGAATTAGAAAAAGTGTGATTCATTTGTGCTTTCCTTAGTACTGATATTCTACAATATTTGTACAATTTATTTCACAGCTATGTAAATTTAGTTGTGTTAGAAGAACACTGACATCCATGATAGTGTTTCCTTTCACCTCAACAAGCTTGTCAAATGGTTCAATTTACAAAACCCTCTAACTTTGAAGTCAGGGAAGGTAATGTAAACACCAATCTGCAGATCAAAAGAATAATCAGCAATTTGACAGAAGAAATAGCCTGATATTTGACTCTTTGACTCCGCAGCAAATATGAGAAGATAAAAATAAAACATTAAGGCATCTTTGTTGATCCTTCCCCTTCTGAACTCCAACATGGTTATTTTGGGGGGTGCTGCAGCCGTCCTGTCCCCTGACCAACCGCATTCCTACTTCCAGCACCTATGGGTACAAGAATTGCTTTCTGCAAGTCATTTCTGCTCCAGTCTCCTGCTGCAAATAAAAATGTGCAACATTATTCAAAATTCTTGAATGTAGCAGACGTAATAAAAATTTGCACAGCTCTACCCTGTCATTGACCTGTTCTGACAGTGGGAAAAAAAGCTTTCTTGCGGCAAAAGTGAACTTGAGGGCAGAACTGCCCATTACCATACAGGGGCCCCATTGTGGACTTGTCATCGGAGTCATCTCTCCGGATGGAAGGAAAGCCCATCACCATAATGGCATTCTGGACTCAGGAAAACAATCCAAGCGCAAAGTAACCTCTCCCCCACAGAGCTACCAGATGTGGTTTCCTCAAAAGCAGTTTCTGAAATGAAACCCCATCTTTTGGCACCACCTGCTCTGTTTTAGTTATTTTGCTCAGATTTACCGCGAGGTACAATTACTGTTGATTATGTTTTGTCGGTTGATAATGAGTTTAATTTCCGTACAAGGCCTTATTATTGCTGTTTACACGTAGGCATTTTATTAGTTGTGGTTCCATTCTATGCAGTATGTGTTCAGTGCAATATTGCTCATTGTTTTTACAACATTTATTGAATAGACTCTACTTTTCGTTCGGGGTGAATTAGAATAAAACACTTAGAACAGTCGCTTGTTAGAAAGCTTCATACTGAACAAATAATTAACAATAAAAATACAGAAGAAGCCATCAAACTAGAAAACAAACAAATAAACGCATACATCGAAGACATGATGCACAATTAGGAAAGCAAACACAGACAACAAAGTAGCCATTTGATCGGGGGAGGGGTGATGGGGTGACGCCAGTGAACTTTTGTATATTGATGTCTAGATTGCAAATTGCTGAAATAAAGACACATAGGAGCCACTTACAGAGGGAAATGACCATAAACAAAGCATTCCTTTTCATGCTGGCAGAGACAATATACTGCACAAAATATCCCTTCACCCTGTTTTCTCCAACACCGCCTCTCCTCACGGCTGTGCTGACTGTACATTGCCCCTGGTCACAGAAAGAACCTAAGACGACAGAAATTGATTTATTAAAAAGCATGTATGCTGCCTTTCCGGCCAGGGCTCATAGTACTGGTAATATAACTCGACGTCAGGAGCAGAGGGACTCCTCCCGCACTTCTCCCTTGGGATGGCACAGGGCTGCCGGAGCAGCAGAGAATTCACTGCAGCTTTCTTGTAGGCCCTATCTCCTTTCCACCAGGGGCATCATCACTTCCGAGAAGAAATATATACAGGGCCTGTTCCAGACAGATCAAAAATGCATGCGGTGTTCATTTAGCTTTAGGCAGTGAAAGCTGCAGACAGAAAGAGAGGAGAGAGGACCTGTGTAGGAAGAACTGAAGGGGGGAGGGACATCGAGCACTGATAGGTGCCATGATTGGATGGCTTGCTCTAGCTGACTGTCACTGTTAGAGGTGATTTTCAGCTCAATAACCTCAGCAAATTACATACTCGGTGATGGACAGACAGAATTGGCACCTTTGTGACTTTGGGTCCGCTGCCCCGCTAACACAGGCCTTAATGTAGGTTTACTCTTTAATCCTTAGAAGCCCGGAAGTTAAAAAACAGTTTTCAAAACTGCTTTTATTATGACGCCTTTTGAACTGCTATGAATGCAATAAAATCCAAAATTCCAATAAGAACCAATTCATCAAACTATGGTTAACGCATTTGGCTGATCCTCTGTGACCTAGAGGTGGACCAGGACCTTGTGAAGTAGGACATTTTCCCAACGGAATAGATAAATAGATTCATAAAGTACAAAGAAATAACCCCATCAATATACATTGACCAGAATGTGGCAGATTCAGTAATTATTTTGAGCTGGTTCTTGCCGGTTGGGGCCACCGGCACTCATTTTTGGGGACTGTCACTTATTTCTTAGGTTGAGCCTAGGCAGCGCATGTGCTGTCTCTCAACATGATGTATCTACTGTATGGGCTCCAGGACACCCCATCGCCTGTGAGAGGTTACTGTATGTGGTTTTCAAACTTCCCTTGTTTTCGTTTGTCATTAGGTTACATTTGTCCCTTTGCTGTTTTGGTCAAGCTCTGGAGACTGCTCCTGTTACATGGATCATCTCACGATGGACCATATACGTTAGTTTTGGTGCACTACTTTTTTCTTTTGCCTCAGCTTCTGGTTTGGGATTGTTATATTTATTGGTGGCCTCGGCCTCAGGAGCCTACGCACATGCATTTTCCCTTGTGGGTCCCCCCTCACCTTGCTACATGACACGTGCCCCTTTGGTCTTGGCACCCATGTGTAGGTATTTTCTTCTCAAGACAATTCTCGGCTTGTGGACAGCGCTTTATGCAATTTTTGTTATTAGTTTATTTTTGCGATCTACATTTTTTTAATACAGTTGACCCCAGACTCAAACCCAGTTCCCAGTCCCAAAGTCAGCAGCTCTGCATGTTACCCCAAATCACTAACTTGTTATTTACAATGAGCACTTCTTACAAGTGCTGTATTATTTCTTTTCAAATGGCCACCACATTGAGCTAGAGGCTGACAGGGAGAGCCAGCGCATGTAACAGAGATAGACTGGGGAGTGGGGTATCAGGCAGGATCTCTTAACCTACCATTTCCTACACTGTTAGGCTGTCACCAGCAACAATCTCTTGGCTGCAGGAAAGAGTAAGCAATTTACCAAAAGCCTTTATTTAGTTACCCCTTATCTGCACTCTGCCTTTCGCCTGCCATTGTTTTATTTTATTTGTTATGAGTTCATTTTGAGAATCTTTTTTTTTTAATAGAGCTAACCTCAGTCTGGAACCCAGTTTTCCAGCCCCAAAGTCAGCAGTTCTGTATGTTTGCACCACACCCTCTCCTGTGTTGCACTGTTTTTAGATGTAGCACAAAATTTACCAAACAACCTTCTAACGCTTCTTTTTAAAATCCATTCATAAACACAAAGCTTCAAGCACACAAACTTATAAAATTGGCCAGCGCAACTATTGCTGTTCCACAAAATGTGAACAGTTGTTCTAGCTACTTTGTGATGTTTGTAATCTTGCAGCTCGTGTGCTACTTGACTAAACACTTAACAGTCCCAAAGGCCAGACCTATTGACTATGTCAAAGCTTGTCCTCATTAGGCATTTCCGAGTGCAAGGCAGGGAAGCACACACAAACGGGAAAGATGAGGGAAGAAAAAGACAGAAATATCTTCATGAAAGGAGAAAGCAGGGACCTGCAAAAGTGAGATAAAGAGGCATAGAGTCTGGTAGTCAATAAAAGGAGGTCTGAAGTAGTTTCTGGCTATGAGCTGACAGGGCAAGGGAGTTACACGTCCAAGATAACCCCTGCTCACCCCCTTGGTAGCTTGGCACGAGCAGTCAGGCTTAACCCAGAGGCAATGTGTAAAGCGTTTGCACAACACACACAACACACGTGACGCAATATCCCCACCACAAAGGAAACACAACACCAGATTATATGAAAATATACTGTATTGTACACAAGGCAAGTATCAGACCAAACATCACATATCAGTACTATCCTGCTACCTTAGCAGTTGTCAGAACGTTACACATTAGTTACTCTGCAACCTAGCAGTAGTCACACATAACACACAGGTTACTCAGTATTCTGCAACATAAGCAGTAGTCAGGAAAACACATTATTACATCACAGCACTTGTCATAAGAATATCATAAAATGCCCATAGTAGGAACATTAGAAAACATATGGCAAGTTAGAAAAACATATTAGCAAGCATGTCCATAAAAGGAAAATTTGCATACACGTATGTAAAAACATCAAACGCAGGTAGGTAATATATGAATCAAACAAAAGTCTGTAGAAAGAACTTTGGATTGCAACTATATTGGTCCTTTAAACAGTACCTGGTTGGATGAAGGCACCTCCAGTGCCTAGAAGGCGAACAATGGGGCCCCCGGCGCTCCTATGCGCAAAACAGGGGCCTCCCTTATACTCTGGGGTCAGAGGAGGGCGACATGCACCTCCTCTCTTTTATAGACAGGCCCCTCCGGGGACTGTGATTACTGGGGGCCCCCCAAGGCCTCAACCGGCCCTCACGAGGGGGGCCAAAGCCAGCAAAAACAACTTAGGGCAGGAGGGGGGCATCATGCACCCCCTCCGGTTCAATGACAGGCCCCTCCCGGGACCCGCAATCTCTGGGGGCCCCCCCGGGCTTCCACTCGCCCTTCCACCAAGGGAGGGGGGGCCCACAATAATGCCTGTTTTACCTAACAGCAGAAAAGGAGCGTCCTGCTCCTAACGCAGAGGCCAGGGGGAAGGGGGCACTTCCCATGCCTTCCCCTGGTCCTACCATGAAGCCACAAGAAGATCGGACCCCTCCTGGGGCCCGAGCAGACTCTCGCCTGCACCCGATGCAGTGCGCGAGTGTTCTTCCAGCTTCCCGGGCCGCTGCGGTGATCTTATTTAAAGGGGCACAATGCAGCAAGGAGCGTACAAGCTCCCAAGGCTCCATAAGTGCGCTGCAATCAGCGCTATGGCAGCCGCAACCACGGAGAAGCACCCCTCATGAAGAAATGGATGCAGGGGTCAGGGGCCACAGCACCCTGCCCCTGGGGAGCAGAATCTTAAGACAAGGTCCTCAGGTGCAGGGCCCAGCTACAGGCCAGCACAAGGGAAAGGCAGCAAGTGGCAAGTCCTTCACAATGACCAGGCAGGTCACAGGTCAGCACAGCAGCAGCAGTCCATGGCGGTTCCTGGTGAGTACTTTCAGCCTTTGGTGTCCAGTTCCAAGATGATTCCAAGAGTCTCCAAATTGTGGGAAAAATTCCCCTGTACTTATAGTCAGTTCTTACAGTGTTTTACAATGGTAGGGAGAGGAGGTTCCAGCCAGTTACAACTGGTTCTGGGAGTGCCCCCTCTCTCCTTTCAGCACAGGCTCCAAACATCAGTGGGGGGTTAACGACCCTATTGTGTGAGGCCAGGGCACAGTCTTTACAAATGCAGGTGTGCCCCGCCTCTCCCTTCTCTCAGCCCAGGAAGACTATTCAGTATGCAGATGCACCTCTGTGACACCTCCACCCTCCCTGTGTACAGGCTGTCTGAAAAATATGCACAAAGCCCCAACTGTCACTCTGCCCAGACGTGGATTGGAGTCAAGCTGCAAAACACCAGAGTCATAAGCACAGATAAATGCGCACTTTCTAGAAGTGGCATTTCTGTGATAGTAATAAAAATACACCCACACCAGTAAGCAGCATTTATTATCACCATCACAACCATACCAAACACGCCTACGCTACCCCTCATAAATCAGACAATACCCCATACACATAAGGCAGGGCATTTCTAATGCAATCCTATGAGAAGGCAGCACTCACAGCAGTGAGACACCAAGTTAGGCTGTTTGTCACTACTAGGACAGGCCATGCAATATGGCACATGTCCTGCCTTTCTACATACACGGCACCCTGCCCATAGGGCTAGCTAGGGCGTACCTTAGGGGTGACTTACATGTAGTAAAAGGGGAGTTCTGGGCCTGGCAAGTAAGTTTAGATGCCAGGTCCCTGTTGCAGAAAACTGCGCACACAGGCCCTGCGCTAGCAGGCCTGAGACAGGTTTAAAAGTTTACTTCAGTGGGTGGCACAAGCAGTGCTGCAGGTCCACTAGTAGTATTTAATTTACAGGCCCTGGGTATAGAGATACCACTGTACAAGGGACTTATAGGTAAATTAAATATGCCACTTAGGTATAAGCCAATCATACCAACTTTAGATGGGAGAGCACCTGCACTTTAGCACTGTTCAGCAGTGATAAAGTGCTCAGAGTCCTAGAGCCAACAGCGAGAGGTCAGAAAAACCAGGAGGAAGGAGGCAAAAAGACTGGGGATGACTCTCCGTAAGGCAAAAAGTCCAACACAGACCTTAAAACCAGAGGAAGACAGTATTTGTAAAGAGTACAGCATGGATTTTGTAGAATATGCATTTTCCCTGTTTACTCACTGGTACAATTATGAAGCAGCAGACAAACTCTACTTTTTGAAATTTGAATAAAAATCATAGGCTTTTGAGTTCTCCTCCCCAACTGTGGAGTTTCCGAATTGTAAAGTATAGGGATAAGTAAACAAGTTTGTTTAACTCAAAAAATTAGTAAAATGGGTTGATGTTAAATATTTATGTACATTCACTTTACATGTTTATTTTAAATGTAGGACAATGTGACAAAAATTGTACAGCACTAATAACTTAATTTTGAAGTACATTTTTAATTCATACGAAAATATTACATTTAATAAAATATTTTTTAAAGTTTAGATAAAAAAAATCCCACCTTAAAAAAAAGTTTTAATTACACATTAATAATTATTAAAAGTGATGTACCAGCTTAATAAAAAGTTTCTTATATATTAAAACAGATTAATGTTAAATTAATGCATAAATAATAATATAAAAATCAATAATTATAAATAATAATAAATGTTTTAAAAGATTGTTTTAACATGAACACATATTTATTTATATTGTTAACTATTTTAAATATTTTATTTTAATTTAACATTTATTTTATCATCATCATTAATGTTTATTTCGATTAAAACAAATACATAAAACAATGACAAAGGTAAAACACTATGTGCACTTCTTAATATCTAGGCCTAAAACCGACATCATACAAAGTTGCTCTAACAACACATCTTGTGTAGAGCGTTCATAATTAAAAGCAAATAAAAACATTCATCATTAAAACTGGGAACAAATAAAATAATCAATATTTTTAAAGGGAAACATTGCTTATCAACCATTCCATAAAGTATACAGTGGAATAGTAAATCACTACATTGCTATTAGAGTACTGGAAGAAAATAGGCAAAAGGAAAGAGGAAAGACGTAACACATCGCCTGATGGGCTAGGTGAGTAAAGCATACATGGCAACGCACCAGAAAACAGGATTACATTACTTTACGCCTTATAATCCACATCCTACCCAAGAGCTTTGCAACAGAACATCCATTCAATGGCCTGGGATCAGATGTTAATATTCTTAATGCTATCACATAGTTCATTTAACTTAGAAGCAGGCAAACCGGTTTGATCCAAGATAATTTTAGGCATATGCAAGCAAACAAAACACAGGCTACTCTTTCATTGTGGATTTTACAAGCCAGACATAATGAAGATGACCCTACATGGGTTGCCCATTTAGTAGTAAACACTTTGGGCCAGATGTATCATTCTTTCCAATAGCAATTACCAAATTGTCATTTTTTGTGAATCACAATTGATCAATCGCTATTGGAATATATGAAACTCCAAGAGTTTCATATAGCAATTCACAAGGGCTCGCAAATGGACCTATCTCATTAATATTCATGATGTAGGTCGCAATTTGCGAGAAATTGCGAATAGCTGCAATCATAGGGATGGTGGCCTGCTGGTCTCAGCAGACCACTATGTCTGTGATTGCTTTTTAATTAAGCAATATTTTTTTTAATGCAGCCCATTTTCCTGAAGGGAAAATTGGATGCGTTTAAAAAAGAAAAATGAAAAGTTTTCTTTTCATTTTTAGAGTATGCAGTGGTCTGCGGGACTACTGCCTGCTCCTAAAAAATGTTTTTGCATGCATTCACAAGGGGAAGGGGTCCTTTGGTGGTAACTGTGATTGTTTTGCAACCGCAGTCACGGTCACAAAACAATCAACCATACCTCTGCTATTCGGTATTAGGAAGGGACACACTTGACATGCCCCTTCCTAATACCGAATCAGTGTGTAGTCGCCAATCCAGTTTGCGATTCGGTAACAAGTTACCAAATCGAAATTGGACTTGACGGGCCATTTGTGATCACAATAATATTTGATACATCTGGCCCTTTAAGAGGTAGAGAGCCAATCCTAAATTGGATATATAGTCTTCTATTGGATGGATTGGCAATACAATCCAGATATTGTTCATATAATTGGACTGACTTAACTTGTCTAAAGTCTGCAGAGAGAGACCCACAAATATTATGGGGGTAACTATCTGAGTCAACCACTGCCAACATACCTTCTTGGTTTGAGCTTTGGATGGGAATTAATCAGGCTCAGTAGACTCCCAAAGTCTCAGCAAGCCCAAAAAAAGACGACAACTTTTTCATGTTCTTGCACCAGTCAACTTTGTAGAGCCTGTCCAGCCTGATTACCTCTTGTAGTGCTTCTGTATAGTCTGCAAATTCAGGGGTAGTTCTCAATCTCCTCCAAAACAGGACTGGTCTATTCCATACTAGGGGTGAGATATGGTTTACTGACTGTTTCATTCCTGCCCCATGCAACCAGAGACCACAATTTGGTCATGTCTCTCTCATTGCAGGTTTTTAAGAGATACCACCACCTTTCCTCTTTCCACTCCCACTTGGCTTTATTTTGTACTTGTTTGTAAGCCCTCCTTAGGGAAATTATTTGGCTTGGGCTTTTGCTTTTCATAACCATCATCGACATCATTAAATGTGTTTTGCCCCTCCCACATTCCTTACTATACCAAGAAGTGGTTTTATGATGTTTTCTCCTAATATGGAGTTTTCGAACAAGGAAGTAGGCAATTAAATGAAGGAATAACTGTAACTTCCTATAAATTGTCCATACTATTCAGAGCAGCTGCAAGCTTTGTTATAGTGCTAATTAAGTGAGAACCAATAGACGGTAGGGCATCCTGCCGGGCAACCAGCTGGTGCCATTAAAGATTAACACTATTTCTTATTGGGGTTTATTTTAGTCACTACCACCATTATTTTCTATGGAAGGCTGTTGCAGTACCCTTGGTTGGCGAGGTGTTTTGTTGGACTTACTTCAACTCTGAGCCGGAGCAATTTACTACTGCTTTGAGTCCCCTTTTTATGTAGTAACTTTAGAAGTGCAGTTTGTGAATAGAAATGGAGTTACTTTTTTCGTGGGTGGGTGTGTGTCCCTCTTTAAACCCCTCCCTAACCCTACTCAAACCCCTCCGTACTACTTCTATACCTCCCCCAATTTAGTAGTAAGAAAGCCTCTCTTTTCAGCAACTCCCCTGGTCCTCCTGCTTTTACAAATAAGGCTCTCATCACATGCTTGTCAAATTGGGGGAGGTATTAACCCCAAAAGGTAAATACCAACACCACAGGACAACGTATTTCCCATAGGCGGTAAATGTCTTCTATTTTGGGTTCTGAGCAGGAAACAAGAAGTAAAGTAAACTCGTAATGAGGGCCAGAGTGGTAAATTTACATGTGTGAGGATCTCCTAATGAAAAATAGAGGAGAGGTAGAGATTTACACTCGTAGGTTTGTGAATAGCATTTTGAGGTCTATAGTAGTACTACTAGATTTACTGTAAGAGGCAGTTTATGAATAGGCCCCAATAAATCTAATCTAGCACACTTAGGCCCTCATTACAACCCTGGCGGTGTACCGCCAACAGGCTGGTGGTAAAAATCGCCATATTATGACTGCAGCGGTAGCGCCGCGGTCGCACCGCTGGAACTGGCGGTTTCCCGCCATTGTTGTCCTGGCGGTTTCCCGCCATAGTTGTTCCAGTGGTTATAATCCGCCAGGGCAGTGCTGCTTGCAGCGCTGCCCTGGGGATTATGACTCCCCTTCCCCCCAGCCTGTCCATAGTGGTAGAGACGGCCATGGAAAGACTGGCGGGAAGGGGAGTCTCGGGGCCCCTGGGGGCCCCTGCACTTCCCATGCACTTGGCATGGGCAGTGCAAGGGCTCCCAGGCACAGCCCCACCCTTCTTTTCACTGTCTGCACAGTAGACATTGAAAAGCGCGACGGGTGCAGCTGCACCCGTCGCACGGCTGCAACACCGCCAGCTTCATTAGGAGCCGGCTGCAATGTTACGGCCGACATCCCCGCCGGCCCAGCGGGGATGTTGTAATGTGGCCAGCGGGTTTTGCGGCCGCATAGGTGGCTGCTCAGCGGTCCAACCTTGGTGGGCGGCCTCTGCCGCCCACCAAGGTTGTAATGAGGGCCTTAATCTAATGATTTGTTGCATTCACCTTCTCATATCTTTAGAACCTGAAAATAGAGCCTAATATTAGAGGAGAATTTCACATTTAAATAGAATTTACCCTTTGCATAACACTAGATTTCCACCAGTGTTCCCGAAGCAGGATCCCTACTAATGCCATTAAGTTTGTAACTTGTAGGTCATCTTGTGCATGAGTCCAGAGGGACATTTTCCAGGAACAGTTGTACACATCTCAGTTTCAGTGCCAGGACAAGGCCTAGAACTCTGGACGAAATCCTACAAGGGTGATCTACTTATTAAGAAGGAGGAACATGCAATGCCCATTTTGACAAGGGATCCTTGTCCTCCTCCCTGACTAGGAGGACAAGGAGCAAGACCAAACCTACGGAATACGGCCTGTATGTTGCTTCATCTTATTGAGATTCTCCGAGCCACCATGGATTTGTAGCTTGACTGGCGAAATCAACCCAAGAACCTCAGTATTATTCAAGAGATGAAAACACGCTCAGAGCATTCCAGGATTATCGCTATGGACTTCAGTATGTTATCATTGGCTTTGGACTGTAGAACTCAATACATAACCATCTGAAGTAGTATTTTTCTAGTTAGAACCTACTATTTTCGAGATATTATAGATAGGGATGAGTGGAACTCGCTGAATTTGACTCCTCAGAATTCCCCAGACTTACAAAAAAATTCCACGAGATTCTGTAGAATTCTACCAATGGCGGAAATAGTCACGTCACACTGTGATTTAGCTCCGGGAGTGTGTTCTCCGCTGAAAAATAAACACCAGAGGCGCCATAGCACCATGCTGCCCACCAGCATTCTGACCACAAACTGTCACAACCTCCTGCACTGAAAATAGCTTGCTGTATATCCTCCTGGTTACCAAAAATCATGCCAGGGGATGGCAAAACTAGCTCATGCTGGCCAATTTATCGTTTTGGCTTGCGCACAAGAAAAAATTCCCCCATGCGGCGATTGCCAGATTTTGACTGGAAAGCCACCAGAATTCTGCCAGTTTTGCCAGCAGAATGGAATATTTGGCCCACCCTTATAGATTTTAATCAGGAATCTAACTTAACTATGCAGCTCAGTTCTCTAGTTTCAACTGGGAAATTAGTGAGGTTCTGTGTGTTATTCCAGTCCACCAGGTTTTTTCTGGCACTCGAAAATTCCGATAGTGATCAGCCAGTTTCAATTTAAGGGATGATGACATTTGTTACTCCAAGATATCACTGGATTATATCTCATCACCAGGACCAGTGTTCCACCCTTTCCAGTGCTTAATTTGAGCCGGTGGTTGCTTGTGTCAGCCACCAGCTTATTCTTCCTTTATTCCTTATTTTTGAGCAGCGGTACATATTTTTGCTGATAGGACATTTCCCAGGAGCAAAAGAAGGAAAACACACACAAAAGAGAAGAAAGGATGAAGAAAAAGATAGAAAAGCTGCACTAAGGGAGAAAGTAGGGACCAGCAGGAGTGTGAGGAAGGGGGAAAGAGTGCCTAGCAGTGGAATAAAGAGGCCTGGAGTGCATTCAGGGCTACAGAGCGATACTATTCAGCGTGCCGACATTTCATTGCACTGGCCATGGGCTTCTGAGTAAGGCTTCGGGCACCTATAGTTTTTCCTTTACAAATTAAGCACTGAATTCCTTGCTCTTGCTTATAACATCTTACATTTTACATTGAAATTGGGCAAACAGTTTCTTTGCTTGCCAAACCCCGTTCTTTGGCATGAGTACAGCGCTCTCTATTTTGTAATCTAATGTTGTTTTCAGGCGAGGGGATTTTTGGGGATTTTTTGCAGATTCTCTGCAGCTTGGTCTAAAATCCAGTGTATATTTTAGTCTAGCTCCCACTAACATTCAAGGACAAGTGTCAGCCATATCAAGGAGAACTTTAAAAAAAATGTGTGATTATATTTTGGAGATTTATTCCACTGTGTGGAACATGTTAACATGGCCTCTAGTAAAGAAAACCCCTCAAGACACAAGATTTAGGGGCAGATGTATCAAGCTCCCGGTTTGCATTTCTTAAATAGCGAATTTTAAGAAATCGCAATTTAAGAAATGCAAAATGGGATGTATAAAAATTGCGAGTCGATAATAGAGATTTCTTAAAATTCGCAATCGCAATTTGCAATCTGCAAATACCGAATCGCAAAAAACTGTGAATCGGTATTTGCAAATCGTAAATTGCGAAAACGGCAACCTGGAACAGCCTGATGACATCACAATCAGGAAGTGAGTCAGTCCATGTTGTTTCCAGAAGCCCCACCCAAAGGAGTAGGCAGAGAGACCCAGCCAAGCACCAGGGAGGCAGTCTTCAGAGCCAGCGAGGACCAAACAGGATTATGGCTACTGATGGGAATGTGAAGGAGAAAGGAGACAGGAAGCGCAAATTCAAATTCAGTGAGCAGGAATTGGAGGTGCTCACCAAGGAGGTGGTCAGGAACCACGACTTTTTGGAAAACACTCATTACAGGTACCTGAAAGTGAGAAGAGAAAACTGTGGCTAGACATCCATACCAAAATATGCACAGTGGGTGTTGCGCAGTGCTCTGTCGAGGAGATACGCAAGCATTGGTACGACTTGCGTTCACGTGCCAAAGAGAGGGTTGCAAGCAGGCTGAAGGAGGCAGTGCACAGAGGAAGGTGAGGGCCCATTACTGTTTGGTAGCCTTGAGGCTTCCATGCTGAAAATGCAGCACCTACAATGTAAACACGTGAGGTCAATGCACAGGCAGTTGGTGCCAATCGATCATAATATGGGCGCAATGCACAGGCAGTTTGAGTCTCATAATGACAACATGGGATCAATGCACAAGCAGCTGGATGCACTCAATGAAAACATGGGATCAATGCACAAGCAGTTGGAGTATCTCAATGGAAACATTTGCAAGCCGCATGAGGGACAGCAACAGCAGCAGAAAACGCAAAGGAGTTGACAAACGCCATTAGGGAACTCTGCACTGTAATGCATCAGTAGCATGTCAGCCACCGTAGGCGCCATCACCAATTGATGGACTGTTTGGATGTGTTCTGCAGATCTGTCAATCGGCTCACGACCACATCTGCTTTGGTATCACGACGTGCTGTGGGTATATAAGTGTAGATGGCACATTGCTGTCTGGAGGTTGCACAAGTATTGGTGCAAATCACCAATGTTTTGGAGACAATGCAGACAGCACGGAGTGCTACAAACAGCAAACTGGGTGGTGGGGATAGTGAGGAGCTTTCTAGCCTCAGCAGTTTCACAGTCCCTGTGATGGATCCTAGGTGTCGCAGTACCAGACACAGTACTGTCTTGGAACCCGCAACAAGAGGTGCCACCGAGACCACTGAGCACTCAAGTGGAGTGCGTGGATGTAGAAAGTAATGTTGAGAGGTACAAAGGACTTGCATATCATGTAGCAAAGCAGGGATACTATGATGCTATTAGTGTGATACTGTAAATAGCACCTGTTTGTGCACAGTGCATACCTATGTCCTAATCACACATATATTACCTGAAGTCAAGGCACTAAAGATGCTTGCTACAGCAATACATAAAATTAGATGTGCTGTTGCCATTGCTTACATCAAAAATAGTTGTGCATGATCTCAGCATGTCTATGTCTGCCCTCTGTTGCACTGATTCTGTCTGCTGGCTGAAGTGGTGGCAAGGGATCATCATCCTCATCTGAGTCGGGCTCGGTGGGTTCCACTGATATGCCCCTTGTTGTTGCAATATTGTGACACATGGCACAAGTAGCCACGATTTTGCAAGTAGTTTCGGGGCTGTATTGTAGTGCACCACCACTCTTGTGTAGGCATCTGAAACGGCTCTTCAGCAGACGGAAGGTTCTTTCTACAACACTGCGAGCTGTCCTGTGGGCAGCATTTTACCTCCTTTCGGCTGGCATGGCAGGATTCAGATAGGTCGTCAGTATGAAGGTCCGCACTGCATAGGCACTGTCTCCTAGAATGACAGGAGAGTCAAATGAGTAATTGTTATCCGTGACATCACATGTACATCGAGGCGACATTGTCAACTTTAACATTACGAAGTAGGTATCCTTCGCCAAACTCCCCAGAAAGTAGTCTTGTGTATATACCACTGTGCCTGAAGATGTAGGAGTCATGTGTGCTACCTGGGTTCTGGCCACGAGATCCGTTATAATGTTGGAGGCATTGCTCATTACTTGTATGTTCATAGAATATACTTTGTAGCCGATGTTGGACAGATAGCAACATGTGTCCCAATCATGGAGCCTATTACATGTGGGAATTGGGCACTCTGGTAGAAATTGAATTTGGTTTGTAGTATTTCCTGTGCCTGTTGGGGAATCTTATGTGCTGTTGAATTTGGCTAAGCATGGCATTGAGAAATGCATTGAAGAAGTATGAAAGAGCACTCTGTAAGACACTTCCAGCTGCTGCTATGACCCCTTGATAGCTCCCTGAGGCTAATAGGTGCAGGGAGCATAATACCTGCACATGGGTGGGTATGCTATTGGTCCTGTGTGTGTTGTGCTGCAGTAGGGGTTACAGATTAGCTATCAGGTTGAGTATCATGGCTGAGTTTAACCTATACTTATCATATATCTCATCCTCTGTCTGGTCAAAAAGGGTAATGCGCACTCTGAAAATGCGCTCCTGTCTCATCCTCCCTCTCCTCAAACCTGCCAGGATCCTCATTCCCCTCGCCATCGTGTAGAGTGCAGCCATTGTGGAAAAGAGGCTGTGTCATTCTGGGCCTCTTTATATAGGTTGCACCTGTTTACCACCTGATTTCACTTCATGGTAATTTGCACGTGCAAAAACCCATTCTGCGAATAATCGCAAATTGCGACTTTTTGATGCATTGCATTGCGATACGGAATTTGCGATTCGCAGAATGCGATTTGCAATTTCAGGGCAAGATTTGCGAATCGCAGTATGAGAATCGCAAATTCATTTTGCTATTTGTGATTCGCATACTGCGATTCGCATATTCACATCTGTATTTGCGAATCGCAGTATGCAATTGGCATTTACTCATCGCATTTGCAAGGAAACGCTATTTTAGCGATTCCTTATATTTGCACAGCGAATGCCTTATATACATCGTGAGAGGGGACTTTGCATTCGCAAATGGTGGAATTTACCGATTCGCACCATTTGCTAATGTAAAATCCTTTGATACACCTTGCCCCACGCGAAGTCAATTGAGGATGCTTGAAGTTCCTACTATGGAATAGCATTGGTCACCGAACCCAGCGGAATTTGAATTATTATGCTTTACTGCGAAAGCTACAATTGGGAGCAGGGTCATAGCTTTGGTAAAGCTAGTGCCAGAACGTTCAGATTCTTTATGACTCCTAATTTTACCTGCTCGCCTCTCAGAGACTCAAGCGTCCAAAGGAAGTACCATTATTAGCAAATACATTTACCCACCAATAGTTCATTTCAGGAACCAGTTGCAGTCCCAGAACCAAAAATAGGCCTCATATTGCTCCCATTGTTTCCACTGATGAAAGGGAATCTTGTGGATTTCTTTAAATATCTGTAATGCTGTGAAAGTTAAAAATGAGAACGTGAGACTGTGATTATAAAAATAGCACGTACTGGGCCTGCTTATCCTAATAGCATACTCACAGCAAACGAACTTCAAAAGCTTGCCAAGAGTCGGTGTTCAAGTCCGTGTGATTTTATGGATTTGTGCTGGACACAACATTTTAGAATTGTTTCGGGAAGTTTGCCAAGGAACAGATAGTATTCTTGTGCTGCCAAAGCATAAGAGAATTAGGAGCCTGGAAAAAAGAATAGCCTGATAGACAAAAAATAGTACTGAATGAGCAAGTGAGGCAAGCGAGCCTCGAACTCAACTTGGGGGCTGCCATGATTTTTTCTTCCACTTATACGACTCCCAATAATTTTTCTGTCTTTTTCCATCCACGTATCTATCTATCTATCCCTTACCTCTATTCATCATACTTTTCTGTCTCTCCCTCCCTCTTTTCTCCCTCCCTCTCTTGCTCCTTTCCTCCCTCCCCGTGTTTCCTTCCTTTTCTCCTTCCATACTTTCTCTTTCGTCCTTCCAACCCACTCTTCATCCTTCTTTATGTTCATTCTTCACTTCAATGTCACCCACCACTCTCTCTATCCTTTTCTTTATTTATCCAGCTACCTATCCTTATCTCTTCCCATCCAGTCAACACTAGCTAAGCCACACATCCTCCCCAAGTGCTTTAGGATTAGACAATTAGGGTTTAGTTTAGGTTATGGTGAGGACTGAGTTAGTGTTTGCTTAAGCTCTAGGATTGAAGTAAACGTTAATGTTAGTTTTAAGGTCAAGAGTAGGGGCACGTAAAATTAAAAGAAAAAAAAATTAACTATGTGTTAATCTGTGTGTTAACTGAAAAGTTATGTACCATACTACTGTTTCTCCCACAGAGTCACTTGGAGACTGAAAGTGGTTACCAGGGCATCTACGTTCACAAACTGATGCTGGATTATGGAGTATGAGCCAAGGAGATTGCTATTGAATAGATTTAAGGGAGTTCTGTATGTGCCCAAAGGAGCAGTTGTCAGGGGCGGCTCCTCCATAAGGGTCACCCCCCATCGCCCGCCAGCAGCTGTGTTTATTATCTCTTTCTTGTGAAGGGGTGGGGCATTGGGGTGACAAGCAGAGAAGAGTGCACTGTGCTCTCCCCTCAGAGCGTATGTGTGTTTGGCTGGCCGCCTCAGGCCTGCCAAAAACACAAGCTCACAGGGCTCTCTCCAGCCCAGCAACACAGTTGCACAGGCTGCTAGTCTAGCCCTAGCTGGGCGTTCCTGCCCAGTCCTGACGCTGCTTTAAGCAGCGTCAGGAATAGCTGCAGGGCAGGCTAGGAGCCTGTGCCTGCGTGCAGCAGAGTAGCGGAAGAGCAGCGTTTATTATTATTTTTTTTAATTATTCCCCTTCACTTGCCACCCCGCCCCACCCACAGGAATCCCTGCGAACCGCGACTGGAGTAGTAGCTGTCCATTATTGCCTGGTGGGTGGCACTAGGGGTTCCTGGGTATGGTGGGCCATCACTTTTCATTTTCAAATACCACCGCATTAATAGACTTCTAATTACAGATTTTTAAATCTTTGTAAAGTATTATGGTTAATAGTTCATTGGTACTCTGTGGTCTATGGTATGGATTTGAAATTGAATTGTGTGAGAAGTCGTGGGTGTGTTAGGCCCAGACAACATTTAGTTTACCCTGAGGAAATCTTGCATAATTTCTGGCATTTTGCATTACTATTGTTACACAAAATGCCTCAGATTAAACCATTATGCCACTTTACATAACTGAGACATTGTTCAGGTAAAA
Organism: Pleurodeles waltl; assembly: GCF_031143425.1. Taxonomy (NCBI): domain Eukaryota; kingdom Metazoa; phylum Chordata; class Amphibia; order Caudata; family Salamandridae; genus Pleurodeles; species Pleurodeles waltl. Next base: position 361,333,068 of record NC_090448.1, on the reverse strand, counting down.
ATACCCTCACAAGAGCACGGAAAGAGCACAAATAAACCTAAAACGAGTAGCTGTTGTTTGTGTTACATTTATCACCAAAAACAGGCATGAGGACGCATTTCACAGTAACTTATAGTGAAAAATCCTGAATGTGGCATTTTGTATAATAGCACATAATTTTGCATACATTTTTGGCCATTTTGCATAATTTCCTTAAACGACATTACACAAATGTATCTTATGTCCAGCGCGTAGTCAGATTTGACTTACAATTGCCCACATTCACTGAGGATAAAGTCCACTTTCAATCAGAAGTGTGAGTTTATGAGAATCTTTAATATCTTCTGCATCCCCCAAAGGGTTACCAACCTTAAGCACCTAGCACCTCCTTGCACCATATTAGCGTCATGTTTTTTACGCTAATGTGGCCCAACGGGCCAAAATTTGCAGTGCCAAACTTACAAAGTGGAGCAATGCATGCATTCCGCCACTTTGTAACCCCTTGTGCCACATTGTGCCTGTGCCAGGCGTTCCCCTGTTAAAGGGGCTGCAAAAATGGCACAAAGAAATCTAAGAGATTTCTTTGCATCACTTTGTTCACCACTTTTAACGACGGCTCTAACAGGCCTTAAAATGAGACACACCATTACAATAGACCTAAATGGGCTTTGCAGGATTAGCGTAATTTATTTTTACCCTAATCCTGCAAAGCTCCGAAATAGCGTCACAAATGTTGACACTAGTTCCCTAATTACTGCCATGCTGTGTGTATCTGCATCGTATCGTAGATACGGCGCACACATGGTGGCATTAAGTGGTCGATAAGGGGTGCAACAAAAGTGGCACTGCACAGGGTGCAATGCCAATTTTTTCTAAAATCTGGCACTTATTCTATTCATCTCTTCTGATCTGGGTTACAAAAATGCATATTGACTCAAAGTTCAAAACTTTAATAAAGTCTCTACTTTTTGCTCAAGTCAATCAAAAACATAACTTCCCAGCAAGGCCAGCTTGAGGGTGTGGCGACCAAGGCAGCAGTAAAAATGACAAGATAACTCTTACAATCAATGTTCCGGCTACAGAGTAAGCGATTGGAATTTTACCTATTGGCAGCCTTGACTCATCATATATTAGCACAGAGGGCTAATATTCCTGCTGCAAAGACTACATACTGTGCAGATCACAAATGTGTATTTTATGTGGTTAGCTGAGTGGATTACTGCTTTTGTCACAGAGATCCTTTTGTTACCGATGTTCACAAGACACATCCCTAATATAGAACAGTGACTGTTACGAAATGCCATCAAAGAGCAGCATGCAAACTCCATTAAGTTGGTCAGGACATTATGTTTGGTCCCCAGTCTATCATTATATATTTCTAATCATGCTAAAAAGGGTTAGTTTGGAATGATATACATTGTTATTAGTAAAGCCAGCCTTTACCACTGCTTTAAAAAAAATGAAATGTATGTGAGAGAGGGGCCATGGAGAGATGAGAGGCACATTTGCCCAGTGACAGTGAAGGAGTCCAAGGAGGAAGTCAGTGGGAGTGGGTGCCTAAAATGATCTCGTCAGCTTCCCAGCTCTGGCCTTTCTGCACTGGCTTTCCATTTACAATGTATGACAAACACATCTTTGGGCCTGCTGCATAAGTTTACCTATGCTACCACTAGGCATCTGTGACCAGACCGTTCATCATGTACCAACCTGCAGGAGCTCTTGGCTCATTATCCTGCTTTTTATTGAACCTCCAACTCCCTCAACTGGCGACTAGGGAAGCAGAGTCTTTTACATCCAGACTAAATTTTTCAAAGCATTCTGACTGAGGCAGGCCGGCCCATTAAAAAACATTACAAATTTAGAAAAGCTGTCAAAACATTCTTACATCCTAGATATCAATAGATTTTGTGGCCTTTCTTTCCATCATCAAGAATAACTGGGGCTACCTGACACTGGGGGGAAGACTTAAGGCTTCCCACGCAGTGCCGATGCGTCATGAAGCACGTAGCTGCTTTGACAGCAGTTCCATGCTTGCTGAAGCATTTCATTTCTGTCCCCTTCTAAGTGCTATTATGTCTCCTCTTCCTGATGCACCCGTGCTCTGGTATCCTACATTTCTCCCAACTCTTTCTATACTTTTTTCATCATTATACCATTTCCCTGCTCTTTTCTCATAACCTTCTGTTCTTTCACTGGTGAGGGCAGATGATTTCAGGATGGGCCAGGTTTCCTGTTGTAAAAGGACTTTTCTCCTGGTATTGTGGGTGATGCCTCCTGAAGTAAAAAAGCAGCATGTGGCGTCATATCATTATACATTCTATGCCTACTGCTCCCTGCAGAGCATTAACACACTGTCATTCAGTGGTGGGCTGGGAAGCCAGCAGCTACCTTGGCATGATGAAGTTGCAGGCTAAGATTAACCTCTATACATGTAGTTGACATGGGTGAGTCCAGAACTGAAGTAGTACAGCCAAGTAGGTGGTATGAATAGCTACGTTTTAGCATCATATGTGTCTTTAGAGGTGCTCATAAGCCTTTTTGCTTTGCATTGTGTATGACTGGATGGTCGTGTCTTGACAACATCCTTGAAAAAACGTTATCGAGACACCCTTAAGAATTAAGAAAGAGACATGAGGTGGAATTAAAGTGGAATTAAGAATAAGCAGCCTAAATATTCGGCAACCTTGGTGAAAAAAAGCGCTAGATTTATGTGTGATTGGCTGCATTTGATCAAGGACGGTATCAAGACAGGCCCATCCAGACTTACATTCTCTCACTCTTGCAGGTTATTTTTCATCACTGCTTTCTCACTTGGTCACTTTTTCCTTATCTCTCTCTTCCTTCTTCTTTTTCTCTTTCCTGCCTTTCTCTCTCTTGCACTTGGTCAAAGTCTGATGCCGAAATCTAAGTCTAGGTCCCTCAATTCAGTGTAGGTGCCCACCATCACCAAATACGGACACAAATTAAGCAGTTCATGTCATGGACATCATTTAGGTGTCACTAGGGCGTCGGAGCTGTCCCCCTTTCTTGAGCCTTGTGACCCCTGGCATTGCCCTTGCGACTCCTGGCCATGGACATCTTAAGGATTTTGGGGGCCTGGCCAAATGCATTTTGGAGGCCCCTGTTCCAAACAACTTTACATTTATGATCCAATTGCAGCTCTTTCATGACCTCTTTGGACAGTTCATTGACTGGGCACAGAAACACCCCTCCAAGTTCTAAATGTGTTTACATCTAGCAGTCAGGGATAGTGACCCGTGTTTGCAATATTGTTATAAGAGCAGCTCACTGATATTACTGCAAATAATCCCCGCCACACCCTCCCATTTCTCATGTGTGAGGGCTGCTTTGATCTAAAAGAAACTTTTTTATGGATGTTGCCTAACACATAAACACATTTCTCTGCAAAATGTCTGTATTACGCTCTCAAACATTACCCATATTAAAACTAGATTAAAGTTTAACAGTGTTGAAAACACTCTGTTTAAGAAATATTCAAGGTCATTAGGGTAAGACGCTGGAGAACAGAGCTGCATGTAGCAGGGGGCCCGTGAAAGGCTGGGGCCCTGATCCAGATCCCCCTTTACCCATGCCTTAAAACGTCTCTGCCCCTAGCCTCAGAAGAGGCAAAATCAGTGCCTGGAAAACACAGGCAGCTCTTCTTAATGGATGTGGGTGGGTCTCTGGTTTTCTGTCATTTTTTATTACACAAATAGTGAAGAATTTTATCCACTATTAGTGTGAAAAAATAAGTACAGTTACCTGCAATATATCCCCATCCGGCAGCTGAGGTAAGTAAATAGGTTTTTAAATTATGTTGTATGTGTGCTTGCAGGTGAGCGTGTGTTTCTGTGAGATAGTATGTGAATGTGTGTGTATGTGTAAGCATGTGTGTGAGTGAAAGTAAATGTCAAAAGGTGTGTGATGTCACTTCCACTACCCCTAACATTTTGGTGAACTGACAACCTGTCTTCTTTCGTCCCCGTTTCCCCTTGCCTCTCTTTACACACATCCTTTTCAGTTCTGTTGTCCCCATGCACTCTTCCATTCTTCTTTCTTGCTTGTATCTCTTTTCCCACTCTACCACCCTCTCTCTCTCAATGTCTCGGCCCTCTGCCATGCCCCCCCCCCCCCCCCACTCTTTCACCCGTCCCCAGGGAGTTCAACTGTATTGCCGGGCTAAAACCAGTGCGGATAAAATGTGTTCCATTCCACAGCATTTAAAAGGATTATTAGCGATTCTTTATCTCTCCTCGGCTCTCTGCGCCCATTAAATTAATTTTCAAATGATGCATTAGGCTGATTTGGAACTCGTGAGGCCAGCATCGTTCGAAACCAATTTGCAATGAAGAGAAACTACAGAAAATTACTTTAGCGCTGCATCACAGCCGGCGCGCCCAAAATTGAATTTTGCGCACCTCACATCTATCAGAGTTTGATTCTGAATGCACGCGGCAGTCATGTGACAGGAATGCTTACGGCACGAGGACGACTTACTCTACCGATGTATCACCTTATTCCACTCTACCCCTTCCTGGACTAGATCCACTTCCGCCAAACCCAGCCCAATCAGGAGGAGAATGTACTATCCATCAAACACAATCCAAATGTTCCCCTCTTCAGCCTGTCAATAGTTTCAGGCATGTGATGCTGGTCTAGGATGCAATTCATTGTGGATAGGGAGGTGAGTCTACTAAAATGAGCTTGAGATATCCTGGAAATAAGGACGCCCAAATCCGAGGGCCCAAATGGGAAAAAAATAAATAAAACTGCAATCAAACTGCCAAGTGCAATATCGCAACTAGGAGTGAACAATGGAATTGCGTTAGGGGTATTTTTTTTATTTTTTTTTACTAATGGTGTCCACTTTATGTCCAGGAGGGCCGGACCCTAGACAGATTCCCAGCCTATATGAAAAATAAATATACATACAATTAATAACATTTGGACTAATTTGCATATAGGCAGTGATTATAATGAAAATCTGGCCATATATGATCTAGCCTTCCTGTTTCTATGTTGCACCCCAACCACAGATAAGTGGGCAAGGTCCACTTAGTTAATAATTAAAATAGTAAAGTGAGCAGTGACTGATTATGCCCTTAGGGGTCCCGATGCCCTGGCCATGCTACCCTTCATCTCAATCTTTTCCAAACAGAGCTTTGCAGTGGAGGTTCCGGAGAGCTGGAAACATGGTATGTTTTTAGAATATCCACGAGTGTACATATAACGAGTTTAAAATCCACATGTGGGACCTGAATTGTGTGTGCATGTTGCTTGCGTTTGAAGAGGATGCATGTGGAGGGCATACCACACATTTTTGTTGCTACACTAGGTTCTATTTTGTAGCTGGCATACTTTAATGGTACTTAAAATGAAGGATTGGTGGGAAAGCCAGGAATAAGATGTAGATTGCAGGGCTTCTCCGCAGAACATTCCTGGTATCCCTTGTAGTGGATCAGACTGGGGTGTGCTAAGGAAGCAGACATAGGGACTCTTTAAAGCAAGCAACTTTCCGCCTGTCCCTTCCCCTTTTGGGGATTGGATCCGTGGGAGATGCTACCCCCACCACTACTTGTTAATAGGTTGTAAAGTAAAGCAATCTCTCTTGCTTTTTTTACCTTTTTTGGGGTACCCTTGAGAAGACACTTCCAGCTTCCCCTGCTTTTCCGGACCCATTTGTTAAGAATACATCTGAACAAGTCTGCCTGGAAATAGCAATAGTGCTAAAATGACCAGAACCAGTGACAGAATTTAACTGCTGTAAACAAACCAAAGAAATATCTTCAATTTGGCTATGAAGATGGGACAACATCTTCTAGTCAGCGTGCCATGATCTTCAGACCAGAAGTTCGTGCTTCCCTGTGGGAGATTCAAATCATGAAAGAAAAGCAGTAGCAGAAAGGAGCTTGAGGTCCCAGAAGTATAATGCAATGTTTTGACCTGTAGCTATCAGTTTGTGATGTACACAATGGAATGTCCTTGCAACAAGCGATATGTAGGCAGGCCCATGGATCCTGTCAAGGACCCGATATTTGAACAAATGAGAGCTACTGACATGGTAAACCCCACTGTTCAATAGCAGGACATTTTAACTAGCTGCATAGATCAAGACAATCAAATCTTGCCATTGAGCAGGTACCACAGAAATTCAAAAGGTCGGAGGGAATTGAATAGTGATGACGCAGAAAAAGAAGGTTCGATATATATTCATGTATACTGTGTAATCAATACGTATAATGAAGTGTGATTTTAGTAAAAGAACTAATGTACGTAGGAAATTGTGCCCTCGGGATAGTTCGCCATCATTGTAAACGAGCTTCATTAATCATGAAGTATTGAAAATTGTAGTAATCCGTCATAATCGCAAATGTATGTTATGATTTCTTGTTTGAAAACTGTTTTGCTTAGCTTAAATTTAGTACAGGCTCTGGCCTAGTTGCCTGGCTTCAAATTCTAACTGCGTGATTCTTTTTTTCTCCTTGAACTAATGAAACATATATTCTTGCTCGAAGTTATATTTTTCCAGTAGAAAGTGGCTGGTACACTTATCTCCAAGGTTTCGTGCTAGGCCGGTTACATTCCCTTTGATACAAGGTCAGTCTCTGCAGGTGCGGACAATGAAGGTACAGATACCAAAAATAATTGGCAAACCATGATACAACTTGTGTTCCAAGGCTCCAAGGCTAATGTATGCACAAATAGGTTCTAGTAAAAGACAATTTTTCATTGGACAATTTGAAGCCAACCTATGAACCCTCCAATGGAGGACCCTGCAGAATTCGGAATGTTTCTTACTTAAACCCACCGGACAAAGAGAAGTCAGCCATTTTCTTCTATGCCAGTTTGAAGCCTGATGCCAGACTCCATTTTGGACGACACCCTGATGCCCTTTTCTCTATCTGAGAGAAAGAGACTTTAAGAATTCTCACCCTAGAGACTTTAACTTTGATTTGCCCCTGTCTTGCCCATGCAGTAACTTTGCCCTATTCTCCTTGCCGTTGCAAGGAAGCTTGCCCTTAACTTTGCCCCTTTGAACTTGCCCCATGCTGATCGAACCGGTACCTGAAGGACGAAGACTTTTCTTGAATGCTGATTGTATTTGGTAAATATGAAAAGATAAATGTATTATGCATTGTGTTTTTCCTTTTAGGTACCAACTGCTATTTTGATAGGGTCCTAGCTAGAACTTTTCGAAATTTGTGTTGACTAAATTCGTTTTGCATGAAGTCCCACATGCCAATGCTAATTAGAGGTTAGTCGAGGTATTCATTCAATGTATCATGAAGAATTGAAATCTTGTTATGCTGACCGAATGTATGCAATTAGTCAAATACAGTTAGTCACATTGGTGATTTGCATTGCTATAACAGAGTGTATCATCATCCAGATTTTGCGTAGATTGCGTTTCTTCCGCCGTTATGGACAGCTAGTAATGTTCATATACATATATCAATTGGTTTTGAGACATATATATATCGTGCTAGCTTTGTTAATATAGGGAAATAAATTCACTAACTTTTAATAAACTGGTGTGGTTATTCGTGACTGAAAGGTCATGGTGCGCCGAAATACGAACTGTTATTGATTTCTGATGTGCTATATTGACCTATTAATTGGGTATTGATTACCAATTACAGTAGTTATTGATTATTGATCTGAGTGACTCGACTATTTTAGGATGAGGAGAGCCCGACTCGGTTAAAAGATTCACCGACCTCCAACGTGTCCAGGTACAGGTAATTTATAAGGGCTGGACGCATTATCAGTAGATGGTAGCAGAGATTGATGGTTTAGCCCTTTGGGACCCCATCCGAACAATAGACAGAGTAAAGTTAGAATTTTCTTTGATAAAATAAGTTGGAGGGATGATGATGCCCTAAGTCCCCAATGACTTTCCCGGGATCTCGGAGCTTGCGAATGAAGGACATGGAGGTGTGAGAATGGTTTCAGCGTTTCTAGTGACGGTATGAGTGAAGTTAGGGTTTTGCGCTTGCATAGCTTATTGCCGCAGATTGATTGAGGAGTTTGTGAGAGGATTGTTGGGGGTTAAGAGGAGTGTTACTCCAAAGGTGTGAGAGTAGGGAAGTCGTCGAACTTCACGTGTGTGTAGCGATTTGTGCAGAAAAAAATTGTCCACGTGGTTGCTGATGTTGAGACGGGCCCTGCGAGGTCAAGAGACTCCGGAGTATGTTGAAAAGTGTATGTGACACTTGTTTGATGTTGTGATCTGGTCGGTTTAATAGGTTGATCGGGCGTGGTCAACAAGTCGGTATGAATGTTGCAGAGTGAAAGAAAACTTCGACTTTGAGATTTGACGAATTCTAAAGTGCATTAGAATAGTTCATTGATCAGTCGAGAGTAAAGTTTGCAAGTCAAATTTTGCTTGCGAAAGTGGGAAACCGAGAAAGATGGAATAACTGCCGAGGCTAGTGAAAAATCCCTAAGGTTTCTGAAGCGATTGTATTACCTTTCCTGTAGTAAACCGACAGATCTGTTTTATTCTTTTGGTTAGGTGCTCGCGTTATATTGCAGAAATTAGTTTATGAGTGAAGCCGAATGAAAAGAGGACAAGCCGCGGGACTTTGTCAGCCGCAGTGTGTGAGTGTGACGTCACTAGGAGCCGCGCTGGGATAGGTCGGTTGGTGAGAAGGGTCGCTCACGGAATGGACACAGTCCGGGAAAGCGCAATTGGAAGGGGAAAGGCAAGCGAAGAGTATTCCGGGAATTAAAGTCACGTATTGATTACACATATTAAGAAAAATAAGAGACGGAAAGATTACATTTTTCAAAGCATTTAAGAGTGCCATGAGGGGAGATGCTTATATTAAAGCAAACGTAGGAGAAGAAACACCGCCTGAGGGTACACCAGCTTACATTGTCATTGAAGAAAAGGGTGTCTATAGCTAAAGCAATGGTGCAAATTAACAGAAAAACATGGAAGTGTAGCGTTCCCTATCCACGGGTCGTTTAACCTAAGGGTTTTAGAAAATCTGAGATTTGCGCTATACGACATGAAAGTACCTCCAAGGCCAGCACAGTTTGAGGCATTAGCAATTTGGGAGCTAATAGCTAGAAACCAACAACAAAAGAAATTTGAGACAAGAATAAGAAAAGTAGAAAAGACACTAGCGGATGCTAGATGGGACAGCACACAAAAGGTTTGGAGATCAGGCGTATTGCAGGGAATTAAATTGTTTCCAGCGATTGCCGAGGAAGCGGAGACGGAAGGAAGGAAAGCCACCTGTAAGACAAACAGGAGTCAGTCCAGAGAGGGAGAGAGCAATAGAAACTCGAAAAGGGGAGACGAGTCAGATGATGAGGAGTTCATTATACAATTGCTGAATGATCGCCCACCGCCATATGTGGAAAGCGAAAAAGGCTCAAGCATTAGTACTGCCCCTCCAGAACCAATACAGGGTAATGTAACACCAAATTTGAGAAGATCTCAGAGGCCGAGCAGCTCTGACATGCCTTTCTCACCACGAATACCACGGATTCAGAGAATGTACCCAGACGTGCCAACATTGAAACCTGCTGATAACTATCAGCCACAGGTTCAAAGGCACTGTTGTGATGAGCATAATGTGAGAATGACTTCCGATTCAATGGCGCAGGGAGGACAAAACTATCAGAGACCGACATTGATTCAAGCTGAATCAATACAGTTCTCGATGCCCCAAAAGCAAACACAAGAAGTGAGAGTAGTAGAAAGCCAGTTAGGTATGCCAGCAATGATGAACCACAATGTGGGGATTAACATGCCACAGAATTCGGGGAACAGACAGAATCCAGACGCGATATCCCTACCTATCACTGTAGGTCCACCAGTACCACTGTACATACAGGCAAATTCAAGCACCAGCGACCAAGGGTTAATGATACAGAATGGGACAGGGAGAAGATGCATAGAAACCACTCCAAAGACAACTCCGATAGCGGCACTGCCAAATGGATCTGGGTCCTTGTCGGAATTTAGTCCAATTCCAATTTGTGCTCCGTCAACCGTGGTAAGGTCACATCCACCACTGTTAGTACCGTTAACCTCACAGACTGAAACATTACAGAAACCGTCAATGGCAGTTGATGTAACTGCTACATTGATGGGACTGAATGCGCAACAGTTAACACAATGGTTCAACAGCCTGAACTCCCCACAGAGTACATCAAGCGGGAAGGGAGAAGAATACCTGAATAAAATAAGGGTGGGTATGGAGGCAGATGAACTGGTTGAGGGAGCAATGGGTTTGAACAGATTAGAATCATACACGGAGGAAGAACTAAGATACATGTGCCCTAGGATTACAAGAGAAGTGAGCAGCATACATAAGAAATTACAAGAAATTGCAGACAGACACGAGATTGATATAGGTAAGACTAAACACCTGAGTAGAAGTTACAGGTTAGATTTCGACACAAAAGACTTCGAACACATGAGATCCGCAGGGATGAAAACACACCTTAAAGAGATACTGCAGAGTGCACAGGTCTGGAGATGTTTAGACAAGTGGGAAAGCAGGTGGGTTAAGAAAAAGGATAAAAAGAAGGAAAATACTTCTGAACGAAGTGAGAAAAAACAACAGAATGACGATCTGATAACCATGTTACCAATGAGAAAGACAGCAGGGGGAAAACTTGTGCATGTACCATGGCACAGGTGCGATATTCAATCCTTTACGGACGACTTTCCCAAATTGAGAGAAAAAACGATTGAGTGGTATCAACAAACAGATAGATTTGTGAAACTCGCGAAGTGTCTCTGGGAAGACCTGAATACCTTATTTGAGATTGTGGTTCCGGCAGATTTGTGGGAAGATTGTAAAAGGGCTGTAGGTTGGCCGACGAGCGAACCAGAGAGAGATAGGGACACAGGTGCGCCATCACCCACGGTAATGAGTTTGTACCACAAGGTGATCGAGCACTTGAAAACCAAGGTTGCGTCGAAAAATGTGGATTGGCAAAGGATTGACAGGACCGCCCAAGAGGTTAAAGAATCTATACACGCATATTATGAGAGGTTGTTGAAAGCGTTTAAAAATTACAGTGGCACGGAAACGATTGAGCCAAAGGACATGCTCCATTTTGTGTTCAGGTTTGTGGAACGGCTGAGACCTGAAATTAGCCAGATGATTAAATCGCATTTGATTTGTTGGCAATCAAAGTCGATCGATGAAGTGTTGAATTATGCAAAATACTGCAGTGATGAGATTGAGACAAAGCAGAAAAGATTGAAGGAAAAGGTGATGCTGATGCAGCTCAGGGCAGCTCAGACAGGTTTACAAGGTTTGCAAGGTTTTCAACAACAGATGCCGCAGCAGCAGCAACAGGGAAATGCTATGTTTCAGCCGCAGATGAGAGGCAGAGGCCGAGGAGGTTTTGTGAATAATGGTCCTGATTTGAATACCGTTATGATTCCAAATGGTATACAGGCAATGAAGAAGGTGATGCCATGTCACACGTGCGGAATTGTCGGGCATTGGAAACGGGAGTGCCCAATGATGGTGCAGGAAGGTGTAGGTCAGCAAAACAATGATGTCAATGCATTTCAAACTATGAGAGGACCGAAACTGAGAGGTCCGAACCCAAATTTTCAAAACAATATGAACCAGATGCAGGGTCTACAACTAAAATAAATGACATAATAATAAAATGTTGCCCTGTAGTACCAAATCCAGCTGTGATAATGTTTCAAGTCCCTTGAAATGCCGAGTGGTTCTCAGTCATCGACTTGTCACAAGCGTTCTTTTCGGTGCCTCTTCATGAGGACAGCCAATTTCTCTTATGTTTCAAATTCTTAGATAGAGTTTACAGTTGGTGTCGAATTCATCAAGGGTTTTCGGAGTCACCGTCAATTTTCAATCAGATTCTAAAGAAAGATTTGGAAGCGTTGGAATTACCATCCGAGTCAACCCTAGTACAGTACATTGACGACTTACTGATTGCATCCAAGACAGAAAGTGACTGCACAGCCGACACCATTGCCCTATTGAACCATTTGGGAAGGAATGGACACAAGGGCCCATATTTATACTTTTTGACGCTAAACTGCGCTAACGCAGTTTAGCGTCAAAAAATTTAGCGCCGTCTAACGCCATTCTGAAGCGCCATGCGGGCGCCGTATTTATGGAATGGCATTAGCCGGCGCTAGCAGACCGGCGCTGCCTGGTGTGCGTGGAAAAAAAACACGTAGACCAGGCAGCGCCGGCGTAGGGGGAAAATGGCGTTAGGGCGTCTTAAAATGGGGCAAGTCAGGTTGAGGCAAAAAAATCGCCTCAACCCGATTTGCGCCATTATTTTCGACGCCCAGACGCCATTTAAATGACTCCTGTCTTAGTAAAGACAGGAGTCATGCCCCCTTGCCCAATGGCCATGCCCAGGGGACTTATGTCCCCTGGGCATGGTCATTGGGCATAGTGGCATGTAGGGGGGCACAAATAAGGCCCCCCTATGCCACCCAAAAAAATTAAAAAATATAAAAAATTATACTTACCTGAACTTACCTGAATGTCCCTGGGGTGGGTCCCTCCATCCTTGGGTGTCCTCCTGGGGTGGGCAGGGGTGGCAGGGGGGGTCCCTGGGGGCAGGGGAGGGCACCTGTGGGCTCATTTTGAGCCCACAGGCCCCTTAACGCCTACCCTGACCCAGGCGTTAAATAGTGGCGCAAATGCGGGGTTTTTTGACCCGCCAACTCCCGGGCGTGATTTTTGCCCGGGAGTATAAATACGACGCATTTGCGTCGCCGTCATTTTTTTAGACGGGAACGCCTTCCTTGCATCTCATTAACGCAAGGAAGGCGTTCACGCAAAAAAATGACGCTATTTGCCCATACTTTGGCGCTAGACGCGTCTAACGCCAAAGTATAAATATGGCGTTCGTTTTGCGCCGAATTTGCGTCGAAAAAAACGACGCTAATTCGGCGCAAACGGAGTATAAATACGGGCCAAGGTGTCTCCTTCAAAATTACAATTCTGCCAGAAGAAAGTGAAATATTTGGGTCACCAAATAGAGAAAGGGTCACGGAGAATAATGAAAGAAAGAATAACAAGTGTACTTCAAATGAGTCCCCCAAAGACGAGGAGGGAGGTGAGGAAGTTTTTGGGAATGGTGAGTTATTGTCGCCAATGGATTCCCAACTTCTCAACTCTAGCAAAACCTTTGCTGAAACTGACCCAGAAGGATGCATTGGATGAAATTGAACTGAAAGGAGAGGAGATGGATGCTTTTATTGAATTAAAAGAATGCATGTGCAGGGCTCCAGCTTTAGGTATGCCTGACTACACAAAGCCATTCACATTGTTTTGTCATGAACGTGATGCATGTTCCTTGTCTGTCTTGACCCAAGCCCATGGTGGCGTAAACAGACCAGTAGCATATTTTTCAGCTACTTTGGATCCGGTCGCAGCAGCACTGCCAGGGTGCTTGCGCGCCGTAGCCGCAGTTGGTATCAGCCTCACTCAGAGTGAAGGAATAGTGATGGGACACCCTTTAACAGTCATGGTCCCTCACTCAGTCGAGATACTTTTGACACGTTCCCGAACACAGCACATGACTGGTGCTAGACTCACAAGGTACGAAACAATAATTCTGGGATCACCTAATGTGCAGCTGAAAAGGTGCACTACGTTGAATCCAGCAACCTTGTTTCCCAGTGAAAATGCTGAAATTGAGAACGCTGAAGACATCGAGCACGACTGTCTTCAGGTGACTGAATTTTGCAGCAAACCAAGACCTGACATCAAAGATACCCGATTGGAAGAAAATGATCAAATCATTTTTGTTGATGGTTCATGTTTAAGAGATGCACTGGGTGTATTGAAAGCAGGGTACGCTGTATGTACTGTAACAGGTGTTCTGGAAGCTTCTTGGCTTCAAGGGGTTTACTCTGCACAAGTACCAGAATTGGTAGCCCTTACTAGAGCATGCCAACTTTCTGCATTACTGAAAGTTACCATTTACACTGACAGCCAGTACGGGTTTGGAATAGTGCATGATTTTGGACAATTGTGGTCAGAGAGAGGCTTCATGACCTCTTCAGGATCACCAGTGAAAAATGGTGAAAGAATAAGAGAATTGTTACATGCCATTCAGTTACCAGGGGAAGTAGCAGTGGTGAAATGCAGTGCACACTCAAAGGGACAAGACTATGTTTCCCTAGGAAATGGATATGCGGATCAAGTCGCAAGGTTTTGCGCATTGAACTGTATATTGCTCAGGAACGAATGGAATTTGATAAGTGAACCAGAACTTGAACAAAGCGAAATTTTTGCTCTAAACGTTATAGATACGATGGACGAATTGAAATCCCTACAGAATGGTGTCAGTGAGGATGAAAAACTCTCGTGGACTAAATCACAATGTGTAAAGAGACTAGATGAATTATGGGTTTCAAGTGAAGGGAAATTCGTTCTTCCAAATAGCCTTTTGACACAGATAGCCAGATTTTACCATGGACAAGCTCATCTTGGGAGGGATGCCATGATTAGGTTATTTAAAACTGATTGGTTTAACCCCAAATTCCGTCAAGTTGCTGAAGCAGTTTGCCACCGTTGCGTCATTTGCCAACAGAAGAACGCAGGGAAGGGAACTGTAGTAAATTTGAGCCACAGTGGAAGAGCAGGGGGTCCATTCAGCAGGATGCAAATGGATTTCATTGAGATGCCTGTGCATGGAGGCTTGAAGTATGTGTTGGTGGTTGTGTGCATTTTTAGTCACTGGATTGAAGCATACCCTACACGCAGAAATGACAGTCTCACAGTTGCAAAACTACTCTTGAGAGAGTTAATACCACGTTTCGGGTTCCCGATCTCTTTAGAATCAGATAGGGGAAGTCACTTCAATAATGAAGTAATAAAATTGCTTTGTGCAGCACTGAACATTGAGCAAAAGCTGCATTGTAGCTACCACCCTGAAGCATCAGGTTTAGTGGAGCAAATGAATGGCACATTGAAATCAAGAATGGCGAAAATATGCGCATCAACAAACTTGAAATGGCCCGACGCATTGCCTTTGGTGCTAATGTCAATGAGAAACACCCCTGACCGAAAGACTGGACTGTCCCCACACGAGATTCTCATGGGCAGAGCTATGAGACTTCCAGCAGTTCCTGCAAATGCACTTTTGAATATTACAGATGATATGGTGTTAGACTACTGCAAAGGTCTAGCTGATGTGGTTCGCTCTTTCTCTCACCAGGTGGAGGCAACCACCTTGCCACCGATCCAAGGTCCAGGACACACCCTGAAAGCAGGTGACTGGGTCGTGATAAAGAAGCACGTGAGGAAGTCGTGTTTGGAACCCCGTTGGAAAGGACCTTTCCAAGTGATTCTGACGACTACCACTGCTGTGAAGTGTGCGGGAGTTCCCAATTGGATTCACGCCAGCCACACAAAGAGGGTATTGTGTCCCACGGACGAGGAAGTTGAAGCGCTGAAATTACCAATACCTGATAACAAAGTGCCAAGCGCTGAGACGGAGCGAAAAAGGACTAGAAGCGAACAGGCAGAAATAGAGGAGGGAGAAATATTCTCTGAGGACGAAGCAACTGATTCACTTGGGGAAGACCAAGGAGAAGCCTCAGACAGCGACGAAGCAGCTGAAGGTAACAAAGAGCCTGAAGCAGCTGAGAGTGACAAAGAGCCTGAAGAAAGTAACGGTGACAAAGGGCTCGAAACAGGTGAAGAAGCAGGAAAGTCTGATCAGAGGAGGGCTTTCCCAGAAGCAGACGATACAGGAAGGGAACAGGAAAACCTGATTGATTTCCCAGAGGGAGAAGACGAAACCAGACAGAGTGAAACTGTTCAAACTCCTTCGGAAGAGGTTGCAGGTCCGTCAAGTGGACCCAGTGCAAAACGTAGACAAAGCATATCACCAGTAAAACTAAGAACTAGAGAAACGTTGAATGACAGTGAAGGGCCCAGAGTGAAAGAGAAAAGAAAGGAAGTGTCTGTCATAGTACCAACACCAAGTGAAGAAAAGAACTTGGCCAAAGAGGAAAGTACCAGTGAGAAAGAATCAAAGAGAGATGCAAAATTGAAAAGAAAAAGGATACCGAGCAGAAGGTATTCCGGTCCGGAGTGGGCATACATAGCCAATAACGACTGGTCAGACGAATTCGTATCCCTCAGTCTCGAGAACGAAGAAGCAGAACTACACTTTGGAAACAAAAGTTCTATGGACTCTGTTGATTGAAAACATTGATCACCTGATTGACTTTTCAACCGGCTAAGACATTGCTAACTTGATTGACTTTGAAACCGATTTTGAGACAACGCTGCTAACCGATAAGAGACTAAGCTGCTAAAGAAAATTGTGTGAACATTGAACTCGTTCAGCTTTGTAAATATCTGCAAAACCGCCTTGATAGAGTGCCTTTAGCTTTCTGATTCTATACAGATCATGACTAGCTTCACTACACAGGGGCGTAAAATGAAGTATTGTAAATACATGTGTATAGGCTTAATAACCGCATGCGTACTAATAATTGTAGCAATAATTCTTGGAATGCATGGTAAAAGTGAGAGTGAGACGAATGATGCTTCCACTTCTAAACCTATTATCGTTACTGAACTAACAGCTCTCAAGAGACTTGAGCAAGACGAGAGACACTTGCATGATAAGAAGGAACTTTCATCTAACGTTTTCTATCGCTTACTGAGTGAGTATGTTGAGACCATGGATGCGAAAGATTGTTATGTGTGTACACAAATACCTACCTCAGTAGTGGAAGGGGTAACGTATCACAGCATGCCTCTTACGTATGGAATCACATGTAGTATAGTAGCTTCCAGATTTTATGCTGAAAAGGACATTCTTTATTTCTATACTAATTACGATGTTACATTTGCATATGTCCCCATAATAGGGCATTTAAGTAAGATAGCTCGAGATTATTATGCCAAATTAATGAGGGAATTCTTTGAACCAATGTCACCTTTTCACACAGCTCACGCACATAGAGAAAACCTTACATGCTTGCTTTCACCGGTAGAAATAGAATTTTTAGATCGCACTGATGATAGGAAGAATGAAATGAAGGAGAAATTAGAGAGGGAATTACACGAAAGGACGTCTGTGGATAATTATGCTTTTGCTGCAATAAAGACACAAAGGAAAATAGCTTTAGATACATTGCATGTAGGAAGATTTTGTATACATAGATTTCCATCATATTATGACACAGTTTTTGTGGGAACGAGTGAATGTAAACATACGTATGCATTTCAATCTAAGTGGACGTTCATGCTGAATGGACAAGACCCAGTTATTCCTGGAGTATATTATATTTGTGGACTCAACGCCTATTATCGTCTTCCCAAAGGATGGTATGGGAGGTGTTATTTGGGAATAGTGTTCCCAAAAGTTTACCAACTAGATGACTTAAAGAAATTTCCAAAGCTGTCTGAATCACATCGTGTTCAGAAAAGGGAGACAGCTTCTGGAGTGGAAGGAGACATATTTGGAGCATTGATTCCTTCAGTAGGAGTCATATTGAATTCAATCAAAATACGAAAGTTGTCTACTATTGTGGATAACATGCTGACAAAGTTTTCAGGAGCTATAATCCTGATGGATGCTGAACTTGCTGCAGAAAGAGCTATGACTCTTCAAAATCGGCTTGCCTTAGACATTCTTTTAGCAAAGGATGGCGGCGTTTGCAAAATGCTTGGTACACGTCACTGCTGTACCTATATACCAGATAATAGTGGAAAGATTAGAACAATGCTTACGAACTTAACAAAAGAAAGCGTAGATTTGAAGGAATTGAAAGAGCCCGGAGTTTGGGAGAAGGTTGGAAAGGGATTAGCTTCTGTGGGAAATTGGCTCAGCAACGTTTGGAACGGATTGTTATTAAAGATAATAAAGGGAATATTAATAGTATTAATTTGTTTATTAGGTCCCTGGGGAATATGGAAAACTATTAAAATAATAAAGGCAAGGAACAAAAGGAAGAGAGAGGAGAAAATAGAAAACAAAATGGTGGAAATTTATAGGGAAAAATCAAAAGGGACTGAAAGAAAAAAGGAATTGACTGAAGTGCCAAATTACTATACAGAATTTTAATGGAATAAAATTTGTGGGTGGATTTGATGTGATGACATAATTAGTCATCAGAGGAGGGATTGATGACGCAGAAAAAGAAGGTTCGATATATATTCATGTATACTGTGTAATCAATACGTATAATGAAGTGTGATTTTAGTAAAAGAAATAATGTACGAGGGAAATTGTGCCCTCGGGATAGTTCGCCATCATTGTAAACGAGCTTCATTAATCATGAAGTATTGAAAATTGTAGTAATCCGTCATAATCGCAAATGTATGTTATGATTTCTTGTTTGAAAACTGTTTTGCTTAGCTTAAATTTAGTACAGGCTCTGGCCTAGTTGCCTGGCTTCAAATTCTAACTGCGTGATTCTTTTTTTCTCCTTGAACTAATGAAACATATATTCTTGCTCGAAGTTGTATTTTTCCAGTAGAAACTGGCTGGTACACTTATCTCCAAGGTTTCGTGCTAGGCCGGTTACATCCCCTTTGATACAAGGTCAGTCTCTGCAGGTGCGGACAATGAAGGTACAGATACCAAAAATAATTGTCAAACCATGATACAACTTGTGTTCCAAGGCTCCAAGGCTAATGTATGCACAAATAGGTTCTAGTAAAAGACAATTTTTCATTGGACAATTTGAAGCCAACCTATGAACCCTCCAATGGAGGACCCTGCAGAATTCGGAATGTTTCTTACTTAAACCCACCGGACAAAGAGAAGTCAGCCATTTTCTTCTATGCCAGTTTGAAGCCTGATGCCAGACTCCATTTTGGACGACACCCTGATGCCCTTTTCTCTATCTGAGAGAAAGAGACTTTAAGAATTCTCACCCTAGAGACTTTAACTTTGATTTGCCCCCGTCTTGCCCATGCAGTAACTTTGCCCTATTCTCCTTGCCGTTGCAAGGAAGCTTGCCCTTAACTTTGCCCCTTTGAACTTGCCCCATGCTGATCGAACCGGTACCTGAAGGACGAAGACTTTTCTTGAATGCTGATTGTATTTGGTAAATATGAAAGGATAAATGTATTATGCATTGTGTTTTTCCTTTTAGGTACCAACTGCTATTTTGATAGGGTCCTAGCTAGAACTTTTCCAAATTTGTGTTGACTAAATTCGTTTTGCATGAAGTCCCACATGCCAATGCTAATTAGAGGTTAGTCGAGGTATTCATTCAATGTATCATGAAGAATTGAAATCTTGTTATGCTGACCGAATGTATGCAATTAGTCAAATACAGTTAGTCACATTGGTGATTTGCATTGCTATAACAGAGTGTATCATCATCCAGATTTTGCGTAGATTGCGTTTCTTCCGCCATTATGGACAGCTAGTAATGTTCATATACATATATCAATTGGTTTTGAGACATATATATATCGTGCTAGCTTTGTTAATATAGGGAAATAAATTCACTAACTTTTAATAAACTGGTGTGGTTATTCGTGACTGAACGGTCATGGTGCGCCGAAATACGAACTGTTATTGATTTCTGATGTGCTATATTGACCTATTAATTGGGTATTGATTACCGATTACAGTAGTTATTGATTACTGATCTGAGTGACTCGACTATTTTAGGATGAGGAGAGCCCGACTCGGTTAAAAGATTCACCGACCTCCAACGTGTCCAGGTACAGGTAATTTATAAGGGCTGGACGCGTTATCAATAGTGAGGAGGAATTGGAATGACTAGAATTTACTGGAGCCTGAACTAACGCTTTCTCTCCTTAAGGATTTGTTTTTCCGGAGCAAATTTCAATTTGTATACGTGACTGATATTATTAGGGGAAGAAAGGATGGGGATCTCGATGTGATGCTATGGAGTGCGGTGGCGGGAATCCCCTACCGTTTTCTTTTGATCCGCACCTGGAAGGCACAGATAAGATGTTCACTTTTGCTTGTTTTGTCTCTCATTTCTTCTTTTGGATTCACTATTGGGAAGCTAGAAGGTACATTTTCCTAGTTATTTTTTAATTTTCATCTGTGTTGCATTTGATATGTTGCCAGGCAGTAACAACACGTGTGCTGTCCATCACTGGAGCAATCAAGCTTAACTTTCTCCAGTTTGAGTACAATGGACATACAACTACGAAGCCGGACCATTACGAAGTAGGGCGTATGCGTCTTATTCTGTGAAAAGTTCTTGGACATTCTATGAGCCTGGTGCTAGGCTGAGTCCAGTATGATCGTCACTCAGGGTAGCATGCATTTAAATCCAGCGACTGAGATTGAGAATGAACTATCACAGCAGTATGATTCATTTGTACTAATATGAATATGTCCTATGCATGGGCATTATGCCCCACAGTTGCACAACAACTCTGCAGTTTGTGCATTTTGTTTGTACTGGTCTGAACACTAACGTATCAACACGTTCTCCACACTGTTATCCATGCAGTCAGTCATATTTTTTTGGTACCACTCCAACAGGTCTCTAGTTCTTTTCACTTAGTTTGTTTTGACCTAGTTCTCTTTCTGTATCACTGTGGTTATGTTTTGCAATCGCTTTGCCAGGCTTATCACTTGCATCAGTAGATCCTTCAGTGCTTCACTAAAAGTGTTGTGCACCGCCTTTGGGAGACACATGTATATCTCAAGTAGCTATAACTTGTGCCCTACGTAACAAGGTATCTATAACATGCACCATCACCATTACCAGTTTTCTCATCAATAATTTCATTGAAATTGTTGCAGTGATAGTATCAATGATGTCATAAAAGATGTCATGAGCAATGTCGTATGTGGGGTAATTAGCAGTGGATGGCTAGGGCACAAGATATAGTTACCTTAGATCATGAGCTACAGTTACCAGATAACTGATGCTTGTGAATTTCAGTGGTTTTGTACATTTAAAACATTACGTTGTCACTGAAATTGTAACCTAACTGTTATGTTACTTTAACCCTTGTCTTTTTCAGTGATTTTCTAGGGGTTTGTAACATAAGGTAATATTTTGTTACCATACGTAAAGTCAATAGTTTCCCCCCCTCGTGCATGACCTTTGGCCGTAGGGGGTGGGGAGTTGCCTGCAGGACCTGTGCGTGAGTGTTTGAGTAAGTCTGTAAGTGGGTGCGTAAGGGTCTACGTGGGTATGTGAATGGTAGAAAGAGATTGAAAAAGAGAAATTGAGAGCGAGAGAGAGAAAGAAAGTGAGAGGGATAGAGACAGTGAGTTTTTTAGCCTTTGGTGAATTATATACTTAGAATGAGATATTTCTGAACAAATTGAAAATAAAAATGTATTTGTCAATTAAAAAGAGTGAGATCACCTTTCAGTATGAACCTTAAACATTTTGGCTCAGATTTAAGAAGCTCTAGCACCAAATTAGCATAATTTATTTTACGCTAATGTGGCATTAGGCTTACAAAATAACCGTACCAGATTTGCAAAGTGGTGCAATGCATGCATTGCACCACTTTCTAACCCCTTGTGCTACATTATGCCTGGGCAAGGCATAATATATGCAAGGAGGGCATTCCCCCGCCAGGGGAGCCCATTTTTTGCAGTATGTTTAACACCTGCACAGAGCAGGCTTCAAAAGTAGGCACAAAGTTATTTATAATAATGTGCCTCAATATGTTTTGCAGGATTAGCATCAAAATGTTTGGTGCTAATCCTACAAAGCATCAAACTAGTGTAAATTTATTTGATGCTAGTTCCCTAACTATTGCCTTGGTAAACCGTAACTTAAATGCGGCGCAAACATGATGGCGTAGGGGGGCGGTAAGGAAATTACCACCGACACACCAGGACTAGAACCCTCAACTTTTATTGTGAAGGTCTGAGACTTTAACCGTTATGCTACAAGTGACTGCTTACTATACTTGAATTCATTGGATGGAGAGACCATTGAAATAACCATCTCTCTCTCTCTCTCTTTATCTCTCTCTCTCTCTTTCTCTCTCTCTATCTCTCTCTCTCTCCCTCTCTCCTCTCTCTCTCTTTCTCTCTCTCTGTCACTGTGGGATGGAAGAGAGTGAGAGACACAGAGACAGGACCGCCGGAGAGCCTGAAGGCCCCCACAGCCCTAGCCGGCTTCCCAGATTCTGTGGAAGCCGGCATTGCTCCCCCAAGCAGGGAGCTGCTTTTAATAGCAGCTCCCTGCTTGCAGGAGCAATGTTTTCATCTTTCTTCCCCACACGCATATTTGAGTGCAGGGAAGAAGATGAAAACTCCGCTTTCTGCAAGGGAGAGCTGTTTGACAGCTCTCTCTTGCAGAAAGCGGACTTTAGTTTCTTTTGCTTGGTGGGAGCTGTCAGCTCCTACCAAGCAAAAGCAAACAGCTATGTCCTGGGATTGGGCACCCCGGGCATAGCAGGAGCCGGCCCTGAGGGGTGGTGGTCCCCAGGGCCATCTGTGGTTACTCAAGGGGGGCTGCGAAGCCCCCTCCAATGATCTTTGCCTTGGGGAGGTGGTGGGCACCTGTGGACTCCCACTTCGCCGGAAGAGTTGAAGATATTCTTGGCTTTACTGTCAAAATAGGGTTAGTGCCGAAACCCACCTTACAGTCCTACTGGACGACTTGCGTGGTATGTTGTTTATCATGAGATACCCACAGGACGACTCATGTCTTTCCTTGACTTTCATTTGTCTGTGATTGAAAACCTCACTGCTGTTCTAGAAGCAGCAGCTGTTAGCGTGTCTGACCTTAATAAGTAAACTTACAAGGGGATGCAAATAGGTCAATGAAGCTTTTGACTACCCTTAAGATGTTCCCACCATAAAAAACCCTGTACCAACACCGATCAATAACAAATAATTAATCATTAACATTAATAATCAATAACAATCAATAACATTAGTAATCAATAGGAGTCAGTAATTCTCACACACCATGACCTTGCAGTCATGAATAACCACACCTTTATGTAAAAATTAGAATATTTATTTCCCTATATGAACAATGCTAATGTGATGTAGGTTAATCTCAAAATTGATTGATAAGCATACAGGAACAACACTGGCTGACTGCAACGATGAAAGAATCACAAGATAATCAAAGCTTGAGCTACTACACATTCTAAAATTACAGTGAAAATTATTAGCAAAAATAACTGTGCAAATGATATTACATTCATTTAGATTCAGCAAAGAAAATACATCAAATGTTACTCCATACATTGAATTTCATTAGAGAGGATCCTAACTAACACCAGATTAGAATAGCAAGTTTGGGCTTTATGCAAAACAATTTGACAGCACAAATTTGGAAAAACATCTAAATATGGCTCTATCAAAATAGCAGTTGGTACCTAGAAACAAAAGCAAAAAGACATAGCAAACAATCTGATAGTCATTATACCTATCCTCAGTTTGGATCAGCAAGCTGTGACAGTCTTCGTCCTCAGGACATCAATCTGATCAGCAAGGCAGCAGGATTCAGCATCAAAGTTAAGAAATGGCAGTCCTTTAAGAAATATAGTTAAGCATGTCTCTTCTCAAGACAGAATAAGGGGCAAAATGGTCTGTCTCCTCTCTGTGCAGTCCGTCTAAGTTAGTTTTCCAAAAACGACTTCCCAAGTCCCTATTGGTCAAGGGATCACATGTTCACACTTTGTCCAATAAAAGTAAAACTTCAAATCTACATTTCTACTAGTACATGGTTCACATGTCAATGACTGGCTACTTTCGTACTGTTTTTATCACCCGGCTCATCAGGTGACAATATTGTTGCAGCTTATACTCCAGTCAGAGGCCCTCATTATGACATTGGTGGTAAATCCGACTTACCGCCACGCTGACTGCCGCAAACATACCACCGCCGCGGCAGACATCCATTTACCATATTAGGACACACACCAATCCGTCACTATTCAGCCACATACACAATTCCGCCACACCAAAGGTCAGTGATAAACTGGAGGTATCAAAACCCACACTGCTACACCAACAGAACAACACCCATCACATTATGACCCACAAATCACCACAGTGGACATTTAATGGCGGTAAACCATTGGCGGTACATACCGTTGTTCTCAAAATACACACACACATACAAAACAACACCACATTGGACAATTCAAACTACACACACCTGACACCCACACACACACCACATCCACACACACATAACCACTATAAAACACCCACCTACATTACCCACAACCCTTTACGACTGCAAACCATTGGCATGAGACAGACACCACAACCACAGACAAGGCCAGAGCCACACACCACCATCACCTATACACCACCCACACACCCCACATCACATACCCCAACACATCACCCTACACACTCTCACCCACACAATTCACACAACACCCTTGGCACCACAAAGACACCTCCAATTCACAGAGGAGGAGCTAAGGGTCATGGTGGAGGAAATTATCAGGAAAGAGACACAGTTATTTGGAGCAGAGGTTCAGCAGATATCCATTGCAAGGAAGATGGAGCTATGGCGTTGGATCGTGGACAGGGCCAACACCGTGGGACAGCACCCTAGAACCAGGGATGACATCAGGAAGAGGTGGAATGACCTACAGGGGAAGGTACATTCCACTGCAGCAAGATACCAACTTGCTGTACAGAGGACTGGCGGTGGACCCCCTCCTTGTCCCCCACAACTATCAAGATGGGAGGAGCAAGTCTTAGAAATCATGCATCCTGAGGGCCTGGCCAATGTAGGAAGAGGACTGGACTCTGGTAAGTCAACTCATTATTACTATCACCCCCCTACCTACATGCCATCACATACCCTCACCCTCACTCATATCACTCCACCACCTCCCACACGCCCCACCATCACATATCACTCATCCCAATGCCAAGCCCTGCATGCACGACCAGTGCATGGACACCATTCACAGACCTGCATGAACACCTATCCCCAATACATGCACACTAGCAAGAATCATCTAGCCCACCACATACCAACTCACACAAGTGAAAGCTGCCAGGGCAAATACAACTAAAGGGGGCAACCCACTGATGCACAATATGTCACACACAGAAACAATAACACTGCATTTACATCCTCACAGGTACCCCAGCCAATGTCAGCGGCAAAGAGGGGCCAGCACTATCTAGTCCCCTAACAGAAGAGACCCACAGTGATGACAGCAACTCTGGTCACTTGCATCTGGATGGCCAACCTGGCCCATCAGGGACCTCTGGACAGTTGGTTACCCAGGCACCGTCACACACCACCACAGAGCCTCCCCCTCAGGAAACACCACCACAGCACCCATCCAGCGCACCCATACCTCTGTCACCAGGACACGTCAATCAGCAGTGTGTCCACCACTACAGAGACCCTAGGGCACACCTTGCTCCCAAGACAATCAGGGACCTGGGGTCAGTGGCAGAGGGCACATGGTTCAGGGGACAGAGGCACAAGACAACAGGGACACTGGGAGGACTGCTGTGCGCCAGGGGGAGGACAGGCCCAGGGAACCGACTCTCCAGGAGGCACTCACCGAGAGCTTGGGAGCATACCAACATTCTCAAGATATGCTGGGCCAGATCCTGGCCAATGTGCAGGAGAACAGGCGGCTGCAGGAAGGACAGTACCAGGGGTTCAGGGAGGACTTTCAGGCCATCAACACCACCGTGGTCTCCATAGCATGGGGGCTGGCAGGCATGGCTAACATTATGAGGGAGGCAGTCACACAACAGTGGGCCCCTTCCACTAGCCAGACATCTGAACTGCCTTCCACCTCTGCTACCGCTAGTGGACAGGAGGCTCTGCCACAGGTCCAACAGGCCACCATCCCCCCTCCCCCTGCAGAAGGAGAACCACCGCGCAAATGTTCCCTGCGATCCAGGCAGAAGCCAGAGACTACTGCCAAGACCCCGCCAGGAAATGAGACTCTCCTGATAGTCACCCTTGTGTCCCACTCTGTCTCCCTGTCCACCTTGAACTGCCATTGCTCCCCTTCCTATGTCCCCTTGGACAATGCACCTGTGCTACAAATAGACTGGAACAATACCCTGGACTTTCCTCCATCATCACCCCATCCCATTGCACTTGCCCCTCTTCTTCTTAGCACTTCAATAAATACCCTTTGAATAAATAAAAGTTTTGAGTATGTCAAATGATTTTAGTATGCATTTGTTTAACCAGGTTCAAACATTGCAATTCAACTGTACAGTTATGTTCACATACAAAAGACCTGTAGTTGGCTACAGTGATCACACCAGGAGCGATAGTGGGGCACCAACATCTGCAAAATGAGTTGTCAAAGGGTACAGTGAGTGGGCATAGACTTGGGAAATAACAGCATGCCAGTGAAAAAGATAAACCATAAAATGACAATGAAATATGAGGTAACACTTTCTTACCTGTATGTCATTGGAAGTATTATCGAATCACTGCAGTTCTGTTGTCTTCATCCTCATTGTCTGCCCCCTCATCCTCACTGTCCACAGGGTCCACTGCTGCCACACTGCCATCTCCAGCCTCCCTTCTCCTGCAGGAAAGGCACATGACATCTCAGGGCCAGGTTGTGCAACATGCAGCATGCCATGATTATCTGTCAGACCTTCTTGGGTGAGTAACACAGGGATCCACCTGTTAGATGGAGGCACCAAAACATGGCCTTCAGGAGGCCAAAGGTACATTCGACAATCCTTCTTGTTCGCCCATGTGCCTCATTGTAACATTCTTCTGCCTTGTCCTGGGACTGCTCACAGGGGTCAGTAGCCATGATAGGTTTGGGCAACCAGAGTCACCTGCATATATCGAGGGGCAACATTTAGCCACACACTCCGTGAATGTGGCCCTGTGAAGTCTATAGGTGAGGATAATGTGCCTGTCCACCATTGCCAAGTCCACCAGGGGTCTGTACACAGGAGTATGTCTCCATCTCCTATTCATCCGCAGCAGTAGCAATCTATGGGTCAAAAGAGTGAGGAGCCAGTCACAAACTGTACATCGTAGCCACTACAGTACAATGCATGAAGTTAATTTTTTATGTATAAGTGGCATTTGTCCTGTATGTCCAGTTTTGAACTGTGACACAGTTATTATCCAGGACTTGCCCCCCCCGTGAAATGGCATCTGCCTGTCCTGTGTGGAGGGACAGGTGGAAGTGAGGTAATTCTGCTGACGTTGTGCGCCGTTGCGGTAGGCGGTCGTGAACCACAGTGCAACTCCTCATTGGTTACCACTGGGTCCTATGGTGTACAGTGGCCAATGGTGATGTACGCTGGTGGTGACGGTATGCACCGCCGCGGACGTGACCACCATTTTCTATCTGATCACTCACTTGCCACCTGACCTTCAGCAGGAGAGGACCTACACTGCATGTGCTGTTGTGACCTATGTCTGGAACCTACCAAGGCTCGTGTGACTGGGGAAAGGGCCCCTGCCTTCACCTCGGCGGAGTTCGAGCGACTGGTGGATGGGGTCCTACCCCAGTACGGACTGCTGTATGGGCCTCCAGACCAACAGGTGAGTACACTGTGAGCAAGATGCACGGGGCATGAATGCATGGAGTGGTGTGTGTGAAGGCCTTGTGTAGGGGGGTTGGTGGATGTCCCCTGGGCGGCGTGCAGCTTGTGTGCTGGACTCTGTATGTGCAAATGGCGATATGAAGGGGTATGGTGGGCCATAAGTGTAACAGGCAGGACGGTCTAACTGATACCCTTTTCTTTGTGTATTTGTCTGCAGGTCAGCGCCCATTAAAAGCAGGTTATATGGCGTGCCTTTGCCAAGAACATGCGGACCCTGGGGGTCTACGGCAGGTGGAGCACCCACTGTCGGAAACAGTGGGAGGACTTTAGACGCTGGGCATGGAAGATGGCAGAGTCCCAGCTGGGGATGGCTTCCCCACGAGGAAGGGATGCCCGTCGAACCCTGACCCCCCTGATGGCCCCCATACTGACGGTGGCCTATCCGGAGCTGGATGGGTGCTTGAGGGCATCACAGCAGCCACAAGAGGGTGAGTACAGTTCCCCTCATTACAAATTATGAATGGTACGGGGGTATCAGGGTGGGAGATGTGTGTCAGTGGTGCCCCTAGGCCAGGCCTGACATTGCAGAGTAGGTCCCATGTTGGGCAGGGTTCTGAAGTGATAATCCTGCCACCTAGCTTGTAGGCATCCACTACTGGTCAGGGCTATGTGGGTCTCAGGTGTGCTGCGGTTGGCAGTATGTTGCTCTCCCCATGCCCAGGTGGCTAGCATTATGACTGGTAGTGCATTGCACCTTGCGTAGGGCAGTTCCCTGTGTGTGACGGTGGTGTGTACACCAACAGTGGTGTTGGTGCAGCCATTGACCCAGTGTATCCAGTGTCTCTTCCCCCCTTTTTGTTTTGTCATCCTGTCCTTATGTGCATTAGCATCATCTGGCAGATGAGCAGAGGCACCGGTGACAGATGGAGCTGCATCCCACAGGACCCAGGAGACAGAGGTCACCGACGGTGAGGGCACCAGTGGGACGGAGAGCGAGTGGAGCACCACGGCGGAGGCTAGAGGGGACAGTTCAGACACAGATACCTCCTCCGATGGAGGCTCCCTGGTGGTGGTGGACACTTCAATGACCACCCCAGCTACAGGTACAGCCGCCACCCCCCATACCAGCACCGCCCTCTCACCAGCCCCTCAACAAGTTGCGTATGTCCCCTCACCCAGGAGGGTGGGCATCTCCTTTGCCCCAGGCACCTCAGGCCTTTCCCCAGTTAGCCCTGCTGCCCTGAGTGAGGAGGCTATCCATCTCTGTAGGGAAGTCAACAATTGTGAATGCCATCCAGGGGCTGGCAGCCCAAATGCAACAAACAAATACATTTCTGGAGGGCATTCACTCTGGCCTGGCGGCCCAACAGAGATCAAGCCAGGCTCTGGCCTCCTCTCTGATGGCAGCCATTGTCTCTGTTTCCACTCTCCCCCTCCAACTTCCTCTTCCCAATCCCATTCCACTCAGCCCCAACCTAGCCCAAGCACACAGTCAGACGAGCATGCATTCAGGACAACACACAAGAGTGGCACAGGCAAACACAAGCACCACACATCATCCCACAGGCACTCACACAAACACCATTCAGATGCAGACATACCAACATCCACTGCCTCCACAGTATCCTCCTCCTTCTCCTCCTCCATCTCCCTCCCTGTTGCATCTACACTCACACCTGCATGCACTACATCTTCATCCACTACCGCCATCACCACCACACTTCGCAGAACACACACCTCAATGGCAGACACCACCACAACAGCCATGCACACGTCCCCTATGTCCTCTCCTACTGTGTCTGTCCCCCCCCCAAGGTACGTAAGCGCAAGCACTCAGATACCCAACAGCCATCCACCTCACAACAGCATCCAGCCCATGCACCTGCACCCAAAATCAACAGATAGACCCCTCCCACAACCACTCCCTCTTCCTCCACTCCCAAACCTTCTCCCTCTTCCCGCCCCAATGTCCCTAAGAAGCTTTTCCTCTCCACTATTGACCCTGCCCCCCATCCTTCAAGTCTGGCCAGGGTGACAGAAACCCAGGCAAGCACCTCAGCCAACCAGTCCACAGGCCCAGTAGTCTCCACACCCACTTGTGGTGGGAAAGGATCCAGGGCACCAGACAGCCTCAAGGAAAGTGTACCTGCCACAGGTGCTGCCCAGAAGGGCAAGGAGCCAGCCCCAGCTGCTGCCAGGAAGGGCAAGGAGCCATCCCCAGCTGCTGCCCGGAAAGGCAAGGAGCCTGCACCAAGTGCTGCCGGGAAGGGCAAGGAACCATTCCCAGCTGCTGCCAGGAAGGGCAAGGGGCCTGCACCAGCTACTGCCAGGAAGGGTAAGGAGTCAGCACCAGAGGCAGGAAGGACAAGGGGCCTGGTGCATGGACTCAGTCGGAGCCCACACCACCAACCATGGTTGTATAGCCATCCAAGGCTGCAGGGGATGAGCTGGAGCCTCCCCCCACCACCAGCAACCGCAGCAGCACCACCACCACCAGCAATGGGTAGACATCCAAGGCTGCAGGGGATGGGCTGGAGCCTCCCCCACCACCACCAGCAGAAGCAGCACCACCCCCACAGAGCAGCCGTCATCGACAGTGGAAGGTCTGTAGTCCTGCCTCCATGGGCTGCTGTGCAGCCTGCCCCCTGCAAATCCTGTGGGAATGACACCCAGCTAAGAGACTGTGACCTTGCACTCCCCAGGAACAGAAGCACAGGGCACGATGCCCCCTCCAGAACTAGTGGGTATGACACCCACTAACCCCATCCTCCTCAGGATCAGAAGCCCAGGGCACAATGCCCCCTCCAGAACCAGTGGGTATGACACCCACTAATCCCATCCTCCCCAGGATCAGAAGCACAGGGCACGATGCCCCCTCCAGAAGCAGTGGGCAAGTCACCCACCTGAGAGACTGTGGCCTTGCACTCCCCAGGACCAAGCACAGGACATGTTGCCCCCTCCAGAGCCAGTGGGCAAGTCACTCACTTGAGAGACTGTGGCCTTCCACCCCCCAGGACAAAGCACAGGGCATGTTGCCCCCTCCGGGACTGCCCATGTGTTCCATCTGACAGCTGAGGTGCCTCCATTCCCCATCCTCCTGAGGTGCCTGCCCATTTTCCAACTGATGACCCTGCAGTGTTCTCTCAGTGTTGCTGCAGGTGACAAGTGGGGCCTTGGACTTTGGCCCGTGGCCCACGCACATTGAGGACTGGGCAGTGTCCCTTGAACTGTACATATGTATATACCATGTATATACCATTTGATTGAAATTCCTATTTCTACTGTATTGATATTATTACACTCACTTTCATCAATTCCTGTTGTACTTTCATTATTCTTGAGGGGTACGGGGTCAATACGTTTTTTCTCCATCCCTCCCCTGTGTGCTAGGTGGCTGTACTCACTGTGGTCATCTTCGCCATCGTTGGTGTTCGTGGTGGAGCAGGACGTGGAAAATCATTGGGAAGATCTGAAGTTCAGGCTCCATGGCGGCATGGTTCTTCCCTGTGTCTCCAGTGGTGAGTGCTTCCCCTTCTGCGTTCTGTTTCCGCCAGGCTTTTGATGTCGTTGGTTTTGCCCCGAAAAAGGTGGCAGATTAATGTCTCTTAATATGGTGGGCGGTACATTGACTTCCCCCTGGCTGTAAGCGTCCAACGCCATGGTGCCTGTTGTTTGCGCCCTGGCGGTTGGTGACGTAAAGTGGCTGTCTATCTGAGTTCGCACCACCATGGTCATAATTTGATGGTAGTTACCGCCAGCCTGTTAGCAGTATTACCGCCACTTTATCACCGACCGCTGGGGTTGTAATGAGGGCTACAGTCTCCATTGTATTCTCCTGAGAAAGTCAGTCTTACGCACATTACATAAAACAAAGTTGCATTAGCCAGTACAGCATCTTCTAGCAAGCAGTTTTCATGAGAAAAACTTTTAGCTACAAGCACATTAGGTCAGCACAATGGAAAATCACAATTTAATTCTCTAAAAAGATGTTTTATTAAACACCTAAGAAATGCAGCTTGACTTGAGGCTGTGAAGCGAGGCCAAGACCTTCGCTAAGTTAAGGCTTTCAATTAATAAAGCTAATACATAATACATAACCCTCAATATGCCATATTACTACATTAAACAAACAAAAGCTCAATATTTCATCTTAAAAAGCCATTAATAAGTACACTTTGTGAACATTGGCGGCTACATACTTGGTCACACTTAAAGATGCGTGCATTATTTTCTCTATATTATTTCATTTTCTCTGCAAATTCGACACTCAAAATACATGAAGATTCATTCATAATTTAAATACTAAAATCAGTGTTAACAATCCCTCCTCTGATGACTAAATGTGTCACCCCACCAAAACTTCACTCACAAATTTTTGCATCTGCTAAAATTTTGTAATTTCTAACCCTTCAAATTTTTGTTCTCTTTTCGAATTATCTCTAAGCAATTTTTTTCCTTTTCTTTTCTTCCCTCCTCTGATTATTTTTTGTCTTCTTTAATTTAATTCTTTTACACAATTTACATATTCTCCATATTCCAACTAAGCAAATCATATTAATCAATATTCCTTGTATTATTTTCAATAATATCCCTTTCCCGATGTTGCTGAGCCAATTTCCCCCGAAGAAAATCATTTGCCAACTTTCTCCCAAACACCTAGTTCCTTCAATACTATCAAATCAGGACTCTCATTAGTTAGATTAGTAAGTAAACTTCTAATTGTTTTACTATCGTCAGGAATGAACGAACAGCTATGCCTAGAATGAAGCATTTTGCAAACTCTGCCATCATTCGCTTAAATAATGTCTAACGCAAGGGAGTTCTGAAAAGTAATAGCCCTTTCAGCAGCTAATTCAGTATATATCAGGCTCATGGCTCCTGAAAATTCTGTCAGCATGTTATCCACGATAGTAGACAACTTTCGAATCTTTATCAAATTCAGAACACCTACTGAAGGAATAATTGCTCCAAATATATCTCACACTATACCAGAAGGAGGATCTCTCCTCTGTCTAATATGAGTAACTCAGTCATTTTCAGAAATTTCTTTAAGTTGTCAAGTTGAAAAATCTTTCGGAAAACTATCTCCAAATAGCATGTCTCATACCATCCTCTTGGAAGATGGTAATAAGCATTAGGACCACAGGTGTAATATATCCTAGGAATTGCTGGATCCTGTCCATTCAACATAAATATCCATTTACTCGGAAACAAAAACACACGTCTACATTCAGTCATTCCCACAAACAAAGTGTCAGTGCGAGATTTAGGTCTATATACACAAAGCTTCCTTACGTCTTGCGCATCTAAAGCTAATTTACCTTGTGTTTTTATTGAACTATAAGCATAATCATTTGTGTAAGTTCTTTTCTCTAAGCCTTTTTCAAACTTTTCCTTCAATGTCTTTCTCCTGTCATCTGTGTGATCTAAGAAGCTCTTTTCTAAGGGTGTAAGAAAACATGTCAGGTTATTCCTTTCAGCATAAGCTGTGCCAAAAGTTAATGTAGGTTCAAAGAAACCCCTAAATAATATTATGTCATTGTCCTTAGCTATTCTACTCAGGTCTCTAATTATGGTGACAAACGAAAACACCACATCGTGGTTGGAATAGAAGTACTGAATGTAGTCCTTGTTATAGAATCATGTTAGTAACAGACTCAAACTTATCCAAAAGTAAGAGGCAAACTATGATAGGTAACTCCTTCTTTGACTGATGAAGGAATCTGTGTACACCCAAAACAATTCTTCCCATCCAGTGTCTCAACATATTCACTCAGCAAGCAATAGAAGACATAAGAAGAAAGTTCCCTTGAGCTTTACAACTTACATGCAAATACTTCTCACCTAACCTACACTTCTCTGTTGCTGTTAATGCAGTAGTTGCCTCTAAGGCTAAAGTTTGGTTGGCTTCCCTTTTGTCAAGAACAGTCATACCCACAATTAATAATATCCCAAACAATATCACACATACAATTGCCAAACCCACACTCATGTACTTACAGCACCTGTTCTTCCTACCCTGCTGGCTAATGATACTCATGTTCTGTAAAGAATTAGAAAGCAGAAAAGAAAATTTAGAAAAATTGCAGCAAAAATCAAAAACAACTATCTTCTTTCAGCAGTTATTTACAGCTTTCAGTCTCACTTCCAGTATCCTTTGTCAAAATCACTTTAACAACTTGTCAAAAACAGGTTTTCAAAAGTCAAATCAGGTTATCAAAGTCTTTTCTGGTTACTTTCAGGAGTGTCTTTTCTCTCTGCACTTTTCTCAAATTGTTTCAACAGTTAAGTTCGTTAGCTTCCTTTAAGTGCCAAAATATTGACCTGGAGCATCTCGATCAAAACAAAAAAACAAAAATTATTTCTGCCATTTACTTGTAGTTGCATACGCCCATTCAGGACCTGCGTACTTTCGACTTGCTATTCTCTTTTGATCACCATTCAATTCTCCTTTACTTCAATCTTCTCTTCTTGTTGTATCTACTTCTTCCTCGATTGTTGTGTCAACAACTGCTTCCTTCCTCTTTGCTAGTGATTCCAGCCACTTGTCTCCTTTCAGTGGACCCTTGGTCAATGCTCTTTTCAGTGTTGAACTTGAAACTTCTTCTTTTTCTGCAGGTGTTTTCTCTTGACGGACCTGCAACTGGGTCAGGAGGAGTTAGATCACACTGGCTTTGATCCGCCTCAACTCCTTCCCCCTCAAGGTCTGGCAACTGCTCCATTTGTCTCCTCAAAATCGTCTCCTTGTTGGAAAGCCCTCCTCCAACTAGGCTGTCCTGCTTCCTCAATTAAGATAGGCTCGCTGTCACCCTTCTGCAGTTCTTCTCATTCGTCTCTCAAAGGAGTGACTGAACCATCCTCAATAGGATCAGATGTGGCCTGAGTTCCTCTTTCTTCTCTTTCCGGCTCTGAGGTTTGCCTTATCGTTGTTGGTACTCTCAACTACTCTTCTTCATTGTTGTTAAACTTTTCATCCTTGGCGTGGTCTCCCTTAACTTTTTGCCTCTGTTTCCCAGGTTGTTGATGTGTGCTGGACTCTGATTTTGCTGTTTTTGTTACTCTGGGCACTTTACCACTGCTAACCAGTGCTAAAGTGCAAGTGCTCCTTTACAAAATGTGTATGTAATTGGCTTATCCATGATTGGCAAATTTGATTTACTAGTAAGTCCCTAGTAAAGTGCACTAGAGGTGCCCAGGGCCTGTAAATCAAAAGCTACTAGTGGGCCTGCAGCACTGGTTGTGCCACCCACATACGTAGCTCTGTAATCATGTCTCAGACCTGCGACTGCAGTGTCTGTGTGTGCAGTTTTAAACTGTAAATTCGACTTGGCAAGTGTACCCACTTGCCAGGCCTAAACTTTCCCTTTTCTTACATGTAAAGCACCTCTAAGGTAGGCCCTAGGTAGCCGTAAGGGCAGGGTGCAGTGTGTGGTTAAGGTAGGACATATTGGCCCTCATTATGACTTTCGCAGTCTTGTAAAATGACCACTGAACCAACGGGAGCCAATATATCGCCAGTGCTGGAGGTATGCTTGGCCCCCCATTATGACATTTCAGCTGGGCGAGCGGACGGAAACAGCATTTCCGTCCGCTGGCCCAGCGGAAAAGTCACATCAACATTGAAGCCGGCTCGTAATAGAGCTGGCAGCAATGTTGATGTGCAGCTGGTGCAGCAGCACCCATCGCGCATTTCACTTCCCGTAATTCGGGCAGGGAAATGCGCGGTGGGGCTGTGCCTGGGGCCCCTGCACTGCCCATGTCACATGCATGGGCAGTGCAGGGGCCCCCAGGGGAACCCTGAATCCCCCTTACCGCCAGCCTTTCCATGGTGGTGTTTACCACCATGGACAGGCTGGCTGTTGGGGACTCATAATCCCCAGTGCTGCGCTGGGGATTATGACCGCCTGGCTGAAGCCTGACGGTACACTGATGGGACTGGCGGTATGACCGTGGCGAATGCACCACAGTCATAATACGCTGGCAGAACACCGCCAGCCTGTTGGCGGTGTTACCGTCAGTGTTCCGCCAACCGCTTGTGTCGTAATGCGGGCCATAGTAATGTGTTTTATATGTCCTGACAGTGAAATATTGCTACATTTATTTTTCACTGTTTCAAGGCCTGTCCCTCTCATAGGTTAACATGGGGGCTACCTTTAAATATGATTAAAGTGTAGATTGCCTTTGGGACAGGATGGACATGTGGCGTTTGGGGTCTCTGAGTTCACAGTTTAAAAATACATCTTTTAGTAAAGTTGATTTTAATATTGTGTGTTTGAAAATGCCACTTTTAGAAAGCATTTTCTTGCTTAAACCATTTCTGTGACTCTGCCTGTTTGTGGATTCCCTGTCTGGGTCAGTTTGACAGTTGGGCTGGTTGCACCTCTCACTAGACAGCGAACAAAGGGAGCTGGGGTGTAGCCTGCATATCCTGATGAGCCACCTGTACTAGGAGAGAGGGGAGGAGTGGTCACTTACACCTGAAATGGTTGTGCCTGCCCTCACACATTGCAGTCTCCATCCCCCTGGTGAGTGTTTGGGGCCTGGCCTGGCCTGGGCAATGCAGGATTTCACAATCAAGAGAGACTTTGCTTTGAAGTAGGCCTACTTCAAAGGAGAAAATGGGTATAAGAAGGGCACCCAAAACCACAAACTTTAGAACATTTCTGGAAACTAAGAGGAACCTCTGCCTGGAAAAGAGCTGAAGAGCTGAGTAAGAAGAGCTGCCCTGCTTGTGACTGTGCTTTGTGGAGCTATACTGCAGGTGCTGCTTCTACCTGTAATAGAGTACAAAGACTGGATTTTGTGTTGCCTTCCTTCTTTTGAAGATCTCCAAGGGCTTGATTTAGAGCTTGCCTCCTGTTATTTGAAGTCACAGGGACAGCAAAGACTTCTCTCTACCAGCACCTGGAGTCCCAGGAGAGACTCCTACCCTGCCAAGTGATGCCAATCCAGTTCCGGGGACCCTGAAAGGAGAAGCTGGCAGCCCAAGAGTAAGAAATCCACGCACAGAACACCGTACAGGAAAAAGATCGGCGCAACTCCGATCTGTGGCCAAAAAATCAACCCGCCGCCGGCTTCATGGTTGAAAATCGATGCTCGCCTGCAACGCGACCCAAGGATCGGCACCTGGGGCTGGAGAAATGACGCACAGCATCGCTGAAGGAGGCTGATGAGATCGCAACCTGCGCTGCGTGGTTTTTGGATCATCGTGCGGCTGGATTTTCATCGCAAACACTGCTGGGTGTGTAAAATTGATGCAAGGCCTGCCTGGACCCGAGAGTGCTGACCGGATCGACGCATCGCTCTCCTGCAGAGAGAAGAAACGACACGCCCGACCTGACGAAAGGAGAAACGATGCAAGCTCTCGCTCGTGAGTGAAATGGAAGCATCGCAAGCCCTTTTTGACGCACCCTCGCCCGTGTGGGGTTATTTTGGGCGCACCCAAGGTACATTTTCACGCTAACAGTGTTAGTGTGTGTTTACAATTACATGAAGACTCTTTTTGCATTCTTATTGATAACTTGACTTGTGTATTGGGGATTTCTGTTGTTTTGGTCTTGTTTTGTTTAGATAAATATTCTCTATTTTTCTAAACCTGTGTTGTGTCATTTTGTAGTGTTTTCATTAAGTTACTGTGTGTGTTGTTACAAATACTTTACATCTAGCACTCTGAAGTTAAGCCTACTGTTCATGCCAAGATCCCAAGGGGGTGAGCAGAGGTTAGCTGAGGGTGATTCTCTTTTACCCTGACTAGAGTGAGGTTCCTTGCTTGGACAGGGGGTAACCTGACAGCCAACCAAAGACCCCATTTCTAACAATTGTCTAAAGGACATGTTGCTTTCTTGGTATGGCTGGCTTGGATCCAGTTTGGAACTCCGGCGCACTTCACATCTGTGGTAGTAACCAGAACTACCTGGAACAGTCCTTTCCAGTGAGGTTCCAAATACATTTTTCGCACGTGTTTCCGGACCACAACCCAGTCACCAGCTGTCAGGATGTGCCCTGGGTCATGGATTGGTGGCAGTTTGGTGGCCTCCACCTGCTAAGAGAAAGAGCGAACCACATCAGCCAGACCTTTGCAGTAGTTCAACACCATATCATCTGTTATGTTGACAAGTACGTTTGCAGACACTGCTGGCAACCTCATAGCTCGGGCCATGAGGATCTTGTGTTGTCACAATCCTGTCTTCCTGTCGGGTGTGCTTCTCATTGTCATCAGAACTAACAGCAGTACCTCAGGCCATTTTAGATTCATGGACGCACACATCTGAGCAACTCTTGACTTCAACGTACCATTCATCTGTTCCACTAGTCCTGATGCTTCAGGGCAGTATCTACAATACAACTTCTGCTCAATATTCAAGGCTGCACACAGTAATTTAATTACTTCATTGTTGAAATGACATCCCCTATCCGATTCTAAAGAGATTTAAAACCCAAAACATGGTATCAGTTCTGAAAGTAGCAGTTTTGCTACTGTGAGGCTGTCATTTGTTCATTTAGGGTACGCTTCAATTCAGTGACTAAAAGTGCAGACAATCACCAACACAGATATCATCAATAAAATCCATTTGCATTCTGCTGAATGGACCTACTGCTCTTCCAATGTGGCTCAAATTAACCACTGTCCTTTTCCCCGCGTTCATTTATTGGCAAATGATGCAACAATAGCAAACTGCTTCAGCAACCTGTCTAAACCGTGGGTTGAACCAATTATGCTTAAACAGGCAAATCATGGCATCCTTCCCAACATGTGCTTGACCATGATAATATCTAGCCATTTGAGACAGCAGACTATTGGGCAAAACTAATTAACCCTCTTCTGAAACCCACAGTTCATCTTGTCACTGTACACATTTTATTTTGCTCCATGAAAGTTTTTCCTCCCTGTCAACATTATTCTGCAATGTTTTCGATTCTTCCAATGTATCTATGACTTTCAATGCATAAGTTGGACGTTTCATCTTTTTCAGGTAACACTTCCCACTTATCTTTGAACAATATATAGTTCAATGCGCAAAACCTTGCGACTTGATCCGCATATCCATTTCCCATTGACACAAAATCTTATGATTTCAGATGTGCACTGCATTTCACCACGGCAATCTTTCAGGCATTTGGATAGCATGCAACAATTCTTTAATTCTCTCACCATTTCTCACTGGTGAACCAGAAGAGGTCATGGAACCTCTCTGTGACCACAACTGGACAAAATCATGGACTATTCCAAATCGATACTGGTCATCTGTATAGATGGTAACTTTTAGCTGAGCAGAAACATGGCACGCTCTAGTAAGGTCTACCAGTTCTGCTACTTTTGCAGAATACGCCCCCGAAGCCAAGACGCTTCAAGGATATCAGAAATTGTGCACACAGCATATCCTGCTCTCAGCATTCCTGTATTGTCTCTCAGACATGAGCCATCAGCAAACACAATTTGGTCATTTTCTTCCAATCGTGTGTCTCTAATATCAGGTCTTGGTTTTGTGAACAAGTCAGTTATTTCGAGACAGTCATTCTCAATGTCTTCCAATTTTTCAATTTCATAATTTTCATTTGGAAGTAAGGTTGCTGGGTTCAGCACTGTACATCTTTTCAATGACACATTTGGTGACCCTAAAATACTTGTCTCATATATGGTCAACCTTGCACCTGTTCAGTATTGGGTCTTCGTCTTTGTAAGTAGGATCTCAATGGAGTGGGGGACAATGATAGTTAAGGGGTGTCCCATCATAATGCCTTCACACTGTGTAAGGCTCTGTCCAACTGCTGCAATTGCACGCAGACAACCTGGTAAGGCTGCTGTGACTGGGTCCAAAGTAGCTGAAAAATATTCTACTGGGAGATTTACACCTCCATGGACCTGCTTTAAGACAGACAAATAACATGCATCACGCTCATGGCAAAACAATCTGAAAGGTTTGGTGTAGTCAGGCATACCCAAAGCCGGAGCTTAGCACAGACTCTCTCTCAATTCAGAAAACACTTTCATGCAAGCCTGGTCTAATACAATGGGATCAGTGACCTCGTTGTGGGTCAGCTTCTACAAGGGTTTGATAATGACAAAAAAATTGGGAATCCATTGGCGGCAGTAGCCTACTATCCCTAGAAACATCCTGACATCTCTCTGAGTGGTTGGGGGATTCATCTGCAATATGGTTGTGACTCTTTCTCTGGATATTTGCCTTGATCCCTTCTCAATCTGGTGACCCAAATATTTCACCTCTTTCTGACAGTACTGCAATTTCAGTGGAGACACTTTATGACCATTCTTTCCTAAATGGTACAGTAAGGCAATCGTGTCATACTTGCACTAGTCCCTTGTTTTGGATGCAATCAGCAAGTCATCAATGTACTGTACCAAGGTCGATTGGAAAGGCAAATCCAACGATCCCACATTTGTTTTCAAGATCTGATTGAATATGGAAGGTAACTCTGAAAACCCTTGAGGAATTTGACACCTACAGTAAACTCTGTCCAAAAATTTGAAACAAAAGAGAAATTGGCTGTCCTCCTGAAGAAACACAGTAAAGAAGGTTTGTGAAAAATCAATGGCAGTGAACCATTCAGCATCACATGTAATCTGAAACATTATCACAGCTGGATTGTTCACCATGGGTCAACATTTGATCACAATATTATTTATTTTTCTCAAATCCTGGACAATTCGAGCTTTCCCACAGGGCTTTTTCAATCCCATTATTGGTGAATTACATGGGCTGCTAAACACTTCTTTAAAAACCCTTGGTTTACAAATTCTGCAATTATCTGGGCAACCACAGAGAGGATATCTTGTGGCATGTGGTACTGGGGAATATGAGGAAAAATTGCGTTCAGCTTTGCAGAAACTTTAACTGGTTCAACTCTCTTTATCAGACCTATCTCCTTCCCTGTCAGATCCCACACTTTCTCTTTAACTGTTTCCTGTAAGTCAGGATGAAGCTCCTTCACTGCAAACACTAGGAAGAAATCAATCAGAGGGTATTCCTCATTTGTTGTTTCACACTCTGTCTCTGGAGTTGGACCATCGCCATTTGTCTGTATCTCGATCCCATCATTTGAACACGTAACCGAGCACCTTGTTTTACACAGCAAGTCTCTTCCCAGTAGAGATGCTGGACTTGAATCACAGACTATGAATTTGTGCAAATCCCTGAAAGTTGCCAATTTTAACCTGTACTGAATCTGTATTTGGGTTGGTCAAATACTGATTTGCTACTCCTACAATTTGGACTGTCTTCACTGAAAGGGGCAAATTTGGAACCTCTGCAGATATTACTGTGGACCGTGTAGCTCCTGTGTCAACGAAGAATGAAACTCGTGACCCATGACTATTCCCTTCACAGAGGGACCGTTTCGATCGACTTCTAAGGAAGCTGCAAGCACACATTCATCCTCGTCTGAACTCTCACTCACCCAATCATTGCTTATTCCAATCTCATTGTGCAACGGGAATTGGTGTACTGCGTTATTACTTTAATTGAACTCTGACCTGTGACCTTTTGAGGAAGTATCATCTGCTGATGTTCCATTGGGGCTTGAGGTATTTGGATTTGCTGTCTAAGTACCATGGGAACCTGCTGTTGTATTGGCTGCAACTGTGTCATTTGTACATGCGGCAGTTGCACCTGCTGCACGGGTTGAACATTTTTCATTTGATTCACATTACTTTGAAAATTCAGATTATGACCTCTCATTCTCGGTCCTCTCATGTTTTGGAATGAGTTGATGTCACTAGTTTGCTGAACGACACATTCCTGCACCATAATCGGACACTCCTGTTTCAAATGTTAGACCGCTCTGCAAGTGTCACAAGACAACCATTTCTTCATTCCCTGCACATCATTTTGAACCACTACAGTACCCATATCTGGACCACGGTTTACATTACCTCGGCAATCCCCATCTCTCATCTGACTTTGAACTAACATGTTTCCCTGCTGCTGCTTTGGTAGCTGTTATGGAAAGTTTCCCTGCATCCCTGTTTGTGCAGCTGTATTCTGCATCACCATCGCATTCTCTTTCAGCTTTCTCTGCTTCAATTCAATTTCATCACTACAGTACTTTTCATACTGCAACAACTCATCAATCGGTTTTGTTTTCCTTGACTGTAAATCAAATGACTCTTAATCATCTGGCTAATTTCAGGTCTCAATCCTTCCACAAATCTGAACACAAAATGAATCATGTCTTTCAGCTCAATTGTATCTGTACCACTGTAATCCTTGAACGCCTGCAACAACTCTCTCATAATACGCATGTATCGACTCCTTTTCTTCCTGAGCTGTTATGTCTATTCTCAGCCAGTCAATGTTTTTGGGTGAAATTTTCTTCTTCAGGAATTCAATCACCTTGTAGTAATATTCCATTACCTCAGGAGATGGCACACCTGATCTCTCTCTGGTTCTTTTGTCAGCCAATCTATACTCCTCTTACACTCCATCCACAGATCAGCTGGAACTACTATCTCTAATAGAGTGTTTAAGTCCTCCCACAAGCACTTTGCAAGTTTCACAAACCTGTCTGTCTGCTGGTACCATTCCACTGGCTTTTCTCTCAATCTAGTATGATCATTTGTGAATGACAGCATGTCACTTCTGATCCAAGGGACATTAACAAAATTCCCCCTGGGAATCTATCTCATTGGTAAAATCTTCACTGGGTCCTTGTCCTGCTGCACATTTGCAGTCAGCTCTGCAGAATCCCTTTTTCTTTTATCTCTTTTCTTTACCCATCTGCCTTACCATTTATCTAATGCTCCCCAGGTCTGGGCACTTTGAAGTAAATCCTTAAGGTGTGCTTTAATTCCTGCAGATCTCATATGTTCAAAAGCTTTGGTCTCAAATTCTAACCTGTAACTCCTTTTCAAATGTTTTGTTTTCTCTATTTATATGCTGTACTTATCTGCCAGGTCTGCTGGCTTTTGATGCATATTGCTCACCTCCCTCGTAATCTTCAGGCTTAGATGTCTCAACTCTGCTTCTGTGTAGGACTGAAACCTATTCACACCCATAGTTCTGTCAATGAGATCCCCTGCTTCCATTCCTAGTCTAGTGTAGTTCAAGTACTCCTCTCCCTTCGGACCACTCTGCGGGGTATTCAGCTGGTCAAACTATTCTGTCAATTGCTGGGCAGTCAACCCTTGCAACAAAATATTTCTGGCCTGGATAGGTAATACCTGTTGCACAACTGCACTCATGACTGCTGTGTCAGTAATTTCAGGCTCTGACTAATATTCTTATTAAGTCCTCCCCTCATTACATTCTAATTCAGGACTCCCTGTCCATCTGCACTGGGTTTCTCTTGTGCAAACAAGAGTACAATCGGACCTATGGTAACAGGTACAGATAAAGCATCTGGGCTTGGTCTCACATTAAGGTTCTGCGGTTGCCTAGCTCCCATATTTTGGCTCATCAGTTAAGAAATATCTGTCTGGGTCCCTGTATTTGAGTGTATTTTGGCATTGTTTGTGCCTGCGCTTGAGGCAGTAAAAGTGGAGTTGGTTCTGTCTGAACCAGCATCGGTCTCTGGAAAGCCTGTCCCATTGGCACTACTAGATTAGTGGCAGTTTCCACAATGAGTACCTCAGAGTAAATTCTCTGGACATTTGGCTGTGGCACCTGAGTTTGTACTACTGGAGTAGTAAGTGCGTTAAGACTGCTCTGTAATGGGCTCTAGGCCAGGCTAGGATTAACCAGCGCTGGACTCGTTGTTGCATTAACCTGTGTCGGAGCTGAAGAATCAGCACTGGTACTCTTTCATGTGCCGCAAATGGTGGTGGACGATTTCTGATTCACTGCAAAATAAACTCATCGTGATCTGACTCTTCCTCATGGATCCAGATTTTCTAGCCTCCTTACTCTCGGAAGGGCTTATGTTAGTCTTTCTGGTAGCTTTCCTCCTTTCTCTCTTGCTGTCCTGTGTAATTGCAGGAAACAACTTAATCCCCTGTAAAGTCTTGGTTCTCTAAAATTTCTGTCCATGGTCCCTTCTAGCCTCCGCTAGAGTCTTTTCTGCCTTTCTCTTCTCCTCTTAAATTTCTGTTACTGTTGCTGTCTGGCTACTAACTCCCAGTTCGCTAATGCCTTGAACTCTGCTGGTCTTGGGTGGGTTTCAGATCGTACAGCACCCTCCTTAGATACTCTAAACTCCTCAAATTGAATGTTCTGTTAGCAGGACACGCTAAGCTCCCATCTTTCTCTGTCACTTTGCATAATTGCTTTAGCCAAAGACGTGGAGCAACACCCTTTTCTTCAATTGCAATGTAAGCTGGTGTACCTTCTGGCAGTGCAGTATCCCCTATACTTGTTGTAGTATATGTATTGCCCCTCAAAGCACTCTTTAAAGCTTTGAAAAATGTAATTTCTGCAACCTTTCTGTTATTCAAAATCAAATCAAGATGTGACTTTTAATCTCAGAATTCTCTTCACTCACCTTCTCAACCAATTGCACTTCACGGACAGCTGCCAATCCATGCGTGACCCTTCTCACTAACCAACCTATCCCAGCGCTGCTCCAATGAAGTCACACTCACACGTACTGCTGCTGACAAATTCTTGCGGCTTGTCTTCCTAAACTCAGATTCACACGAAATGAATGCAAAATTATTGCGAGCACTAAACATCAAAACCCAATTTGTTGCTTTACTACAGATAAGGGAAAACAATTGCTTCAGAAACTTTACAGACTTTTCACTGATTGCTTTCACTCTAACAGCTACTTCTTCTTTCTCAGCTTCCCTGATTCGCAAGCATAATTCGACCCACAAATTTCACTCTCAGCTGATCAGTGGGTCTGTCCTGGTGCACATAGGACTCGCCAAATCTCAGTCGAAAAAAGTCTTTCATTCACTGACTCACACTCTGACTTGTCGATCACACCCGATCGACCTATTAAACCTGACAAATTACAACAATAAACAAGAGTCTCATACACTTTTCAATATACTCCGGAGTCTTTGACCATGCAGGGTCCGTACATCAACAACCATGTGGACAATTTTTGAGCACCAAGCGCCACACACATGCGAAGTTCGAGGACTTCCCTTTTCTCACACTGTGGAATACGCATACTCCTTCTACAACTTTATTTGGAGTATGCAAACTCCCTAAACCCTCACAAGCATCA
The DNA here is from genome assembly GCF_031143425.1 of Pleurodeles waltl. Classification (NCBI taxonomy): domain Eukaryota; kingdom Metazoa; phylum Chordata; class Amphibia; order Caudata; family Salamandridae; genus Pleurodeles; species Pleurodeles waltl. Next base: position 361,288,518 of record NC_090448.1, on the reverse strand, counting down.
CAATTCACCTGCGGTTTGCATAAGCCGTGCAAGCGCAAAACCTACTTCATTCACACTGTCACTAGAACGGCGAGAACATCCTCAAACAACCATTGGCAAGCTCCAAGATTCTGGGAATGTCATCTCAGGACTTAGGGGCACACTTTCTCTCCAATTTCTATCATTGAAAAAATAAATCCAAATCTCAGTGATGACGAGCTCTGAAAAGACAAGACAATGTATCGGGCCTCTATGGTGAGCTCTTGAAGAGACAAACCATGAAGCTACTACCATCTCTGGGGACACCTGTTATTTTTTGTTTACAATCTCTGGGACCAAATACTCTACTACCTCTCTTTCTGGACTGTATGATGGGCTCTTAAGGAGATGAATCATCCATCTATGCTACCATTTCTGTTAGCACGTCTGACCTTAATAAGTAAACTTACAAGGAGGACGCGAAAAGGTCGATGAACCTTTTGATTACACTTAAGATATTCCCACCATATAAACTCTGTACCAACACCGATGAACAACAAATAATTAATCAGTAACATCAACAATCAATAACAATCAATAACATTAGTAATCAATAGGAGTCAGTAATTGTCACACACCATGACCTTGCAGTCATGAATAACTACACTTTTATGTAAAAGTTAGAATATTTATTTCCCTATATTAACAATGCTAACGTGATGTAGGTAAATCTCAAAATCAACTGATACACATACAGGAATAACACTGGCTGACCGAAATGGTCAAGAATCGCAATCTAATCAAAGCTTGAGCTACTACACATTCTGAAATTACAGTGCAAATTAATAAAAAATATAACTGCGTAATCGATATTACATACATTTAGATTCAGCAAAGAAAAGACAACAAATGTTAATCCGTATATTGAATTTCATTAGAGAGGATACTAACAAACACCAGATTAGAATAGTACGTTTTGGGCATCATGCAAAACAATTTAGACAGCACAAATTTGGAAAAAATCTAACTATGGCTCTTTCAAAATAGCGGTTGGTACCTAGAAACAAAAGCAAATAGACATAGCAAACAATCTGATAGTCAAAGTTCAGAAATGGCAAAGTCGTTTAAGCAATAAAGTTATGCACGTCTCTTCTCAAGATGGAAAAATGAGCAAACTGGGATGTCTCCTCTCTGTGCAGTCCGGCTAAGTTACATTTCCTAAAATTACTTCCCAAGTCCCTACTGGTCAAGGGATCGCATGTTCACACTTTGTCCAATAAAACTAAAACTTCAAATCTACATTTCTACTAGTACATGGTTCACATGTCGATGATTGGCTCCTTTCGTACTGTTTTCATCATCCGGCTCGTCAGGTAACAATATTGTTGCAGCTTATACACCTGTCAGAATCTCCATTGTATTCTCCTGAGAAAGACGGTCTTGCACACATTACATAAAACAATGTTGCATTAGCTAGTACAGCATCTTCTTACAAGCAGTTTTCATGAGAAAGTGTTTTAGCTACAAGCACATTAGGTCAGCACAGTGGAAAATCACAGTTTAATCTCTAAGCAGACAGTTTATTAAACACCTAAGAAATGCAGCTTGACATGAGGCGGAGCAGCTAGGCCAAGACCTCTGCTAAGGTAAGGCTTTCAATCAATAAAGCTAAATATACAATACATAATCCTCAATATGACATATTACTACCTTAATCAAACAAAAGCTACACCCTTTGCATTTTGACACTGCCCCAGATTTATGAGTTTTCGTAAACCTGAGGCAGTGCCAAAATCTAACGCCACCCTAGTGTGGCGTTAGCGAGGCACAACAAAGAGAAATATTTCTATTTCTCCTCGTTTTTTGCTCTTTATATGGGTGCTGCATTCTGCAGCACTCATAGGAAGAGCAAATCGCCATTTAAGATTGTTTTTGTGTAGGAAGGTGTCCCTTCCTGCACAAAAACAATCTCCCCCTCAAAGCAGCCATCCTTGCACCATGGCACAAGGGTGGCTGCATTGACCATCAGCTGCAAATTTAGCAGCGGCACAAGGGACAACAGAGGGGTGTGCTGTATTCAATCAAATACGGCGCATCCCTGCATTGTGAAAATGACGGAGCACAGCTCTGCCAATTTTGGTGGAGCATCGCGCTCCATTATTTTCTGTTAAATATAGGCCTACATGTTTAGAAACGTTTAGGTTTTCTGAATCACCCATGGGTTTCCTGCTAGTTTCCACCACAAACTGTAAGTAGGTGGAGAGCACAAAAATAGGGAAAGTAGGCTACCAAAACTGTGGTACAAAATTAGGTTTTTGGATTCAGCTCTGCATGTTCCTGAAACTGGGAAGATGGTGACTTTAGTACAGCAAACTGCTTGTGGATGCCATTCTTAGAGGGAAAAACAACACTTCTATCTGGAGCACCTTTTCCCTATTTTTCTAAAAATAACTCAAACTTTAGCTATCTTTTGCCTATTTTCTCAGACCTCTACAGGGGATTCCACAAACCTTAGGTACCTTCGCAATTCCCAGGATGTTGGAAAAAAGGATCCAAATTTGGCATGGATAGCTTATGTGGAAAAAAAGTTATTGAGCTCTAAGCGTGAACTACCCCAGATAGCCAAAAGAAAGGCTCAGCACTGGGGGGGTACAGGAAGGGAGGCCCAGCAGCTAAGGGGGTAAGATGGATTTTACTCAGTGTGTACCTGTTTATAGACTTCAATTAGCATGTGACCACAAATGGTCTTTCAGTTGTTCATATAGTAAATCTGAAACTTTACATATGCAGTCTAGTTTATTCTTTGGCTTCCTTCTTACTTTTAGTAGGATTGTGGTACACATGAAGGCCATAGTGAATAAAAGGCAATCATTGTTATTGTTAGAAAATTGTTTTCCTGGCGACCAATTATCATGTCCTCCTAAACATAGTTTGTGTGGCTCACTGCTCTGTCAGTATTTCATTTTGTTGTACAGGGTTGCATAAGAAACATGTTTTTTTTGTTTGGCTTGATGGACCAGTTTTATTTTGTGTGCCAGACAGCATTCTGTCTAGTATTAAGATATATTGTATTTGTTAAGTTTGTTTATAGATTTCCATTAGCATGTGACCATAAATGCGTGTACTAAATCTGAAACTTTACATGCACAGTTTAGTTTATTTTTTGGGTTTCCTTGCTACTTTTAGTGGTATTGTGCTACAAGATATCACTAATTTGAAAAACCTTATAACTTAACATTAATTCACTCTACTTACCTGCAGTACTCCCCACAGAATCATCTGCACTCCCTTTTAATACTGCCAAATTTCAGTTGATGGTTTTTGCACTATGTCAAATACAAAAATCTTTTGAAAATTCATTGGATTTGGAGCCCATGTTGGGACCTCCCCCAAGATTTTCTTTGCTCCCTGTTGACAAGATGCTGTGAAACTTTGAGTCCTCCCAAGATGAAACAGGGACATCAGGGCCCATATTTATACTTTTTTTGCGCCGCATTCGCGTCGTTTTCTGACGCAAAAACGGCGCAAACTTGCAAAATGCCATTGTATTTTGTAGGTTTGCGCCGTTTTGCGTCAAAAAGCGGCGCAAATGCGGCGCTAAAAAAAGTATAAATACGGGCCCAGATCTCCAATGTTCCTTTCACACACGGGCGCAAAGTTATAAAGGAACAACAATCCAAGAAATCCCTTTCTCTGGTCACCTTAACTATAGCTACAAAGTGGTTATATATATTCACAAAAAAAAAAGTTATTGTTAGTTTCAGATTTTACACACACAAAACCATAGAAATTCTGCTGTTATAGTTAGTTAATTCAAGCAACTATAACTCCTACCCTTTGGTAACTATAACTCACACCCTGGCCATGACCAGTATTCTCAGCAATATTTTTACTGCCAATGTTACAGTGATATTATCAATGATGTCATAGAAGATCTCATGAGTGATGTAATCTGGGGTAATTAGCAGTGCATGGTGAGGTCTCAAGTTATAGTTACTCGAAATAACTCTTACTATAGCAGCTGAATTTCTATGGTTTTGTGTGTGTGAAATCTGAACCTATCTATAACGTCCCTGTAATCTTTTTTTTTGTGTGTGTGTAAATTTCTAAGTTTTTTTTTTTCTGTTTCCTAACTATAATGACCCTGTACCATTTTTTTTTTTCAGTGAATTTCTCGGCTTTTTTTAGCATAAATGAAGACACACATCTCAGTGCATAGTGGGTAGAGGAGTTGGATGCAGGGCCTGGCCTGGCACTGTGCCTCCCCCACCCAAGCTTGCTGTTCCTGTCCCATTTCCTCATTGCCATCCATTGTCCAAGTTAGGCCCCTGCTCCCTCATTACAGCCCTGTGTGGCCGTTGTTCTGACTCTGCCCTTCCTGCCTGCCCTGAACATTTAGCTTGCCCTCTGTTATCCAAGTCCATACACCAGCCCTTTCCCTCCTGCCATACATGGACTGATGTGCTTCTACTGCCACCTCCCTCCTGCCCTTCATGGTCCGTTATGCTGCAACTTTTCTTCCTGTCTGTCCAATATGGTAAGCTTGTTGCCCTTGCCTCTTTCCCCTCTGCTCTCTCTTGTCCATTTGCATCGCTTTGTCTCCTTCCTATTGCTTTCCATGGTCTTTTGTGCTGCACTGCCATCCCACTTGCCCTGTGTGGTGTATTGTGCTGCTACAACCCCTGACGCTTGCCCATAAGGTCAGTTTGATGCACCTGCCCATCTCCCTCCTGCCATCTGTTATCTGACTCCATGTCCCTATCCTATTCCTCCTGCCCTCCATGATCCAATGTACCATGGTTGCCAAAACCTTGAACTTGGTAAGAGGGAGGTTTTGAAAACAAGATCCTGGAAATAGATTTTCCCCATTAACTTACATTGAAAAAGAGGTTATTTTAGGCAGGGGCAGATAAAGTAAAGCCCTTTGGGAGTTTCCTGCCCGAATTGGGTCTGTTTCCATGTATGATTGTACTGCCACTGTCTCTTCCTTCTGCCCTAAATGGTCTGTTATATTTTCACAGCCTCTCCTGCTTGCTCTGCATTGTTAATTTGTTGCCGCAGTCCCCTTCATCCCTACCCTCCATGGCCCATTATGCTGCCACTGCCCCTTTCGCCTGCCCAGCATAGTCAACTTGTTGCCTCTGCACCTCCTCCCTGCCTTGAATTATCCAAGTCTGTGCTCCTGACCTCTGCTTCCCCACAGTATTCTAATGAACAACTGGATTGCTAACATTATTTATTACAAAAGTGTGGCAGCCCTGACGTAATTTTGATGTAATCAAAACTGTAGTACCTTTCCTTTAGAAATTACAAAAATGAGAGGGTCTTTTTCCCAGAGAAACTATGGCTACTGTTGCAAAAAGCTAAAAGGAGGGCATATTTTCTGAGGTCTCAAGTAGCGACAAAGCACGTTTAAATTATTTGCTATTTTTATGTCTTTTTATCCAATTGATCACTTGATTATTTGTTACACTTAGGGGACAGGATGTGGCATTGCGGCCAGAGCTGCAGACTTTACAAATGGGGAACCAGCTTCGAGTTTCGGTGTCAGCTCGACATCCTGTGATTTTGAACAATTTTCTTCATCCTCACTATGTCTAAAACCAAAATGAAAGTGTTCTTGTGTAGTATAACTGATGCTCATGTAAAGCACTCCATTACCTTCGGGTCAAGTCTGCACTATAGAAAACTGCAAAAAAACAAAAAAAATAAGGGCCTTATTTACGAGGCCCTAGAGGCACACTGCAACACCAGAGCATCAGTGTTATGCTCCTGTGGTGCAGTGTGACAACCCATATTTACAAGGCCACGCAAAGCCACCTTGCTTGGCTTTTCATGGCCTTGTAAATATAGACACGTTTCATGCATAACACTGTGTGGAAGTGACGTTCAATGGGAGTTACTTGGGGTGCTCTCATGCAACTCGCAGGGAACTGGAAGGGATCTGATGCAGTCCCAGGTTTACAAGTCTGGAAATGTGTCAGATTCCTACACCACCTCAGGTGTGGCATAAGAGTGGTGCAATAGGGAGAAATATCTTTATTTCTCCCCATGATTTCCTCTTTCTATGCATGCTGTATTGTGCAGGACACATAGAAAGAGGAAAACACCGCTTGTGATTGTTTTTGTGCAGGAAGGTGTCCCTTACAGCACAAAGACAATCATCCCCACGTCAAAGCCAAACTTGCACCATGGTAGAAAGGTGCCTGCTTTGGCGCATAGCAGCAATTTGTGCACCAGCCCAGGGGGCTCCTCAGGGGGAGAGGACAGAAATGCACAGTATCTTGTAGATATGGTGCAGTTCTGCCCTTTGCCAATGCCGTAGGGCAGCACAGCAAGGTACTTGCTGCGCCGCCATGTGTAACGGGCCTTGTAAATGAGCCCTAAGTGTTTTACACACTTATGTCATAGGGCTATACTTGGGCCACATTTCTGTGATATATCTGATGCATTTATGCTCTTTTGTCTCTGGTGACCCTCTTGGGAGACTTGTTTGCTTTAAAGCCCCCTAATGTCCTCACTTACTTCAGTATCTTCAGTAGGAAATGCTTTCAGCTTTTCACTTCGATTCCATCAAGATAGCGTTCAGACATGCCACACTTTTGGCATACATTCACTATGT